>NW_028288582.1:12707977-13013402 GCF_059628265.1 Tinamus guttatus
TTACCCTGGAGCTCGTTTCATGTTCTCAGCTCTCCAGGGTATTCTGCCAGCAGGTTGAGCCAAAGCACAGAGAGATGTTTGTCTCATTTCTTTCTGCTGCTTTGGATGCCAGTATTAATACACTGCTAGAAAAATGAACAGCTCAGGCATAATACCAGTTATTCTTTAAATTTTCACTTCAAACAAAGCACATTTTCTAAATGCATTCACAAAAAATCTAAAATATGAACAAAACATTTTTCCCATGTGATTTCTACTCACACCAGCCCTTTTAATGCACACATCATTATGCTTGGCAAAGAATGTCAGAATTTCAACCTAAATCCAGGTGTGAATTCTGATTAGGAAACAAGAATAACTTGTCATCAAAGGCTTGTCATCTACCTTCTACTAGTCCATTTATTGTGCTTTTAAATGATCACAGATCTTGCTCCCGCAGGGAAAGAGAAACCATGAGAACAAGATGACAATGAAGCTGACCACCCAACATCTGGAGGGACAAGAATAAGTCCAGAGACACTAAAAAACAAACAAGCAGGTGAGCAGGTGACAAAACTGCACAGTTTTTGTGCATAAGGGCAGAGAAAAGTCTCACTGATTATGTAAGATTGGGTGGAATATTTGCAAGTAACACAACACAGCTTTTTGTTTGCATTATCTCAGTAAAACGCATAGATGAATAGTAGGAGAAACTATAGCGGTATATTACAGTTTGATCAAGGGAAGATCATTATCATATTGTGTAAAGAAAAAGAAAAATCAGGACAAAATGGCAAATTCCACCAGCAAAACAATATAAATACGCAGTTTAGGATCCTATATATTAACATGCCTATGAGGATTGAGAAGAATAGAATACATAAATCCATATTGAGATTGGTGTATTTAACTAAGCACCATGTTTGTTAAATAAAGTTGATCACATGTTCTTCACTACAAATGCACAAGAAATAACTTTTTCTTTTTTTCCTTTTTTTAAAAAAAGGAAAAAAAAAACTTACAAAATTACTTTGAAAATCCAGTCGTGTTTCCTCTAGTCCTTGAGAGCACCAGCACTGACATCTGTAGAACACAAGAGCCCAGCACTTTTCCTATGCTAGGAAAACGGTTTCAGGCTTCCACAGTTTCTCTACAATGCATCACATTCCCCATGAGCCCCCAAGGTTTGAATAACTAACAATGTAAAATATACACAGATTTAATGACTTTTGATTCTGATTCAGAACTCTCACACACGCTGCTAGCAAACACAGGCTATTTCACAGTAGATGACTGATTCTTTTTCCTTCACCTTAAGAGCACAAAGCATGGCCACTGTGTGCATTTTAATTCTAAAATAAAACGCAGCAGGGCCTAGAAATAAATGCTGACCCCATCTTTCCCCCAGCCCACAGTTGTACCCACCGGCAAAAATGGAAAGAGAAGGCTCCAACCAGGTCCCTGCCGGCGAAAATCATTGTCGCTCACAAGCTGTCCATGTTCATAGTGTCAGAAGAGTGTAATAAAAATTTGTTCTGATCAATGTCTAATTCACAGTAAATCATTCAAATGCTTACACTATTGTATACATGGATTAACACAACAATATTCACAACAGGAAACCTTCTAGATCAGTTGGCTTAAGAGACTATCATGACCCGCTGCATTCACATGGATAGACACTGCCTGCCTGGTGGACACACCACACCAGCCCAGCTTTGAATTGCTCTCCCAATGTCACTCAAGATGCTGGAGATCACGGAGATGGTGGGAACACTGTGAAACAAGAGGCAAGCCACGGGAGCAGAGAAGCTGTAAATCAGCCCTGCTGGGCAGATGGCACTTGCAAGCTAGCGAGCTGTCAGCAGATGGAAGTGAGAATTTGGATACGACCAAGAAAATTGGTTGCAAACTAATGAGATCTGCTAAGGTGTTAATGACAACTAACCCTTTCCAATGATTTTGCTTTAAACTGGGGTTAGATCAACCTCTTCTCCTATATTTACAAGAATAATTTTCAGGGCTGTAAAGAAAAGGTTTGTTTTTAAGTCCAGCAGCCATCCAGAGAGGGTTGTGCAGTTGCTCAATATGAAATGAGCAAAAGATTCATAATTCAGAAATCTCCAGCTCTCAGGGAGTTTTTGAAGTCCAGACTTGTATACATTGCCTTTAAGCCCCCAACCCAGCTCTCTACAACAACTTGCCTCTTTTATGGCACAGGCACTTCCAACAAAGGGGCAACTGCAAGACAAGAAGCATTTTTACTAGAAAAAGACTACAGGACACACCACCTTTCGTGACTGGTCTCAGTCTGGATTAGACGTGAGGTTGTTTTGGCGCTCACAAACATTCCGCCTCCTTCCCAAAGCCAACCTCCAGGTCCTTTGTATGGAATATGGGTTATCTTGAAATCCTTAGGGCTGCAAAATAGTTTCTATCAGAAAAATGATATTGAGGAATATCAGCCCCATTAACCTCCAGTGTTAGACATATCTTTTCTTCTAGTTCTCCAGCACTAACAGCCTCTTTTTTAAACACCCCCCCATTTCACTAATATCTTTCTTTCCTTTGTCACAGCCTCAGGGTTCTTTTTATAGGCAGCGTTGCCAAGACTTCAAAGACTTTTTTCCCTTTCTGATACAATGGTCCCAGAAGCGTTAATAATGTTTTCTGAACAACACAATACAAAATGATCTGCTTCTGCAGAAGAGGCAAGCTCACACAATGCAGGCTCCTCCATTATGGCTAAAAGCTTATGAGGTTTTTTCCCCCCAAGATATATTGCCACAGATGAGCTCTTGTCACGACTGTCACGGACTGCAGGGTTCTCACAGTCCTATAAACTTCTACAGCCACAACTTCTGACAATTGGGAATTTACTCTGCATGTAAGAAAAGCGGATGAGGCAGCAAATAAAATAACTTTTCTGAAAGCCTTTGGGGAAAGGGAAGTAAAGCTACAGACTTGTGTGGGAAGCTAATAAAGTGGGAGCACTGCGACACAACAGCAGTGACAGAAAGGATTAACAGGCTCTCAGCAAGAACTTACATTCCCCAAGGTGTTAGGAAGTTCTTGTATCCTAAACACGCTCACAGAAGCATCCACCTAAGGAAACTGCTATGAACCATATAGACACACACACATTTGCAGGACCCTTAGTGCCTAAAGAAGATATGGAAATACATGGAATAAGCACATCCCATAACAGAGGCTAGAGAAAGCACTTAAGTATTAAGCATTATACAGTACATACACACAATAAGTGAAAATTCCCATGTCTCAAGTGAAAATGCATACTTTCTCACCAATTTCCTGTGTGATCTTGATCAAGTCACTGTTGCTGTCACTATTATCTCTAGCTGTAGTTGGGGGGTTAAACAAGCTACACGTCTCAGAGATGCTCCATATGCTACTAGTTCCTTTTTGATCCAGTTTAGGTCAAGTATCTTGTTCACATTACAATCAGACAGGAACCAAAACAACCCACAATCAGTTATTATCAAGCAATAATGACTACTGAGCCTTATAAAGGCATTCTTGTCCAATGAACAAGAGTTTCAGATATTTTCAAGTGCTCCCTGTATTTGCAGCTATCTTCTATCTAGCCACTTATGCAGCATCTGTATCTCCCCTTAGCTATGTAAGACCAGAGAGATAACCTGCACTTAACTACAGAACAACAGGAAGTGACTAAAAAGGCTACCACTGCAACACCATGACAAGTTTGATCATTAAATCTGTGTTCCAACTTGAAGCAATATCTTTTAAAAACAAAGGCTAATTTCAGCATTGTGGTTAGAAATCATGAATTTAATGCAAGTCGCACGATAGTTTTCTTAAGGCCTCAGCATGCTGAAGCATGCTTGGACTCTCAGCTGTGGTTACAGAGAAAAGGACACCTCAAAGACTGAAATTTCAGAGAGCAAATCAAAATGACCAGTTATGCTGACTTATTTAATCCATTGATCCTAAACTAATCTTTCAGCTGTAGAGGAGGGGAGGAAGCCAACTCACTTGTTTTAAGTATCTGGAGAGTCGGCATTTCTCAAATATCCCAGTTTACACATGAGCATATTGAGAATGTTCTCCCTTTGCAGTTTTATCATACTGCAAGGTAAGTTCCTGCTCATTTTCTATGGAAATACCCACTAAAAACTTGGAGAGCACCCTTCTGATCCCAACTCTCTGTTGGCTTGGCTCTGCATACGTGTGCATGCATGTGCACACAAACATGCATGTTCATTCACTGATGCATCCAAATATGTGGAAGAAAACAAAAAAGGGATGAAAGAGTATTTTCTGAGTACTCATCAGGAATAATTATGTCTTTCCAAAAGGTCATTTATTTCTTTCTTCTCTGTGAAGAACTCAGAATGATAAACCAGCAGTATTGTAGGGTTACAGGTCCAAACAACAACAAACTAACTCAAATAATTCCTTAACAGAAGTAGAAAGAAGTTCAGTTTGGGAGTCTAGATGTCCTGGGCGTCAAGGTAATAACATTTAAGCTTTTGGACCTGCATGAACAAGGCTCTTGTATTTCCCCCTACTGTGCACAAGCACAGCAGAGACATGAATCTATCTAACAGGTATCTCCGTGCTAAAGCATGTAATTGCAAGAGGAGGGAGCTCTGTCCACATCCCCCTCAGTGCCTGGGGGCTGGCAGCAACCCAGGCCTCAGGCTGCCTGCACGAAGGTACTGACCCTACTGTCATCTCCTGGTTAATCAAAGAATTGTATTGTTAAAGAGAAATCTGAACTTGAAATTAATTTGGCTGGTGCCATTGGCAAAATGTCTCATCTCCCACGCACCATAAACCAAGAAGCAAGGAAAGAGAGGAAGGAAACATACACTGGGAAGACAGACGGGAAGACAAAAGCACTGGGGACTAATGATCATATCAAAGGGCATCATCTATCCTTGCCCTCAGTCAGTTACTATCCTCCGGCCAGGATGGAAATCTTAAACTGGAATGAACTCCGGGGTATCCATATAACTTTCCTTACCACCCTCTTCCACGCATTATAATCGCACTCTAAATGCACAGTGCACTATGTATGCAGCAAAAATCTTAGCAAAAGACAAAAACTAGTTAAGTCTGGACTGGTAATGAACCCAAAATACTGCACTCACTGGCATCTCAAACCCTGTTTTTAGCTATGCATGGTTTCTAGAAGAGTGCACCTCTCATGACTACTGCAATAACCGTAACATCACACACACAGAAGCAATCACCAAAAGAAACCTGTGAGATCCAACTCTCAGCCCAAGACCCACAGCAACTCCAGAACATAATTATACCTAAATGTTCTTTTCTACCTTTGGTAGCTAAAATCTTTGCATCCCATAGCATCATAAACCTTCTTCCTACATGGTACATTTTTCCTTTTTAATAATTTTGACACTTATGTTTATCCTAACACATGATCACAACTTGGTCATGACTGCACAGCACAAGACACCTCAGCAGCTTACAAGATATCATGAAGCTTTCCCATCTTACCTGGCTCTGTACAGTTCTTTCCATCATGTGTTTCATTAGGCGATGCCATCAATCTTCTGTTCCTCCATATTTCTGATAAAATGTGCCTGTCTGCAACAGCAGATTCTCGGCCTGTATGGAACAGAAAGAGGTTATGCTTACTCTCAGTATGCATCATCTTAACTGCACTGGATGTGCACGTCTGACTGTGAAACACACCAGCGCATTGACCACAGCAGCTGGAGAGGCTGCAGCTCTCCACGCAGCCTGGCTACCAGTGCCCGGCAGTGCTGGGCAGCAGGCACATGCTCCAACACGCACTGCCGAATTTCAAGTCTTACTGCTACTCTAGATGAACCACCCCAGCTATGCTGACACGGGCAACCGTCACGCTTTCACTTACATGTTCACATCACCGATTTCTCAAAAAATAACAATGCACATAAGGAAGGGTCAGTTATACCTTGATTTAGCCTGAAACTATCAGCTGGTCTTGTCAGTATTGGGTATATTTGATTATATCAATCCTTGCATAACTTGCTGGGGAAAATTAAAAGTAACTGCGTTATGAGAGCCCACAAGTCTCAACAAACTTCTTTACAAACCAACAGGGTTTCTGCATAAACTAGCATGCTACGAGCTGCCTCATGAACACGGTACATAAGAAGCACTTGTGATAATGTAGGATATGCAACTACAATTCTCAAAGGAAGAATACACCCCCCCTTAATTAAATCACTTCCATCTCAACTCTATCCATTTCAAATGAATATCAACAATAATGAAACTTCTTCAGCATCTGACCTGGTAATTCATATTCCATCATCATACAATGTTTGTGCTTTGCACTACAGTGATTCTTGCAATAAAAAAATCTAGCTTGGAAGTTAGTTTGGTTAGTGCCCTTGATTAAATGATCTCCTGCCACAATTGTAGGAAACATAGAGAACAGATGGTCAGTGTTTATAGATACAATGCAGTATAAATTAGCAAGCTGAAAAAAACAAACAAACAAACAAACAAAAACCCCACTACCTGATGCAGCATACCACCAAAAATTAGGTTATGGGGGATTTAGTTGATAACCCAGGGGATTAAAAAAAGCTAACTTTCATTAGTCATGGCATTTCTCATGCAAACCCCCCAAATTCTGCAAAGTCTTTAACTCTAGCAGCAAAAAACCCTCAAACCACATACATACAATCACCACCCAAACTAGCTGTTTTCTCAAACCAGGAAGTTAATGAAAATAACCAGGTAGTGCAAGGGGGGGAAAAGGAGAGAAAGAAAAAAGAAAAAGAAATCCCACACAATAAAACGTTATGGATGTAGATATATATATATATTCTATATGTGTGTGTGTGTGTGTGCGCGCGTGTGTGTGTATCTAAAACCACAAGTAAAAAAAAAAAATTGTTTCAAAGTTCCGGGGTGAACAAAACGCTAATGCGGAGGATGATACTAAACTCCTAAATCTAGGATGGCAACCAGCCCTTCGTGTATCTCCAACAATAGCAGTAATAATTTGAGCGCGGGAGCTACGGAAAGCACCAGCTCCACGAGATTTCCCTTTAGAGACCCCTTTAACTCCAGCCTCCACGTGAGGAGGCGCAGAGCCCTCCTAAGGGCGCCGAAAGCCGCTGTCCTCGCTCTGGGGACGCGGCGGGACTCGCGCTCAGCCTGGTTTGTCCCCGCTACCCAGAGCCCCGCGGCACCCGCGGCCTCTGGCTTCGCACACGAGGGATGCGGGGTGCGGGAAAAGCGCTTCCAGCTGCGCCCAGCGCGCTGCGGGCGGGGAGCACCCTGCCCTGATGCAGCTCCTTGTAACTGCATCGCTTGACAGGGCTCCTGCACTAACGAAGCAACAAACCGCGTACAACACGACATGAGCATCGCTCCTTGCCCAAAGCGCAGCGTTTTGGAGGAGAAGATGAGCAAAACGCGCGGGTGCCGTTGCCGGGGGTTTCCCCCTTCCGCGGGTGAAGGTGGAAGGCAGCGCGGAGCCGCGGGCGCAGAGGCAGCTGCGGGAGGCGCAAAACGCCCCGCGCTGCCCTCGCCTCCGGAGCCGCCGCCTCCGACACGGGCTCGCACCTGCCCGGCTGCTCCCCGCGTGTTTCCAGGGGAAAGTCCAAACGGGAGCGGCGCCTGCCCACGGCTCCCTCCTCCGCCCGCGGCCACTCACCGAGCCGGGAGAGCAGGCTGGACATGCACCACACGAAGAAGAGGATGGCGCAGATGAAGCCGAGCTGCTGCAGCAGCATCTCCCGCCGCTTGCGAACTTTCCTCACCGTTTGCACCATGCTCGTGGGCGCGGCGAGCGGCGCCGCGGGCAGCCCCATGCGGAGCGGGCGGCTCGTCGGGACGCGGCGCTCACTCGTGGCGGCCCCCCGCGGGCCGCTCCATGGCCGGCGGAGCGCAGCGCGCAGCAGAAACGGGCGCCCCGGCTCGGCGGCAGCGAGGCAGGAGGAGGAGGAGGAGGGAGGAAGGGGAGGGAGCGGCGCCGCTCTCAGGGGCCGGGCCGAGCCCCGCGCCCCGCACGCGCCATGGCCGGCGGCGGAGGAAGCGGCGCCCCGCTCTGCCCGGGAGGCGGCCGCCCCCTCTCGCCGCCCCGGGGCGGGATGCGAGGCAGCGCCGCGGGGCGGCCGCATCCAGCCGCCCCGGACCCGGTTGAAGTTCGTCCGCGGGCGGGCGGGCAGCAGCCGCGGGACGCAGCGCCTCGCGCCCGGGCTGGCAGCGAAGCGAAGTTCCCCCCGCTTCCGCCTCCCCGGCAACTTCTTGGGCGCTCCCTCTAGCCCGCGGCAGCGCCCCGGCCTGCGCGGGGCTTAGCGAGCGCGTTGGTGCCGCCCGCCCTGCGCAGGGAGCCGGCGGCGGCGGCTCGTGCCGCGGAGCGGCCGTTGGGGCGCGGCTGCGGGCGGCAGCTCCGTTCCCCTGTCTCCGGGATATGTATTTGTAAGGGGCACTTCTGTGAGGAAAACCAGCAAACGGGGCATTTTCTCTTGTCCTTGATCTATGTCACTTGCAGTACGAGATGTTTAGGGCAAAGGAGTGACCCGTTTAGAGAAACAGCAGTTCGACCCAGGCTGTTGCAAAGCAGATCTTTTCTAACAGGAGTGTGTTATTACATTAATTAGTTACTGCTACGCAACAAGAACAATTCGGAGGATTTCCTAAAGCAGCACAGGCATCCTATTCCTTCAGGGTACTCAGCACTGCTGTACATGGCAGTGAGCACGTGTAGACAGAACAGAGAATTAACTCCTCAGATCCTTCTTTTCAGCGCAGCACTTAAATTACAATGGAAAACCCTTTCTGGGAGTCTCTGGATTTCTGTCTCCAAACATGCAGTACATGCAGTGCTTCGCTTCATCTGGCACAAGTTCTAGCAATGTCATATTTATAAATAAGAAATAACAAAAATAGCCTGCAAAAGAAAATCTTCACAAATAAAATATCACTAATCCTTTCCCTTCCCTTTGGCCTTAAACCTTCCTTGTGTGTGTGTGTGTGTGTGTTTTTCCTTACTTTTGTCAATTACTGCTGCTACTGTGAGATGTGGTAGCAGAGGGCCAGGGTGTTCCAGTTGGCACCCAGGTGTGAAAGGGCACACGAGTCATCCTGAGGTCTCCGCCAGTACTGCAGTTGGAAGGGTTTGGTTGCTTGAGTGGAAATGCAAGAGAAACCATTTTTATCTCTTTGCTGGTTTGCATGGAAATAGCCACAGAAACTGGCATGTCTTAATTGTTCAAGCTAACAGGGCAGCTTGAGTCCAAGAGAGCTTTGACCACTTTGTCTAGAGAAAGCAGTAAAGCAGGAAAACCTCCATGTTAGAAGAATGACACTAAGATGTACCCCAGTCTCCTATCCTTCATTCCTTTTCCAACTGCTGAGAAAGGACGAGTAACTCTCATAGCTCCTGCCTACCCCAGAGTAGGTAGTCAGGAAGAAGACAACTCAGATTACATACCTTTATTTTTCTGCAAGGCCACCTCTCAGTTGAACCCAAGTGAAAACCATCCTTGACCTGAAAGACTTCCAGTCTGATGAAGCTAAATAATGACAAATTTGATGCATAATAGGTCATTCTTACTTAGGTAACACTATATCATAAGCTTTGCAATTGAGGTTTATTAGATCATATTATTTATAGTGTTTTTTTCCCACCTTGATGCTCCACTGAAGTTGTTGGTTAGCTATTTGTCAGTAGAGATGCATAGTTAGACACGACTGCCTACCCTATCTGCTATCATCATGCCTCAGAGCCAATACTTCGTATGGCTTCTCAACACCTCTTTTCATTGGAGCTGAGGTTTCTTTAAGCCTCCTCTTCAACTCAAAGTGACAATCTTTTTTTTTTTTTTTTCTGTGAGAAGAAAGCATCCCCTTGCCTTGTCATCCCATTGCTCTGTGTTTAATAAAAGCTGCAGAGCAGATTGTGTATCTTCTGTATTAAGATTTCAACTGGGAATAAAAAGATATGGACACTGGAAAGGGAAGGATACTTTTTCAGCATCCTCTTGGCATAAGTGCGTTTAACTTCTTCACTGCTAAGATAGATCAGAGCCATGGGCTCCCTAGAGGCTACCCTCAACCTTGGTCTCTGATTAGGACACCTGCAGTTTATTGAGTTTGCCTGTGATCTTTATACTTACTCAGTTTGATCTTGTACCGAAAATAATGTGGCCATGATTCCGTTATTGATGGGAATTAGCATAGTGAGAGGAGCCATCCTTAATCATGACTTCCTAGGGAGCTCTGGGGATGTTGCAACACTATCCCAGATCAGATGTTCACCCCAATGTTCTCTTTCCGTGACTGTGAACCAAAACAAGAGGCAATGCAGTAATGTTTCAGTTACCTTCAAATGGCATCTAGTTACTCTTTATATGGAGGACATTCTCTTTTGCTGCTGATCAAAGCCACGGGACTTCCGATCTGAAGAGTTACTGACATTAAGATGTACAATGACAAGTTTGTTTGGAACTGAGGTAAACTTGAGTCTGGAGATGAATCTGTGATTCATAGATACTCCATATTTGTGTTCTATACATTCTTTGCACAAAAAGCATAGAACTGAAGTATTATTAGAAATTCTAAGCTTCACATGTGAGGGATTTTCATTAATGCTGTCAGGTCTTATGAAAATCACATGGATCAAATGAAAGCACATGGTTAGTGATAGGAATGCAAGTTTACTTTTTGGCCCTAGTTTGTTTTTTCTTATGTGGTTCTGTTTTAGAGGTGATAGATAGTGACTATAGAAACCCAGGGGCCATCCCTATGAGGAACTGAAATCAAGAAGTAAAAAAAAAAGAGAAGAGAAGAGGTCTTTTGTGAGTCATTTCCACAAATTAAATCTGCTAGCCATGAAAGCAGTTCTCAGTGTGATGCCTCTGTGTGTGCATGTGTGCCTGTATACACAAATGAGGGAGATCAAAGTTCATACAGTACTAATTTCCTAATCATACAGGCTTCTCAATCACGTTTTTAGTCACTCCAGTGATCATAAGGCAGTATCAAAATTGTTCCTGAATATTTAACTTTCAGATCAGCACCCTGAATTACACGTGCTTTGGTAAAGATGATGTGCTATGTGCGGTTCTGCATGGGCTGTCTCAAAGGGTGGTGTGCCACAGACATCCAGGTCAGTTCTCTGTCCTCCCCAGTTAGCAGGACCTGTACCTGAAGGCTCTAGCCAAGCACACTCAAACCCTTCGGACAGAGCCCATTCACCATCATTCAGGAAGCTCTCCACCAGATCTGGCTGATGGACACGCAGAGATTTACATATGGATCTTTCCGGCCCCAGCTCTTCCTTTTGATTTGCAAAACCCCTGTTGCGTATGAGTGAATGATGAGACGATGTAGTAGGCAAAAAAAAGAAGCAAACAGTTGGTGCATAACGTTCCATCTGAGAAGCTTACAATGATTTTTCAAATCTTGAATTATTACTATCTCTTTCTGCAATAAGAACAACTGCTTATAAATTCAACAAGGTCCTTCCATTAGTATCTTCCAAAAAAAAAAAAAAAAAACAGGAAAGAAAAGTGTTAAGACATTCACCGGTGTTTTATTGAGTCATACCTTCACAGGGAGTGGTTTGGTGATATACTAGATATTCACCATCTCAATTACAATTAAAGAAAAATGTTTTCCAGACTAGATCTAGGAATTCTCCTGAAATAATTTCATATTGGAAATCAGAGACATTTGGGAAATATCATGAAAACAAAGTGCAGAAGAAGAAATAGCACTTGCTATCTTAAACTAAGCCAAACACAAGAAATCTATCCTTGCTTGTAACTGTGATAATTTAATACTCCTGTATGTCCCACTCTAAATTGTCTCACTAGAAGCACAGACTAACACTAGCTTCAGCTAGCACTGCCAAATTTACTTGTTTTTCATCTCAAGCACAATTAGTATCTTGAACTGAATAACAACCAAAAGGCTTTGAATTAGGAAAGCGTCTCACAGGAGATCTGTGAAATCAGCTCATCTAAGGAGAAAATATCGATGCTGCCGAGGGTCGAAGGGGCAGTTTAAAATGCTTGGATGCATCTTCTGTGGCACCCCCTAAAAGCTCTGAGCAGCAGGAAAAGCAGCAGCACAGCAGGGTAGCTGGGTGCTGAGAAGCTCTTAGTTGTGAAGACTGCTCCAGCCCAGAAGAGCTGTGATTGCATCAGCTGAGAAGCCCTGAGGACTAGGAGGTGACTGTGTATGATAGACACCCAACCAGTCCTCAGAGCCTGTGGCAAGGCCAGCTTTTCCAACCAGTCAGCACCCCAGTATCAACTGCACTATCACTAGGGCCTAGAGATTGTTCCAAAGGAAAGCCAACCAAGCCATTAAAAAAGCAGCTGAGAGGAAAAGGACTTTGATCCTGCTCTGTTATTTTGGCTAAGATTAGTCATATGAGGGAGCTGTTGAGAGAACCTGAATTTGGTGCTGCCCATACTCACCTGTTTTTCGACAAGGAGCAATTCCCAGTTTATCTTGGACCTTGTCCCTCAAAAGGGAGCCCATGCAGATATGGCATGGCAGAATAAGCTCACAGAAAGCAATCAGTCGCCCATCACTGCTTTAACTTCAGCTCGGGCCACCACAAGTTAGCAGGCGTATGCCCGGCTGCTTCTTTAAACACTGCTAAAGCTGTGCTAGGCTGTTGTATACTCGACAGAACAGCTGCAACAGCATCAGCATGGAAGCTCCATGGCCTCTGCTATGGGTAAACCCCAAGCTGGGACCACTTCTACAGACAAACTGCATCTGTATTATCCAAAGAACCCCCCCTTTTTTTTTCTCTGAGATCCTCAACAGCTCTCTAGTCATTCTCAGATTTTAATCTCTCATCTATGTTTCTAATCTAGTGAATACTTGCTGGCTGTGCTATTATGTCTTACTTCTGCGTGCTTCAAAGACAGAAGTTTTCCTTAAGATACAGAAATAACCCTGTATTAACTCAGACCTTTGCTTTGCTTCCAAGACTATAAATAACTCACCCTTCAATCAAAACTTACATACTGTGAAGAAGTCAGTCTCACACTGTACATGGAGCCACATCCTCCTTTAACTTTGCCCAAATCCCTCTTCATGCTTTTAATCTTGCAGTCTTCCAGGCACCCATTCCTCTTGAGTAATCTTGGGTAATGCTACTTTCTGTTTTGGATGGCACTAATTGCTTACACCTTGTATTCTGTGTTTAACTAGTGACTCTACGTTTATGGAGACCCTCTGTGGGAGCTTCACAGACTGTTAATGGGATTCTCCCGCAGCAGGCAGGGCTGCTGCAGGTGAGAGCTCCTCATACCCTGCTTTCCATAAGCAACCTCACAAAAGCCCAGGAAGGAGATTAGGCTGCTACATCTTATTCCTAGACAAGAAGAATAGAAGATATCAACCAGGCCTAAGCTTTAACTTTAAACTACACAGCAAAATATGATCACTTGATTCTTGATGTCCCACACATGCTGTTAACGCATTTTAATTTAGGTGCATAGGTTCTGTTTGTTCGTGTAAATCCACCAAAATGTCTCCCAAGTAGAAAATATTTTGTTTCTGTACCTGCCTCCTCAGATCTTAGGGCATTTGTTAGAAAAACTTCAGTAATAGTATATATATCTGCTTAAATGCTTCCCAAATTGGAGGAACTCAGGCGCATGCATAAAGCCGTATTGAAATGGCAGTTGAATTGCAGGGACCCTGCTATACAGCACTTCCTCTCCAACACACATAACATTTCTGTCTTTCTCAGACTTGCTCCCACTAAATCAATGGATTTTACAGGTTTTACAATTTGCCAGTGTTTTTCTGTTCCTCTGTGCCCTCATCATCGCTTTCTCTCTGGCTGCTTCTCAGCTTTGCCCCTTCTGACTTTCTCTCTGTGCCATGGGACTTCGTTCCACGCATCTTGATCTCCTAGGCCCGGTGTAAATTTTTCATTTGCACTCCTCTCTGTAAGCAGAATTCCTGCCTCTTCTTCAAATCTCCACTTAAACCTACATATGCATTTGAGTTTATTATTGACTCTAAGCCTGATTCCCAGGGGCTTGGGGAAATTTGACTGTGCTTAACCATAACTGGGAAGAATCTAGTTAGTTGATTTCATGCTGCACATGAGTGATTCTGACTGCAGGTTAAAACTGCAGCACCCTCTTCCATCACTGCACAGCACCTTCATTTGCTGCCCATAATCCTTTTCCCTTCCCAGATAAAAAAACTAAACTCAATTCTGTAAAATGCTCTCCATTTGTTTTCTTTCTGGAAAGCTTCTGTAACTTGTGAAATACAGCGAAATTCTAAACTGCTGTGGAGACACCTTCATACCCCTCAATCAACCAGCTCTCACACCTCCTGCGATCTGTTTCTAAATCCCATTGCTAGCCCCTTCAGAATGAGAAGGATCATTAACTAAGTAAAAATTCATTTATTGCAGTGAGAACAGTTTTCAACAGCTATATGTTTTTAGCTCAAACCACCGTCTGCTAAATTTTTTGAATACACAGGAGGAAACCATGGAGAATTCTCGCACAGAGAAAACTCACGTGATGTCAGTGCTTGAAAGCCTAGGGGCTGAAGAGGTTCAGTGAAGTCCTGCTGGGGGAGCTGAGAAAGATTCAAGAGGGCAGCTCCTTTCCCTCATTAGATTGCTACATCACAATCATTAATAACAGACAAATAAGCATTCATCCTTAGTGACTGTGGAAAAAAACAGACTGCATACTGCCACATCTATAAGCAAATGCAGGAATGTATGTCCTGGTAACCGATGTCCTTGAAACAATGCTATTGAAAATGGTGAGAACTGTCTTTATTCAGGAACTCATAGAACATGTGCCTGAAGGAACCCTGAGAGGCCATTCTCTTATTCTAAGGCAGCGTCAACCCTCCTTAATGTTGAGTGGGCTTGCTCTGAAACTTAATATCCATCTTGATACTCAAATTGCTGCTTGACTGCCTATCAAAGCTTTTAAAATAAAAAAGATGGTGAATAATGTTAAGAAAATTTACACCTCCTACTTTGGCTGGCATCTTTTTTTAACATTGTTTGTGAGCAGAGCTCAGAGAGTTCTTGGAATTTTTCCCCTCATCTGACCACAGATTTTTAAAAAGGAAAATTTATTCCATTGAAAGTCTATTATGTTAAAACTATTAGGAATTGTAGCTGTCAGTCAAAGAAAAAGGAGAATGTTCTTACCATTTATTTCTGTAAAGCTAGTAGAAATCATGTTGCTTTATAGACAAGTTGGAAGAAAACAACTGTGCCCTGGGAAGACAAATTCAGTGCATAGAATCATGTAAAATGATAGCTCTAGAAGGAATGGCAATTGGGGAAATCAAGGGAGCAGGAGCAGTGCTCAATGGAGTGTTTTGTATGAGGAATTCAGGTCATTTATTTCATTGTTGTTTCATGTTGTCTTCAGTGCAAAGAATGGAGGGGGGTTAATTGGTTCCCCATTAAGATCAGATGGGAGAGAGGAGAACAGGGAAGGCTGAGTCAGAGTCCAAGTTCAGAACCACAGCATGAAAGATGTTTCTTGAAGAAGGGACTTCAGAGAAGAAAGGAGAGCTTTAGTGCACAGGAATAGCAGAGGTTCTAAGCACATGGGTTAGGCACAGCCATCTGTGGGAGCAGACAAAGGAAACCTTAATCAAAGCAGATGGGAAGGACAAGTGAAGCAGGAGCTAAAATAGGTATGTGAACAACACTGCATCCATTCTGAAGACCAAGTCTTGGACTGGGAATTTGAAAAGAGTTGGTGTAGCAGGACAGAGAGACAGAGCTGCAGAGCTTCAAGAAGAACATCCTCCCTGAAAGCTCCCTTTAAGTCTACAAAACTGCAATGCCTGCAGCACAGCCTCCCCCAAACCCAGATACCTGGCATTCATTACAGTTAAGGAAAAGTCATGGCCATAGCAGACCTTGGCCTATTTTCAAGCATTAGCTTGAAAACACTAACTGCAATGCCTATGTCTGAACTTCCTAACAGACTTCACAGTAAAATACTAAGAGAATTAGTAATTATTGCTGATTGTAACAGACAATGTTTCTCATTAGCAACTAGTAAATGCAGCATTCCTACCAAGCTACTTCCTTGCCATCCCTAACTCCTCGCAGTGCAGGGGGCTGGTGGTCACAGCGTGGTCAGCTGCCCTCAGCACTGAGGTGTCGCCCAGGTTCGCTACAGCCCCTCCAGGCCAGCTGCTCTTTTTAGCCTCTAATGGGAACAGAGTAGAAGAGAGAGCTGCCTTGTAGTCCATTTTAATGGCTGCTATTGTGGGTGTCACCTACCTGTCATGTCTGACTCACCCCACCATCTTTTTGTTGTTTTCATCTAAATATTTAAACACTGAAATGTTCCAGCCACTTTACATTTCACCTCCTCAGAAAGAAGCAATGTTCCAAAGGTGTTGCCATGGAAACAATGGAGCGAGGAGGCAGCTAAACATGAGGGAAAGTCACCCAACATGAAACACGCAGAGATGCTTTGGGGTGACTTGAAATTAAAAAATGTATAAATAATTGTATTACTGCTGAGCATGTGTTATTCCTTATTGCTTTCTTGTAAGAAGTGACACAAGGCCAACTTCTTTTTTCCTGTTAAAAAACAACAACAAAAAACCTTTAGAGAAATTTCATTACATAAAGTTGTAAAGTCATTTTTGACATAAGAGACAACATTGCTTGTTGGACATGGCCACTAGAGTTAGTCCTACTATCAACAAGGTGAGGCATCTGAAATAGCACTGGTGAGGACCAGCAGTGCTAAACTGCTCAAACAAATCATTCCCTACTGATGGCAGTGGTCTGTAAGCACTGGGGAGTTGTGATCCAAGATATTTGCAAAGTTTAATCAGACTATGGGAAAAAGAAGATTAGCATTAGTGGAAGTCAAAAATGCAGCTGGATATGGCATGCCTCTTCTAATTATACAAATGAGTACACAAAGCCATTCTGCTCTGAAGTGGGTATTAAATTATCCTGGTGGATAAATATAAAAGCCTACCTTTGTCAATCTGTCACCATATATCCTGAAATCCATAATCACCTCTCTGAAGCATGAGAAGGAATAACCTTTGGCTATTGTCTATGCTCACATCATAAACCGATTTCCAGCATCTCTAGTGATATTAGACAGCCTTAGTTTGCTGAACTGCATATCATCCATAGTGAAAGCAACAAAGGAAAAAAAAACAGTGAATTTGAGTAAGGGGAGCTCAAAAAGAAAAAAAAAATCCCTGTAAGGAATATCATAGTCACATTACAGTTGGCAACAGAAACACAAAATGGTTATATAGATTCAGAAAGAGAGCACTAGAGAACTGCATTTTAGTTGTTTTTCAAAACCCTTTAAATTGTTGCTCAAAACTATCTTACACTCACTTTTGGCCAAAGGAGGGTCCCAAAAGATAATAAACCTCTCCTTAGGGCTGGAAATTGCCTTGATGGTTAAAGGAAGACTTGTTCCTGACATCACTGGTCCCCAGAAAAAAATCTGTCATTCGAGACCAGCAGAGTGGGTCACATCTTGAGCAAACTGGCAGGTCTGGTTTGAACATGGAGCACCTGACAGGAGATGCCAACAGCAGCCTAATGCATCCACTCCAAACTACCCCCATCAGGAAGGGTGTCCAACAGCTGCCCCAAGAGTCATCCTTGGGACCAAATGTGTTTTTAGTTGACTCTCAAATCTAAAGAGTATTTTTTGAATGGAACTATATCTTTTCTATACATGGATCCACAAGGAGATGTAATCAGTACTGATGGAGCTTCACGTTCACAGACTTTGCAGCTTGCTGCATGGTCCCCTACAAACCACTCTTTGAAAGAGGGCCTACCTACCTGAAACACTGATTTAACTATGAGCTAGTGAAACAAGTAACTTAAGTTTTGCAATGACCTTTGTGATTTTCTTGAGTGGATTAATAAGATATTTCTTTGGAAGACAAGAAACTATGTTCCTGGCTTGTTGTCACATCCCCCTAGAAGGTTGGGGAGAGGGTCAAGTATTAAATGAGATATCCACACAGCCCACAACTATGAGGGAGCAAGAGGGATTGGTCTAGTGAGGTTTGGACACTGGGATAGGATCTGGATACCAACACAGCAGATCCCTGGGAGTAGGAACAGATTCTACCCAAACGCAGCGGGCTTGGAAACACATAAAAGCAAACAGCTTGGCCAACCCGCAGCAGCCTGGCAGCGCATTAGAGAGTTTGTAATGGTCATCACACCATGCATTCACTTGACAGCTTTTATAAAATATTATTTATATAATTTTCTACCCGCAAAACATTATCAAATCTTTTTGAACTAAGAGAACAGTACAACTAAATAAATGTTTATCTGGAGAAGATGGATCTTCTGTCCATTTCATAGTCTTTTAAATGAGCAGCGTTGCATTTAGCCTTGTGACTGATGAAGTCTCACAGAATTAGTTATGCTGTTGGCATTCACTGTGCAAAGGAAGAGAGTGGCTGTATTTTATACAATTTGCTTTTCTCACTGTTGGAAATTTATTTTATTTCTCCTGCACAAATTATCAAAATGGTTGATAAGCTGGAAATAAATCAGATCATTGAGGTGAATGTTACATAGCAAGCTAATGTGGAAAACTGAATTGCATTTCCTATCTTAGCCTTCCAAACTAACAAATTAACTAAGGAAAAAAGACAGGTATTCTAAAAGAATTAACTGGTCTTAAAATTTGATTTTCAGTTCTTAGATTAATCCCAATTAATGAAATCTTTAATTATATGCGGAGCAAGATCACAGAACCTCAAGGGGCTCAGCTCTGACTTTGCCATGAGCACCAAGCGAAGGGCACAGCTTTGTTTTTGCTGGTCTTGTCCACACAGAAAAGACCAGAAGCTTCCAGGGAAAGGCTCCCCCCTGCTTTCCTTCTGCTCGGGCACAGCCTGTTCCCTCCACGTGCTGAGGGCTGTGTTAGCTGACACGGCAGGGTCCCGTCATGCCCATCTTTGGGGTAGGCAGCTACCCGCGTGCCGAGGCAGCGTTCGCACCGCTCTGCTGCTGGCGGCAGGGAGCAATCAGCACACGTGCTACTACTTTCTTAACAGTTTACATCACCTTCCCTGCTGGAACAAACACCAGTTTCATCTCTTATCTGGAAAATCTCTTTGCCCCTCTGTTTCTCTTGCTTTGGTGCTCACTGACTCCAATGGACCCTGGATGAAGCCCTGAGAGAAGAAAAGCCCTTCAGCTCATCAGCAAGTCTGAGCAAGCCGCTCATCCAGAGGAAAAAAAAATGCTTAAATCCACTCACAGAATAATAATCATGCACAGGGTCTGGTGCTTTCTCCCCCACTTCAGTAGGTAGATATACCAACTACTGCAAATACAGTCACAGGGAACCCAAACTTGGTTCTCCTACAGTGCCCCTGGTCCCGGCATTTTAGGAAAGGATTATGCTGAGTTACCTGCAAGCGGCCAGATATTGAGTATCGATGCACACACCAGTGATCTTCAAATGGTAACTTAATAGAAACAAGTATGCTAGCTGCTGTTTTTCTAGAAAGGAAAATCTAAACCATAACGACACTTTCCAGATGCTGAAAATCTTTCTCTTTGCTATGAGAAAATAGTCTGCTGGTATGAATGCTCATGATCTCTCTAGTAAACTGAAAGATACCAAGGCATCGTCACACTTCAAAAAAATCTAGTGCTATTCAATGAGCAAAATATTTTACAATCTCAGCCTAGAGTAAGGAATAGGCTTAGAGAGGAAGGAGAAGAGTTTTTTTAGCTCTAGTCCTTTTAAACTTCTCAGCCCTATCTTTTTTCCTACCTGAGGAATTTTGAGGAAGTAAAATCAAAGGTCTATCTGATTTTAGGTCAGATACAATATTTGCTCTGAAGGCTCATGCAGGTTCTTTCACCCTTGAATTATTTACGACAAGCACACACTGCCATGCAATAAATGCCTCTCAGCAGATCACTCTGTAACTCTGTCAAGTCAAAATGTCTTGGAAAATGTAGGTAATTTGCACATGGCAAATTATATATATAAATATATAAATATATATATAAATATATGTGCACATATATATGTAATACAAAATATAAACAAAATATGTTTACAAATATATATGTAAATTAAATATACAAATATAAGCTTAGTAAGTATTAGTGATCATCCATCCAAGCGAAGGCTTGAAAAATGTAATTTAGTAAAGACAGGTAAAGGCAGGTAAATTGTAGGTGGAAATCCATACAAAATTCAGGCAGTCCAGCATGAAACTTGGATGCCGAATTAGTACCACAGGCTGCAAAAAAAGGGTAAAGAATTTGCATCTCAACCAGAAAACTGCTTTTTAATCCCAGGTAGCCAGAGATTTATTCAGTTCCTAAAATGCAGAGGATTTTGACCCTCAACATATCTATTTTCTTAGTTTACACTAGCTGATTAGGCAAGATACCTGTTATATTCTTAATTTTTTATTAAATATGTGTACAAAAAAACCCAGCTTTGCAGATTTTTTTACTTTGTGCTGAGGATTTATAAAGGTCTGTACATATTTACTTATGGAAAGTAATTTACATTAAACGCCCACATGGGAAAAAGTATTTGCTTTTTGAGAACATGGCTAGAGTTTTCTCCAGATGTATAATTATGCTTCCAGGTTTTAAGCCTGATACCATGATGCACTGTAAGATTAAAGAGCTGTCAAAGACATATGTTTATTTTCTCTTATTTTTAAATGCGGAAAGATGCATGCTCTGTAGGAGAGGAATATACAGAAGAACAGTACAGGGCAGAAAGAAGGCCAAAACCAGAGTCTAGAGGAGTTGTAACTCCATTAAATGCTACTCCTAAGGACTGTGGGAAGCTACCTGGACAAAGCCAGTATCTGTGATTCTCAGCAAGGGATTGGGAGCAGAGTCTGGAGCATCTCCCTGCCTCACGTGCTCCCCCCTGCCCTGCCAAACCCCACACATGGAAGGGCAGGCAGGCAAAGCAGTATCCCGTTTTTCTCCGAATCCCTTGGAGTAGATCTAACTGAGCAATTGTGTTTTTCTTTGTCATGATTACTCATGCCATTCTTGCCAGTACTGAAAAAGAGAAATAGACATTGAGAAATCACCCCTGAACACTTGCCCCTGTGGTTTGGAGAACATGGGAGTGGATTGGGATGCAGAGGGATATATTTGGGTCATCACAATGCTGTCCCGTGAACAAGAGGAAAAGGCATGACATGCTCCAGGATGTGTTTGTCAATGCCAGTGAGGGAGAGAGAAAAATAACTTCTCTCCTTGGAAGGCTCCTTTCTCATCTCACTACTTTCACAAGTACACATTTTAATTTTGCAATTCTCCATTACACAAACTACATTCAGTGCCTTTGCCTATTGCGTCTAGAGTTTTGATCTAGAAGCCTTGCCATTCTCTGCTCAGCTGATGCCATTAACTTTCGACACTTTCCCATGGACCCACTCATAAAAGATCAGAGATATTAGAGAGTATCATAAAACTGGTCACAGGAAAAGACATTACTCAGTAACATATATAAGAGGGAGACTTTCTCATTTGTGAAAAGGTAAAAATAAACTATTTACCTTTTCTAACATGTTATTTCCTTTGACTGGACTAGGCTGGCTGGGCTAAAAATTAAAAAAAAGAAAAAAAGAAAAAAAAAAGAAAACTAGAGAATAGCCTCAAGGCAGATACATTAGTCTCTGCATCTGTATCTGTTGCTCTGCTTCTCCAAAAGTGATCTCACAGAAAGAATTCCACTAGGAATTAAAATACTTTCTTACAAAAGATACAGAGAGAACAAGAGCTGTGTGCTGGAGAATACAGATGGGACTAAGGATCTCTAACAAAGCTGATATTCTTCTTTGGTCTATATTGTCACGTAAATACATGCACTGTCACACACATTCAAACAGCTACAGAAACCTCTCATTAGCCAGCAACACGCTGAAAATTTGAGCAACTCCCGGCCCGCTATTACAAATGTTTGAAGAACATAAAACCTGAATGCACCAGTTGTGATCAGGACCCTGAGGAGGTTATGACCAAAATGGGGCACAGAACCTGGGGAACAGAACTAGCTCCCAGAGAAATCAATGACATTTTTTTTTCTTGCTGACTTAATAGGTGACCCTGTTTTTTTTTTTTTTTTTTTTTTTCTGGTAGTGTATCAAGAAATAGAAAAGAAATAAAAAGGCAGAAGGGAATAAGTAATAAGTTAATTCCGCCCAGTCATCTACTTTTTGTAGAAGATAAATGGTTGTTTTGGATCATTTTGGAAATTATCCCTTGCAGACACAAGTTGACAGAGATGAAAGCAGAAACTTGGCAAACGGTGACTGATGATGATGATGATGACACCTGTGATGGGTCCAGGCTTCGGAAGTCACCATCTGATTAGATAACCTAATACAAAGGGTAACATAGAAAATCAAAGATAACATGCCTCAAATTCTCAGTGCTGTATTTGAGCACTATTGAGGCCTATGTAACAGTATGAGAAGTGGGAAAAGGAGGAAAATTTCTATAAATGCCTGGCAATACACTTCTGGATAATAGCTCAGTAACAAATTTGATTTTTTATTTGGATAAACAAAATCATCAATAGTATTTGGCAATCAGTATTTGGAGAATCAAATCAGCAATCAGTATTTGGAGAAACAAACCAGCCAAATCAGCAGTGCGTGTAAGGAAGAAACTGCAGACTTTCACTCCCTTTCTGAGGAATTCCCTACACAAGAAGTTTTCCATGCCTACAGAAAAGGATGCTGCTTGTTTTTACAGTAGATGTCCCTGTGCACCTCTGCAATATTTGCTTCATTTTTTTATGTAGGGAAGTAAAAGTTTAATAGATGTAAAATTTCATAAAAAAAGAAAAGGAGGACAGAAATAGAGAACTCATTGAGACAGACTTAGCTACAAATGAAGGGAGTAACATAACTATTACAGAGCTTTTATAGTTTGGAGAGAAAGTTATATAATCCAATGTATAATGATGCTGTCAAATGGAAACAGGTATCAGATAATGATATCACTGCAACCACTAGTGAGAATCACTTCCAAAGTGGACCAGATTTTTAATACAAAAAAGGAGTAACAAACTAGGACACTCAGAACACAAGTCTGTGCGTTAGTAGAAACCTCAAAGGAAAAGTATCAATTCCCTTGAAAACTGGCCCTCATTTACAGGATACATCACTAATTAACTCAGCAACTGCAATGCATGAGGCCAATGAGGCTCTCTAAGAGGAGTATATAGAAAATAAGGAAGAAGGAAGCCTCTTTGGTACGCACAGCAGCTCCTGTTACATTTCTCCATTCCAGCAGGAATTGTAGAAAGAAGACAAAAAAAAAAAAAAAAAAAGAGAGAGAAATACATATAAGAAAAAAAAAACACCAGGACATCAGCAGCATGCACCAAAGCACTCAGCAGTGCAGAAAGCTCTTGACAATTCTCTAATTACCAGAGCACTCTGAGCAGGTTAACCTTTTACATTCATATGCTAGCTACCTGCCAACGGGTGAGACATGTTCATCTTCGTAGGTCCAAGGAGCTCAGGGCTGCAGGATCACGCAGCGAGCTCGGCGTACCCCCTGCCTGCACAGATACCATCCGCAGTGCAAGTGCTTCCCTATTTTAAGCCTCAAACCAGCGAGTTTGGGGGCTTTGCCTCCAATACTGAGGAGGCAAACAACAGTTTTGCCATTGCACTCTATTTATATTTATGGTGTGTATACATTTTGCCTGGAAGTGAAAATCCAAGATTCGTAACCAGGAATATTTGGGGACTGATCACAATAGCAGTGCTTCAGACTTTGCACTATACCAGTTGGTACTTCACTATCCCAAGAAAAGTCAAATTGTTGCCCAATATTGACATATTTTCCTCCAAATGCCCAAGCTGAAAAAGAAGCATTCTTGTCCGTTCCTGTGCAGACTGACCTAAGAAGGGCCATCAAAAAGAAAGTCAGTCAGAGGGGTAAAGGTAACTTGTGTGAGAAACAAGTACCCAGGCCTGTTGGCACTGAACCTTATGCCATGTTGCTAGAAGTATCTGATGTCCAAAGCTAGGAGAGAAGCATCTCAACACCCTCCACACTAAGAATGGCAGTTACTAGAATATAAATAGCAGAATTAAACACGAACATCATGTTTACAATTATGTCTATATATGAAAGGGATTAATAAATCCATGTGGCTTTGTTTCTATGAATGGGCATCATGAGGCACATTCCGCAGCCATATATATATATAGAGAGAGAGATACAAAGACATATAATGCTTAAGGTTGGAAGGCCCTTCCTCTAGAGACCGTCTAGTCCAACCCCCTGCACACGCAGGGTCACCTAGAGCACGTGGCACAGGACTGTGTCCAAGCGGGTTTTGAAGATCTCCAGAGAAGGAGACTCCACAACCTCTCTGGGCAGCCTGTTCCAGTGCTCTGTCACCCTCACTGTTAAGAAATTTTTCCTTAAGTTCCTGTTCAGTTTCTGGCCATGTCCTCTAGTTCTATCAGTGGCCACCACTGAAAAGAGGCCAGCACCATCCTCCTCAATATATATATGAACTATGAAACAAAGTGTTCATACAGATAGCTAAGTGCTGACTTACCTTAGCAAGAGAGAGTATTTTCTTCTTTGTTTAGAACAGAAGTCCTTTCAAGCTTTACTGTAATATGATTTTGCAAGGAAGTTACCTGTGGCAATAATGCACATCTGGAACCAGAGTTGATTTCAGGTGCTCAGTCCTTCCTGTGCCATGTGTTTCAGAGCTCTCTCCAAGAGCTATTGTTTGACCTATACTTTTTTTTTTTTTTTTAGCTGTTAAATCTCAAGATTCCTTGCTGCAACAGTCTCACTATGAGTCTACAACAACAGAATTATTTGTGTGGTCTGCAGTAGCAAGGCTCACTCTTGAGTCAATATTGTACTTTGGAAATGCAGGATATTTTTGCAGTTTTTCTCTTTAAAAATGCCATATAGCATTTTGTCACCTATCCATACAGTTACTCATTAGATCTCTGCTACCATTACTTATATTTGCTCAGTAGAGAACTTTTCTACTTTTCCAGATGCAAGTATCAGTTTAAGAGAGATTCCAGTGATCTGGGTAGGAAGAATCAGTCAGCTTTGTACAGATTCTGTCTACATAGTTCACCTCAGTGGTTTAGCAAAACTTCTGAAAGTGGTATCTATATTGGTTTTCAGTCTCCTTTTCTATAAACTCTGCAACAATTATTGCATATGACCAATATGCAGGACATTTTCCTCTAGCATGTTGTGCTCCAGCTTACCTATACATATTCTTCTACACTCTGTTAGTCTGCCTTTTGCTTTCGAACAAACACTGGGGCATTTTTCCTTGTTTTCAATAAGAAAACTAATTATCTCAGTCTCTGCACCACTTAACACTCTGTATTTTCAGATGATTGTGTTCACGTGTACATGTCTACAGCTCTTAGTAAAGTTAATGGGAGCTTCTTAGTCAAGCATATTTGTCTTGTCCCTATCATTTCTGACACATTCACCTTTTGAGAGCTGGCAATCTATGAGCTCACTGTTTTCTTATATGCTGATCTACTGTTTCTCCAGATCTTTTATAATAATGAAAGCTTTTTTGAAAGATGAAGTGAGTTTTAAAGCATCACTAGGTTTTTACATGGTTTGTCTTGGTTTGATGGTCCTATTGAAGTATATAGCAATTCTTCCCAATCACAACTTATGGTGTGGACGGTCTTATTCTCATTTGCATTTTATCTACACATCAGTGTAGATGACTGATCCTCCTTTATGTCCATCTCTACAGGGGTAGCAATCTGCAGCATTGCTACAACTAGCTTTTCTCTTTGGAGATGTGTTTTTTGGTTGGTTGGTTTTGTTTTTTTTGCTTCTTTTCCCTCGTACTATCCAGTATTCAGGCTCAGAAAGGAGCATATTGCAGGACTTCAAGGAGGCTAGGTGTATGGCCACAAAAGCGCTTGGCATTTCACCCAGCTGGTAGACATTTTCTGGCTTTAACCTTAAGCAATGCACAGACAACTTGAGTACAACTATGCCCTAATTTGTCTTTTCTAGTCATTTCACGTACCAGTGCAGATAAACGATATACAAGAACTTCCCAAGCGACCAAATGAACAAGGAGCTCCCTTTCTCCTGACAAATGTAGGTATTATTTAAGCTAACAGTAAAACTCAGAGCACAGGGATTCCCTTTGGATTTCTGGCAATCTCAGAAGAACCACACTCTGACGAAATGAGGAATGGCTCATACCCAGCCAAAGGTAATCTTGTCACATGTGGAAAGTCATTGCTTTAACCAGACAAGTAGAATTCAGTGCAAATTATGTTTTTTTGTCAGAAAGAAAAGATATTCTGTTTTACATGACATTTTCTGAAACGTGCAGAAAAGGACAAAAGAGATCAAAAATGCAATATCTTTTGGTGTCAGCTAGCTTGTATGTCACATTTCTTTCAAACTGAGTAGCAAACATGATTGCCCCTGAAGATAATATTAACCCTGGTATACCAGACCCATATCACTCTGTCCTGTTACGCCTAGTTTGCTTGAATTCCAGCAGGATTTGTGCTCTAATGCCCACTCATATGCAGCCTGATAGAACAGATGGGATGAAAAGTACTTCCAAGTCCAAATACCACCCAAACAAAAGCCCAAGTCAGTAGCCATGTACAGAAATACCTTCCATAAAGCTCACATACCACTTGATTGCTCAGTGAGGTTTACCAGAATAGGGTTGACATACAATGGAGCAAAGTCAGGATAGCCCAGATAGTATCTACAAACAGGGGTATGTGAAAACCACTTCTGTGGGAATTAAAATATGTTGAATCAAACCATTTGGGATAACTAAAGAGCTCACAGCACAGCTGAAAAAAGGAATGTGAAAGTGTCTTAAATCACCCCTGCGTAGACACAACCCCGAGTCTCCTGAGATACTGCACAAGCCCCTTGTGCCAAACCAAGCAGCCTTTCCACTGGGCTTGTCTGGACTAATGGCTTCCAACTGGGCTAATGGCTGATAGCCAGAATAAGTTTTCAGCTAGAAGTTACCACGCTTGTGGTGAATTTCTCTTTTGATTTTAAAAATGCCCAGGTACACTGCAGCTCTGCTACTTCATGAGTGCAGCATAAATCCTCAAGGCAGGCAGGGACTATACCGAGAGCACACAACATCATGAGTGCTGCTTCAAACTATGGCATTACACCCAGCGTTCCACTCAGAGATAACATGAGTCATGACACAGTAAAATGGGACTGGGAAGGGACAATGGGCTTTTAGGGAGAGGAACAAATCTCAGGTGGCAGCTAAACGTGCAGCTGTGTAGCAATGAGACACTGAACTGCCCACAGTCCCACCAGGAACCGAGTGGATCAGCTACATACTGCACATGGACTGTAAGACCACTGTTAGAATATGAACCGCAAAATAAAGACTATATCACATTCTTGGAGAGATTGATATTCATGTGGCTTTCTATAATGGTAATTTGCTACTGACAATAACTTTTTCATATGTTCCAGACATATCATCAGCAGTAGACCATCAGCAGTAAAGAATGTTTGTCCATCATTAATTTTGAGGCAAATATTAATTAGCCCACAGATTCTAATAATAAAAGGCTTGGGAAACTGATGTTTGATGGTATCCATAACTTCTGCACTGAGCTGTGTCATCCATCAGCAATCCTAAGAAAGTAACTGCAGAATGAATGTACTCTTAGAGAGTTTCTTCCTCCCCTAAAAGGGCATTTGGGGAAGGGATTGAGGAAGCTCATTTTCATTTCCCAGATTCACTTTTTCCTTCAGGAGCTTTTAATCACTCTGAAGCTGAGTCACCAAAGACTTTAAAGTCAGACTCAGGGTATTTAGTGTATATTTGCTATGCAGCCCTTTGAAACAACATCAAGCACAGAAGGTGTCCTTTGCCTTCCTGCCTATTCCTATTATGGCTATTTTGCATCTACACTGTGCTGGAGTCAGGGAGCACTTGTCTGTCAGCAGCCAGGATCTCATGGAGTTGGACACCTCAAAACATTGACCATCAAGACTCCACATGCCCCTAGGAGCTAGCACGAGCCAGATGGTAAAATGAATTAGGGAGCAGGTTACAGGGGCCAAGGAAATGGCATTGGTCAGTATGGCAATGCCTGATTTCAGCAGGTGAGCAGCCTCAACTCCCACACTGATTAGTAATGGCCCTGCTCCTTGGAAGATGCTCCGTACGGCTGGATTGCTGCCCCTACAAGGCGGCCTGAGATTGATGGAGCCTTGTGCAGACTCACTGGTCTGCTCAAAAGAAGCAGCTTTCAGGACCAGGTCCCCTGAACAGACAAGAACACAGAAAACCTCCCTCAATCTACCTGTGACTTTTGGATGGCACATTAAGTTCATTGTGCAGCTAAAGGAGAGGTAGGAGGTTTAATGCCTGTTACTGCACGCTACACCTTGGTCAGGGTCAGAGTCTTAGCCCACAGTGCTCATTTTCTAGTAGCCCAAAAGGCCTGTAGCCTTTACTACAGTGAGGAAAGCTATCCTCACACAGAGCGTGGAACACAGCAGCGTTCAGCAAACTAGTCCTCCCTATTTCAGCAAATGCCATAATCCTGGAAGAGCACCACCTTCTGCTAGGGGTTGTGGAGTTGCATCTCATCCCTTGCGGCAGCTCTCCTGCTTCGAAAGCTCTCAGCAGTTCACAAGTTAAAAATACTTGAAGCCCCATGGCCTGTCTAATCACCTGTAGCAGGAGCGAGGCCTGTGCTAGCACCACGCAGCAGTGAAATGTGCAGTGTCCTTATGCGAGTGTGCACCCCGGCTATCCGAGACAGGCGCTAATGAACCGTAACCTGGGAAACCACTGAAAGTCTGGCTTGATGCATGTGGGAAGCTTGGCTAGATTAAGGTGTCTTTCAGCAAGGACACTGAACAGATCTTCATCCCTCTCAACCTCACTGTCTTTGGACTGTTCCTTTAGACTAATAAAGTTTCTTGAAATTTACTTTTTTTTCTTTTTAATCTGCAGTGAAACAACAGCAGGTACCTGGAAATGGAAAAATCTCAAGTTACCAAAATACACTGTGAAAAGTGAGAATGTATTTACAAAATTAGGGTAAATGATACTTTGCACTTTAAGAATAGGTTCATGCACAGATTTCTAAGGATTGCACAAGTAAGAGTTAAACCTCATACCATCCAATTAATGCTACCTTTACTTATGTGGTGGCTGAATGAGAGGGAGGGCAGAGGATTCACTCAAGGTCACAATATGAACTGGACTGGAGGGCAGAGGATTCACTCAAGGTCACAATATGAACTGGACTGGGACTAAAACTGGAAGTCCCTGACCCCTTCTTCTAGCCCTCTATCCACAGGAACGCTGCCCTCCCTATGTTCAGCAGCACTTCTGCCCACTCACCTATCGCCATCACAGTCCTTGTCCACACAACAACTTTCTGTGGACAGACTTTTAGGGGGTCAGCTCTGCCTTGAGCCAACCCTCTGTCTCCTCTCCCTCTCTTCTTCTGCAGGCTCTTTCCAGCAGTGGAGGAGAAAAGAAAGGAATAACGGGCGGTGGAGGTGGCAGGAAGGTGTGGGAGCTTTGCTGTGACAGCTCCCACAAGACATCTGCTAGCTGCCGTGGCTGGCTGAGCTCATGCCCTTAGGACAGCACCTCTGCTCTGGCTCTCTGCAGGAAAACAAAAGGCCTCACCAGCTGCCTGCCCCTACTAAAACCCAGCAAACTCAACGTGCTAGAATAGAGATGGCATCTGAGGAAAAAATACAGCAGTGCTACACTCACCAAGTTGCCTAATCTGGTTCAAAGCACAGCTCAGGAGTAGCTCTGAACCAACCTCCCCCATTACAACCTGCCAGCTCCAGCTGACCACACTTTTCCTCATAGCTTTTCTTTGATGGTTTCTGATACCTCCCACCCCTTCCCGAATTGTTTCTCCTTTCTATCACCCGCAGCCGCAGCCTACTCAGAGCTTCGCTTTTAACTGTCGGCCCTCCCTCAACTCGTGCTCCCTGCAATCAGCTGCTGCCCATACCACCTGCTGTCCACGACTCTGTCAGAGTTCAGGATGCATGTAGATGTAGGCACAGATATACTGCATACACACACATTGAAAACATCCATAGATATATTGCTCTGTTCCATCTGGGTCTGCATTTCGCTAGCCTGCAAACCTGTCTTAGGCAGCTGTGATGACCAACACAAAGTCAACAGGGCTACAGTGTCTTTCCCACCACACACTTCCTTCCTGCTTTCCAGCTCCCCTTGGATAAAACTGCCATCCTCCTACCACTGCACTTTTCGGTCTAATCGTCCATCCTCAGGCCACATCTCAGCCTGACAGACTGCTTTTTTACCAGCATCTCAGCTGTCTACTTGTCCCATTCAAAAATCCTTCTAGAAAATCATTTTCCTGTGCTACTGTATGGATCCTTCACTTTAACCTCTAGCATTTTCTTTCTTATCTTTCCACTCATAGCCCTTCATTTCTCCATCCACTTCCTAGCTCTTATCTTGCATTCATTCTCGAGGGTTCAACATACGCTTCTTATCAGTCTGTATGTCACGAAACACTTATGTGGAGCCTCAGTATGCATCATCTCCCTTTATTTTGGCACTCACACAATATAAGAGCTGTAAAAACATCTACAGACGTCTACAGGACATTATGTCCTCCCTCAAAGATGTCTTAAATTCTGTTTTGTCATGATGTTGCCAGAATGCTACCAGCTAGCTAGGCTGCTAGTAGATCGAGCCTTCTGCCTCTGGTACTAAATATAAGGTCTCTACTAGATTCCTTATATTCCAATTTATATTCCAATGTCTTCATCCTGCTCGTTCTTATCTTATTCTTGTCTGGCAGTCTTGGGGCTGGGAGGCAGAAACTGCCTTTTTGTTCTGTGTTCACACAGTACCTGCTACACTGAGTTTCAGGTTCTCAGCATTCCTGATTCTTCAGCATCATGGTAGTTAAGAGTGGAATTACAGTAACAAAACTGTCACAGGGAGCCAGTGGCAGCAGTGACAACAGTTGAGGCTTCCTGCCCTCTCTCCCTTCTGTTCGTCCCTCACTATTCATTTCAGTACCTCTGTGATTCTCTATGTCCAGGCAACGCTGCCAGCGGGTGGCAGGGATTGACACCGTCTAGAAGTTCCTCTAATTACAGGAGCAAGAGCGCACAGCTTTCTGACAGCCAGACACTTGTAAGCTCTTCGTATGCAAGAAGCTTTCACTTGAAATTTGCTCTAATGCAAAAAGCTCCAAATTATTCTTTCTATTCTTTTTGCACCAATACACGTAAAACAAGTATGTTTAGAAGATGCAGATACTCTACTTGAAAGAGAATTTCAATGGAGTATACTAAAATTTTCCTTTTTCTCCTTAAAAAAAAAATCCTGGCAAGAGAAAACGACAACAAGTTGTAGACACGTGTTTCTCTCATACCTATCAGCAATCAAGCTAAGCTGATTTGCAGTCTTGGACACTAACCATCACTCTACTTTCAGGTTGCTGAGGACTTATGCTACGTAAGTACACTAAAAGCTAGCTTGCTCCCAAAAATAGAACACATTTTGGCATATTTAAAGAAGAACATTAAGGTGAAAAAACAGTTGATCATATTTGCAGTGGTGTGTAACAGCATTCAAGAGAGAAAGAGCAGCAAAGTATGTGCATTTAATATAGAAAAGATCATTTATATCAAACATTCAACAATCTGTCTTATTTACATTATTAACAACAAGGAAAGTCACCTAAACATCACATCAAGAAAAGAACTCTTGCTTTTGTTGAAGAAGAGAGGGCAGAGGAAAAGACAGAACTGGTCTGGTCCCTGGTTGTGTAGAGAGCAGAACATTTTCCTTAGTTTGAAAGCTGTGCTGCAGGTGCTACCTGCCTTCTGGAGACCAAGCAGGCTGTGTGTGCAATGAATATCTCTCTCTGATGCTTCATTGGAACACCTACTCCAGGGCACTGACCACTGTAAACCTCTTAAATTTCAAGTGCTATTTTTACGGCCTCTTTATGACTGGAGCAGCCTCACTTAAAGGATTACGGGGGTTACTTCATGTCTTTGTAGCCAGATGCATTCTGGTAAAGGTCAGCTTGATATGAAGTCATCTGTTATCTTTAGCCTTTATTGTTAATTATTCCTAAGGCCTCTGTGCTTTGATTGTCACTAAAGAATCTTACACATAGGGTATGTTAGTATCAGCAAGATGTGCATTATCAAATATAGGAAATATACCTGTAATGTTAGGAAAAGTTGCTGAAAGTAAATTCAAAATAATAGTATTCAGTTGAACATGCCTACAATGTTTGGCTAATTTGGCATCAGTGTTTTACACTGGATGTATTTAAAAGGGAAGACATGTAGGGTGCTCTATTTTAAAAAGGATGAATGCTCTCTAACTAAAAAAATTCCAATCTATCTTGAAGCATTTAGACAAGCCATGCAAACATGTTAAGATATCTGTTAGGTTATTCAATGACAATCTATAGTAGTAATGATAGAGAAACACTTGCAGCATTTGTGTAAAATAACATTTATCATCATTAGCAAACATCAGAAAAAAAATTAATTGCACTGCTATACTAAATCCCTGTGGTGCTTTGCTATGGAAAATACGACCATGGAGAGTGTGTTTTGAAAAGGACAATCCAAGGGCCATGGCATGAGACCTTTAAGAGCTGCTTAGTATCTGTGTGCAACTCTGTCCTCAGTAAGACTGACTCACTGTACCCCGCTGTACCTTGCATCTTAGGACCTGCCCAGTTATCAGCTGACTAAGATTCACCTTTTGCTTAATTCCTCCACACCTTTAACTTTTGAAGAAGGATCCAACATCTTCAGTGCGGTTCTGATGTTGCCCGTGTCAAGGTGTGCTTCTGAAGGAAGTCGTGGGCAGCAAAGGATGAGTGTGATTATATAACATCTAATCTGGCACCCAGCAATGTTCGTGTTCATCTGCCAATTCTATTTTTAGGTTTTTTTTTTTTTTTCCTCCTGTGGGTGGTTCCTTCACTCCCAGAGGTCTCAGGTAAATGATTCCTTTAATGCACTTAAGTTCAAACTCTTTGATCTGGTAAAAGAATTATACCAAGAGATTGTTCTCATATATTAAGTTAGCTAGAGCAAAAATGCTCAGTGTTAAATTTCAGTCCAGCACAGAGCTCACACTCTGTCTTCGTGATCACTTACAGGGAACAGTCAGGCCAGCCTGCCCCTGAGATTAAAAGCTTCAGCAGTACCGATATCCCTTAGCAGCTCCTCACATCTTATCCAGACTCAATTCAATTTTCTTTCAAACATGTTGGTAAAGCACCTTCTTTCATTATGTATAGCAGGATTGGGCCCTTTAAGATCTTTTCTAGCATTAAGCTGTCAGATCTTCCATTGCTATGTTCCATAAGGAGAGGGATAATTCTTAAACATGCAGAGTTTGAGCCAGTAGCATTAAGACTGGGAAGCAGGTATAGGATCATTACAGTCTCTCTCTTCAGTGTATTTTATGAGCCATTCGGATTAAAAAAAAAAAATAGTGTCTCTATGTAATGAATAAGAATCACCCTTTGCAAGGCGCTTGCTTCTTGTGCAGACCTGAGATCTGGTTGTGAAATGGAGGCACATACAGATCACAATACACTTTTCTGAAATCCTTCCTGAGCAGGTAGGGATACGACCTCACCGACGAATGAACCTAAGCACTCTGTGTTAATGTTTACTTTCTGGCAGCTAAGCTCACTGGCAGCTCACCACAGAAGTCTATTACATCAACTAGGTTCAAGGGAGTGTGAATGCTTAACAATTCACCTCAGACAAATAGATTTAGTTTGTACTTGACCAAACTACAGACATGCAGTTATAACTATTATGGTGATCGCTATTACTGTGTGATAGCTGCTGTCTAGTTTTCTCTTGCTACTGATCACTACAGTATCAGAATGCCTTACAAAATATGGAAGCACTAGCAAAGTCCTGAGTGGATTTAAAACACTTCTCTGTGGATGTAGCTGGATGTAGCAACAGCTGCTCACTGCTTGGGAACCAAAATCATTTATTGCCTTTAAGACTGACTACAAGGTCCATAGATCATTATAATCTTTCTCAATTGTACCTCTGAGATCATGTGAGAAGATATAATAAGGACATTTCCTACTAGATTTGTGTCAAATTTTATCATTTTAAAATTGTTAAAATAGTGCCTTTTTACCAAAGCCTGATAAATACTATTCTAATTTAGGAGAAGACAAATTGAAAGTTAGCTTTCCATCTTTTAACTCACTGCTGAAGGCTTCAGTCCTGAAGGAGTTTTGAGTGCACTCTGTGAGGGATCCTGATGCTGTACAATAGAAATTCTCATCAATATCTCTATCTACGTACCCAGGATATACATGTTGGCAAAGTGTTTTGCATTGCTAAAAAGAGCACTTCTCCCTACAGCGCTGCCAAAGCCTTTTGCACAACTGGTGCAGAGCTCTGGATGGGATAGCTACAGCCTAGCAAATAGCCTTCTTACAGCAGGATGGTCATACACATACGGTACGCCTTAGGAGGCCAAGGTGTTTCTTACAACTCTTCCTCCCCACCTTCTTGCCGGGGCTATACCTCAGAAGCAGGCACAGATAAAGTCACGCAGTTTCAGACAAGTAAGGACATATATTTAGGTGGTTACTGAATGGCAACAAAGCACCCCAGCAAGTTTTAGGAGCTACCTATGTGGTAGGAACAAGAAGTCAGGAGACGAATTGCTGGTAACTTGACCTCAAAACCTACAACAAAACTGAAAACCTAAATCTCTTAGAACAAGGAGGAAAACCCAGCAATATGTTTCTATGCTGCCTGTGTGCCTACTCTCTGTGGTCTAGGCCTTGTTACCTGTGGGATCCCAAGGGGATGCCCACAGTGAGACAATTAACTCATTTTTCTACTTCTTTTCACAAGCAGCCCTGTGAGCTGTGTCAGGGAATTGGAGAGGGGCATAGGCATGGCACACACTGTACTAACTACTACATAACCCTACCCCCTACCTCCTTGTTCATCTTGACCCTCTTTGCAGGTTTGTGCATATCAGAAATATCTTTTGCGAGAGAACAGGCAGGATCCATCAGCACAAACTGCTTCCATCTCAAAGGTAATGCTAATGCAATGCCAGCAACCTCCTACCTGCTTGGCATTCCAGACAGTGGCAACACTTGAACAGTAAACTCAGTTGTTGAACTGTGGTCTACTCTGCTCAGAGCAGTCTCCTCCCAAAGAACTATGTCTTGTCCTGCCTGCCTGCAAGAGGCAAGATTTGGTGCCTGAAACACAGTTAACACCAGAAGCTTGGAGATAACTAGAGCTTTGTGTTTCCAAGAACAGGAAGAATTCCAGAAATGTGGTCCTGGTATGTGAAAGGCTCAAGAAGTAAATAGCCTGAGCACAGACACTGACTTTCTGCTTGGTTTTGGATTGGTCAGTGGTAAATGTAAAAACTAGATAAACTGAAATGTTCCAGGCAGGATAGCAAGATTAAATTCTGCCCAGACTGGAAATGAAGAAAATTCTGCTTGCCTGTTTTTTCCCTCAGGTCCAACAAACTCTCCAAGGTGTAATTATTTAGGTCTTCCTCCCGAGAGCTGAAACCAGCAAAGCTGCTTTTAGCCGCAGGGTGGACAAAACCAGCAGAGATCTGTGGAGCAGCGAGACAGAGGCTGTGCTGCCCTGGGATCAAATGGAAAAGCGAGCAAGGGAAGGGGAGACGCGTAGCCCAGAGCAATGCCAGCAGGCAGACACACAGAGACAGCAAAAAGCTTTTCATTTAGTCAAAGCACTTCCTCTGCTGCTTAATAAACTGATTACAATTGATTGTTTTTAACAGTTATTGCTTTGGTCTTAAGCGCAATACAAAATAAATAAAATAGAGAAACTGCTACTAGGAGATAAAATAGAACAATGAAGCTCAATGAAAACATGAAGGCTTCCTTTTTCCTGGTGGCTGGTTAAAAGTAACCTCTTAAACAGAAGCTCACACAGAAGCAGTTCATTAAGTTTCAGTAAGATAGTCACTATATGTATTTAAATAATATTTAAATTATTCTGGCTTGGCCCTATCCAGGTGTTTACAGGGTGGAAAGGAAGAGCAAAGAGCCAAGATCCCTGGTTTCTTCTGGTGCAAGTGGTAGGAGCATGGGTAATTCCCCAACACCTGAGTCCAAAACCTGTCAGCCCTGCATCAGGACTGCGGCAGAGCCACGTGGTGCCCCATGTGCCCTTCCTCTGGCTCTCCAAGTGCTCCCTCCTGGCAGCCACAGAGGAGTCCTCAGACGAGCAGCCCAGGGTTTAAGCCCCTGCATGCTGTGCATGTCCCCCCTGCAGGCACCCACCTTTCTTTCTACATGGCCACTCACCTCTTCTCTGCCTCTGCTCTCCGATACCTTGGGATAAAAAAATACCTTCTTTTTTGCTGAGAATTAAATCATTGTAATCTAAAAATAGCATTTAAGAACTAATGTTTAAATCAGAAGATTTAATGCAAAGGATCTTTTTAATGTATGTATAAAATTAGGGAGAAGCATGTGTATACACATGCAATTAAACATAGTCAGAATGTGAACATCATTGTCAGAGGCTTCATGTTTTAGAGAATTTTGGAGACAATCTCTAAAATGTTCACTGTGCCTTTTGATACAAAATTATTGTTACAGTGTGAGGAGCAGGCTCCATGAGCTTCATGTGCCAAAAGAATTTGCTGTCAACTGAAACATGCAGGGCAATAACAGAAGTTTTCAAACAAGTGAGAGAGGTGGAGAAGGTTGAAGCAAAATATTACTAGCATATGTATCAGATCTGGGTTTACACAAGATTTCTGTGAATGTAACTACTTGAGTATCAGCTTAAAAATTTTGAGAGTATAAAATTACCCTCAAACGGGGCACAGTCCAGCAAAATACATTACACAATACAATAAATGTAATACAGGTGTGAGGTTTCACTTCTAACCTACCTCTGGCTTTCAAATTAATTCAGCCTAAACCAAAATACTTACCAAATCAACATGACAAACATTTAGTTATTTTCCCACATTTCCAAGTTAAGGAGACTAGAACATCCATTTGAACCAGTGGTCCAGGATGGGAGTGTCTGTTGCTGCTTATATAGTGACATATGTGACTGATTAGTGTCAAGCAAAGGGGCATGATGATCACAGAACAGGTACTTACACAATCAGGACATTTAAGAAGAAACATGATTTGTGGTTATAGTAGGAAACATTGGCTGCATGGCTCAGCATTGCACGTTCCCAGAGAGAGGGACTTGAGCAATACTCGAGACTTGAGAACAAGTCTTCCAGTCAGACATGTTATCACTGAGGAAGTCTGACAGCAGAGATGGACCCACTATTCATGCTCACCAGATTAATCATCAGGAGCTGCTGGAAGGTAATTTTCATGTTTGTACTTGTTTTCACCCAAGCTTTCTGGGCTTATAGACAGACACATTACTGCTGAAAGAGCAGAAAGCTCAATACTTCAAAATATATTTTAGGGCTTTTGTTAGCATCTGAATAAATGATACATTCTAAAAGAACAATTCAAAAATTAATATGAAGAGGCAACAAGTAGAGTGTCTTGAGCTCTGGTTATTTCTTCCAGCGCTTGCTGCTCTGCTACCCAAGTCCTCATGACTTGGAGGAAACTCATGAAAAACAGACATTTACTACTACAACTAATGGCTTGCAATCAAAAACTAAGATGGATTTAGCAGCTCCCTACAAGCAAGAAAACACCCCAAAAACCCAAACAAAGCCTGGGGGTGGCACAAGTACATATCATCACTAGACTCAGCTTTCTAGCTCATCAAAAGGGTATGAAGCTGGAATCATATCAGCCTACACTGATGACTTTCCCAGAAGGTCTTCACAGTGATTTATATCTTCATAAGGCTACAGTCAAGCTTGTTTGCCTACTGCCTACTCTGCAGGAGGAACTGATTCAGTTTAACCTTTCTACATAAAATACAGTCTCTTCTCAAGCCCAAGTGATTATTTTGCATGATTATGACTTTGTATGACTACAAGTAAATGCTACATTCAATTAAGCTAATTAAACATAGATAATGCCTAACATATCTATGCAAAACGTGGTTTCTTATTGTACCTTGTCTGCTTTATTTTCCAAAAATGCTAGTAATCCAACAAAAATCTGTTTTACGTCCATGATAAGCTGCCTGATCAGGTAGAGCGCAGAATCTAAAAACACAGCATGGTTAGTAGTCTTGCTGGGATTAAAAGAAGTACAAGCTCCCCAACTTTTGTAAAAGAAATGTGTTTGGATTGTTAGGAAGAGGGGACATCTTTGAGGATGCTCACATCTCTCCAAAGGTTTGACTCAGATTTGGTTAGTTCAGAGGCTGCAGTGTCCAGCCCACCCTTGTTTAATGCACAAAGTTAGATGATACAACGCATTCATGTTTCATTTTTGTAGAAACTTGTTAAGCCTAGGGTAAGCCTCAAGGAAGATGAAGTTGATACTTTGACCTAAAGGTTAAATCTGAAGGGGAACTGAGCTGGTCAGCAGCAGACAGATCTCACATCCTGGCTGGGGTCTTTGGAGCTCCTCAGACAGCACTGTGGACAAGGGGACACAGGAGAGAGCAGACACTGCCTTGCCTGAGGAAGAAACCAAGCCAAGGGCTGCCTGAGTCCGTCCAGCAGGAAGGCCTACGACAGTAGAAGAGTTTTATCTTAAATTGTTTAGTAGTTTCTACTCAGAAACATCATTTGTGAGCCTGTTCTTAAGACTGATTGTTTAAACCAGATGAACTCTGCCTCACAGGCAGCTCCTTGGTTAGAAAATTTCCAGTCACCACTTGTGTCTACTTGGAGCAAGGCCTTGAACCCTGTGTTTCAAGCCTGCACGATCACTTCGAAGTCTGTAGCCTTGCCACATGCCGAAGACACTCTGGGAAAGGCTAGTCCCCGGAAGACAGTCCTTTTTCCCCAAGTAACTTTGCTAAATTATTAACTCTCAAAACGAGGAACATCATCATGGCTTTGGCTGCTGAGCAGATCCATTGTGCAGATGAGTGAGGGGATGCCCCAGACCCCACTCCGTGGATTGTTTATACCTTTCATTCAGTGACTGCTCCATATGAAATAGTTTGTCAGGACAGTTGCCAGCACCAGCCTTCCAGGTCATTGCCACATTACTCATCCTTGTCCTCTCTGCTCCCCACACATTGCTTTTATTCACACCTTCAATAGGTGTGGAGAGGTGGAGATCTGGTGAGACAGCCTGCATAGTCCAGCAGGGCAGTGAGGTAAAAATTTTGCTTCCCTTAAACAGAGAAGGGATCGAGTACATCATGGACAAACACTCCGGCTGGAACGGGAACCATTTTGGCAGAAACCCATTCGGTATATATGCTCCAGGGTTGCCATTGCAGCAAGCCCCAGAGGAACCCTCTGGCTCTCACCTGACAAGAGCAGTTTTCCTGCACAGTCCTAACAAAATGAACTGTCTAAGGAATCTGCAGAGCATTTTAGTAACAGATGTAGGCACCTATGGAGGTCAGAATCCTCCAGGGTTAGAAAGGACCTTGGTGGGCAGAGGAAACAGAAATGCATCCCAATGCTGCAAAATTTGGGAACAGGGCACCAAAATTCTGCCTCAGCTTTCTGGGTCTTGTCCCTGGATCCCTCGGTAGGTGCAATGCTTATTCATTAGTGGTATTTGCTAGCACAGCAGAGCAGAGGTTCTTGCAGGTGAGGCTGAAAAGTGATGTCAGAATTGAAGGGGAAGGTAGCTGAGTTTTGCTCAGCCTCATGTGGTGAGGTCCGAACCCTCAGGACCAGTGCACTCACAGCCGCTCTGCTGGCGCTGGAGGCCTTGGCACAACACTGGAGTTACAAGTGGTTATACAGATAACCCTGAAAACCTACAGAAACACCTGTAGGTTTTTTACAGTCCTTTCCATCTCCTTTCCAGGAGTTTGAAAAGCTGAGTAGCTATTAGTAAATCAGGTTCCCCAGGGAGGGAGATACAAATGCACAGAAGTCTACCTAAAAATGATATTTGATTCTTCTTCACGAGTGAAACAGAAAGCTATTACTTTCTGTGCTCCTGGAGGATGCATTTCTAAAAAGGAGATGGTTTTCCAAATTGTCTGAAAGGCTTGCAAATAAATTGCTCTGTTCCAGATTTTATTACAGTCTTGAGGTTCTATATAAAGTTGCTAAAACATTTGAGGAATGCTGATTAAATATTTGAGTGAACTAGAGGAATATAGATTTCAAATGAAAGTCACATAAACATTATTGACACCCAGTTTTCCTGAAACAAGTACAGAATGTCATTACATTGGTTTTTGCTTTGCCATCTTAGGGCATATTCAGATGGAAAGAACAGTATTAGAGGATGAAGAGAGCAAGGCGCATCCAAAGAGCGATCTGCAGAGCCCAAGTCGGAGGGAAAGACTCCTAAAGTCAGCAAACAGCACAGGGAAACAGGGCTGATAGGGCTCTTGGCAGCTGGTTCCCTTCAGAGGGACCACACATGCAAAGTGAAATAAGGGACAAGCAGGTTGTTACAAAGCAAGAGCAAGGAGAAGGCCTGCTCCCCATGTAGGCAAAGAGCAGCTGTGATCTAGTCTTGTCAGTGGATCTGCTTTGCAGATACATTTAAGGGCTATGTGATTTTGCAAATGAGGAAACAGACTCACGGAGTCTAAATCAGCTACCCAAGAACCTTCACCACCTCACACTTCACACCACTTCCCAGCACTACAGAGGCAGAGCCAGGAGTAGAGCATCAGCATTCAGAGATGGGCTGGCAAGGCCTAACTTTGCTTTCACTAGTTGATAAGAGTCTCCATTATCTTCAGATATTAGAGCTACAAGCTAGCGGCTCAGTACTGAGGAAAAAAAAAAAAAAAAAAAACAGATTTATCTCTCCTAGCGAGATTGGAGTCATTGGGTTGGGATCATATCTGGTTTATTTGCAAGCTTTGTCACCTGCAATTTGCTGTTAACTTTCCACATTGCAAACAGCCGTACCCGCTTCCTGTCCATATTACGAGCTCTGCTTAAGAGCACAAGCTACTGAATTGAGTAGCTAGTTTCAAAGCATTGCAGAAAGCACCGTTTCAAAATTTCAAACCACTAGCCTATCTTTTCTCTCCACATTTACTGTCCCATCTATATTTAGAAATAGAATAGAAATAGAAAATGGTAACTACTTGTTGCTAGTGAGTAACTGGGGTTCTACAGAGCACAAACCATAGGATTGACAGAGGACATATACAACCAAAAAGGACTTCCCAATTTATGTTTCTGTAGTCGAAAAAATAAGCTTCACAGACTATCATGGAGTAAAATTATCAAAAATATTTGCCTTTGTTTTCCCAATTGAAATGGATATGTTCTTCTGTAACAAAGTCTCAGACATCCACTTCCTAACTTTGATACCTCTTCAAGCTCTGGCACTGACAACTAAAACTAAACAACTGACAAACTAAAAGTCTAAATGGGCTCAGACTGCCAACTTCTCCCATCAGCGTTGGGGGGAAGAGTCATTCATCTAAGTGCGGTCATCTATCCACTTTCAGGATGTGCTTCACTTTACTAAGATCTAAAGTGACCTAAAACAGAGCATGTGAATCACATATCTCTTGCATAGACTACAAAGAGACGCTGGGCAACCAGAGAGACAAACTCCATCCCAACAGGCAATGACTCCTCCAGCCTTCAGGGCATCATTTCCTGGGTGCATCATCAGCTGGCAAAAATCTCCCAACTGTTTTCCCCTTGGCCCAAAGGGCAGCCTTCTGCCAAAGCCTCTGTGCTCCAGACAGCTCTTGCCCCATTCTCCTGAACGCCAGGAGCTCCCTGCGGTCCCTCCAGGTCTGACACAAGCCAGGTCAGCACCCATCCCCACAGGGCTCTCTGGCTCCAGCATCTCTGCCTCACTCTATGGCTAAAGAGAAACAGGGCCAGGGCTGAAGCCAAGTACCCACTCATAGATTTGGACCCCAGGTAAGCTGTGAGGCCATGTGATCCTCTTTGGGGCCTTAAGACATTATTAGGACAGGAAATGGTGTTTAAATCAAAGTGTCTGAAATCATGAGATTTAAACATATGATTTCAGCAGAGTGATAATTTTACGGGGACTGCATGAGGAGTATCCATGCCCTGCAGCATGGCCCAAGGGAGTGTTTGAGGAAGTCAAGCTGGCCAGAGAGTGTCAGAGGCCGAGGTGGGAGCCAGGCGCTCTGCGGTGTCACCATCCTGCCTGCACGGGATGGTCACACTGCATCTGCAGGGCTCCAAAGCTCATAGACACTTTCACCCTTACTTTCTTCCTCCCTCACTCTCCTTTTAGCAAAAATGGGAACATAGCAATCCTTCATTTCTCAGGGACGGGGCAAAAATTCAGTTCTCTACAGGCTGCAGAGCACAGAGAGGGCAACGAGCTCCAGGAAAAATCTGCCTAGAAAATCCTACTTTTGCTTTCAGAGGGAAAAAGAATAACACACAGGAAGCAAGGCTGCAAATCCTACTGTGAATAACAAGGGCAACCTCTAACACCTGAGGCCAAGTCCTGTGCACTGTGATGCTGTTTTTAACTCCAGTACAGATGCACAAAGGGCATGTGGCATTGACCTGGATTCATCCACCATGCTTCAGACATGTAACAGAGTTACACAAGTAAGGAGCTCACTCACCCCTGGCTTCCACTGCTAATGGAGAGAAAAGGAGGACACCTTTGTAGGAGCCACCTAAAACCTCAATTAGGTTAGTTGCTTACAGTGGAGAAGGATGAATCTAGAGCTGAAGGCTTGATTTTCCCACTGAAATGACAGGCTTTTCAGGCTACTTTGCTGCAAGTGGTTATAGTTAAATGATGCAGAGCCCACCGTATGCTGGACATAAATGTACCAGGGTATTAGGCCCTGCAAAGGAAATAGTGCAGAGAGACTATTTAAAAAACATAACAAAATTGATCAGATTTTTTCCTAGGCAAAGAGAAGGGTGAAAAGAGAACAGTGAAAAGCAAGTGAGTTTCTCATGCATTCCCATTTTCCATAATATCAAGAACTATTAGCAATTGCAGGCAAGGGAGGCATTTACAAAACCTAGTGCTGTCTCTGTGATAACAAAGAAGTCACTGAATAGAGTTTGCAAAAAGTTTTGAGCAGTTCTTTACTTAAGAGGAGGCCCAACTCAAAGCAGAGCTAAGTAGGTTGCTCTGTTGCAGGTCGTCACAGATTTCTTCACCTGGTGTCGCTTTTAAAAAGACGAAAAGAAGGCATTGGTATTAAGAGTGAATAATATATGTGGATGTTCCCTGTCATCTTTTTGATGTTATTCTTACAAAGAGGTTTCTAGAAAACAAGAGGAATCTTTTCAGAGGCCATCCCCACCTAACTGGGGCACTGAGTAGTTAATGGTTGTGAGAACAGTCACTAAGGTAGGGTATTCAGGGGAATGGAATTTTAGGTTTTCCATTTTCTCCTAATTCTCTCACCAGATTTGTGATAAATAAATGATTTACAAGATGATGGGGAAGAAGAGTAAAGCAATTACTTTAATTACCATAAATAACTCATCACTTGCTAGGAAAAAAATACCAGGCTATTAAATTTGATTGGGAATATTAAAAAATGTCTTTTCAGGATGTCTGTTAGCAGATCTGCTCATCTCTTCAAAGATTAGATGTAGAAAATGTCCTTGCTTGAGATGAACCACACAAGACCTCTGGCGCCACTGACCTCACAACAGGGCTGTGTTTCTAGGCACCACAAGCTAAATGTGCCCTTTCACTCTAAGCCATGTATTAGATGAAAATACACTGACATTAATGCAAGTTTCTCACCAGAGAGAAGCTGACCTTATGGCTCTCTCATTGTCTTCCTCTACACCAGATCTGGGCCCTCACAGCAGGACCTGTGTCTCCAGCAACACAAATAAGCTGTAAACCTGCCCCGAGAGGCAGGTTCCCTTTGCCCCTGCACGGTGAAGTCTCCAGGTAGTTGTAAGAAGATGAGATAAACTCCCCATGCTGCTGAAGCCCAGGGAACAAGACTTGCAAGGAGCGCGCTTGCAGAAGGCCCTGGGGAGACCTAACCTGTGTGAGTGCTCATGAGCCAGGCCAAGCCAGAGCAGCGCTGAGGCTGCTGTAGTACTTCTCCGAAGAACATCGACACCCTGGGAATCACAGAAGCTGTGTCAGCTATCTTTATTCATGCTGGATATCTCCATCAAGCACAACTCAGCCTGAACTGGTATCTGGGCCTTAGGCAGACTGCTTGCTCACCTCTGGAGATACAGCACTCCAGTGGTAGCTATATGGAGCACAGAGGAGATGCTAAAACTGCCTGGTGCCAGGGACCAACAAGGTCAAACTATTTTGTAAAAAACCAACAACCTTCAGAAGTGCTGGAGGAAGCTCGTTTGCATGACTGTAGTCCAGGCTCTGTCTGATATTAGTCCTCAGACCAGCCAAAGAGCTGAGTGCAAAGACAGGCTAGCCAGAAATTTTCTTTCAAAAAATGTTTTTCAATAGGCAGTATGTTTCAGCCAAATGTTTTTCTGTACTTTTTTTTTTTTTTTTTTTTGGAAAGTCAGACTCTAGATAAACTTGGCTAAAGTGAAAGATTGACAGTTTCCAGGAGTGCAGTTGAGAACAAAAAGTGATTTTTAAAATTTTATTTTTAATTAACATTTTCTATGGATAGAAAAGAAATTCTCACCATGTCTAAGTTGGCATTCATTTACCCAGCAGCCTTCTGGTCCCATTCTCCTCACTAAAGACCTTCTTTCGCCTCCTTCTGTAGCTAAGATTGTCACACAAACTTCTAGAGAGTAGAGAGGAGGAGCCCATAAAAGACTAAGTGGGAGTTTTCTTATGAAAAAAATGTATGTGACAAAAAATAATACTGAAAACAGTAGTAATAATGGGGAAAAAAGAAGAATACCTGCTATGTTCCAGATTTCTCACAGGCCCTCTGTTATCAATGGTCATAATGCTAAACCTTCCTAGGCCACTGACCTATTTGCGGCTAGGAACATTCCCGGCTTTCCAGGTTCCTCAGGCATACAAGTAACTCCCAATTATGTATTACCATTTTCAGGAAGTGTGAAAGCATATGGGCACAGCTTCATCTCTCAAAAGTGTAATATAAGAAACTTCGATTTCATTTTCAGGACTCAAACAGTCCTTAAAGTCTTCATGAAATAAAATGGACTTCAAAAGCTGCAGTGGTTTAAAACATGCAGAAAATTAAAAAGCAGCAGCAGTGCTGAATATTGTTCAGATGCCAAAATACATGTAGAACAACTTTTATGGTAAGGAAAACCTGTGAGTTTGAAAGAGCAATATATCAAATGCATCAAGATCTTTTCATCCATGTTTCACGTGGATGAACAAACAAGGGACTTACGAAACATCAACATGAATCTCATGATCCTGCAAGTTGTCGGCCTCTCTTCCAGCCCTGGCTACAGCATCGCTTCCTGCCTGAGGCCTAGTCCCCCCCAAGGGCTGCCTCTCCTTGCTCATGCTTCAGTAAAGCATCTCCCATCTGATAAAAACTGTAACAGAAACAAAACTATTGCTTTCTCAGCAGCACTGGTGAAAAGCAAAAATGATTGTTCTTGAGCTGGGTTACAGAAATGAACTTGATAATTCCTACAAACCACAGGCCCTACCTTCAGTAGCAGGGCTGCATGCAGATTTAAACTATGTCCCACTGCAAAGAGTGCAAGCTGGATCCATGGTGCTGAAGACTGCCCATCCAGAAAGAGATTTTGAGGAGGACTCAACCCTCCAAAGATCACATCAGAGCAGTAGAGTACAAGTTCTGCTCAGAACTGTTTACACAAGGTGAACTACAGAGCTTAGCCCAGAGCATATTAATAATCAGACTTCCAACAAGATTTTATCACTCAGATATTCCAAAGTCCATTTTTATCCTAGTATGGCTTTCTCCATCAGACTGGAGCAAAAAAAAAAAAAAACCAAGATTATCCCCTCCTCTCACTTGGAAGATAACTATACCCTTGAATGTGCATCTGTAATTCTTACATATACCACTACTAGAAGAACGACCCAGTTTAGTATTGGGAAGGTGCTATAGCAGACTGCTAAGTGTTTTTAAATCTAGTCAACAGCAACTGTGGGATGAAACTCAGCAGTTCTCCATTCCCAGCAGCAGTATGTCAAATGGAAATACCAGGAAAGATCAAAGAACATTTAGGGTGATTCAGTTCCAGTTAGAGGACACTGAGGTACAGCTGTGGCATAGCCCAAAAAGATTTATACAGCCATTCAGAACATAACTAAAAAAAAAAAAAAACAGGTATGTGCAAGAACAGACTAGCGAGGCTCTGCAGCACTAAAACCAGTTTTCTTCACTTGATCATGTGGGAATCAAGAGACCATCCTGTGACTCATATGCCATGACACAGCACCCATCAGTGAAAACCAGCCACCCTCAGAGTAACAGGAGTGAATCCGTGCATTTGAAAGTAATTGCTCGTATGGCAGAGGGGACGCGCACGCAGGACATGCTTTCAATAGCAGAGAACCAAGATCACTGCCATCAGGCAACACACTGTTGAGTTACCATTATTATTGACAAACACTTTGACAGCTCTTCGGTGTGATAGATTTCCAAGGGGAGACACAAGGCCCTGTCAGAAGCGGCACCAGATCAGGCAGAACTTGGAGCCATGCGGAGACAGAGCCAAGGAGCGAGACTGCAGGAAGCCCTGAGACCAGCTCCTGCACTTTGTGGCAGTGGCAGCAAAGCCAAAGCAACTGATTTCCATGAGTCCTAGAGCACAGGTCCCTTGCGGGGTCTGTGCTGTGAATATTGCACCGACTTTCCTCCTCTAGGTCTTTTCTTTTTCTGGTGGAGAGGAAAAAGAAAAGAAAAAGAAAAGCAGATAGAACTGGATTCAGCGTGGAGGCCGATGATGAGAATCTGCCAACAGAGAAGAGTTTCAAGGCATACATTAAAAAGGAGAGGAGGAGGCTAAAACAGAAATAAAAGGAAGTCTGAGGTGTGAAGTTGCGCGTGCCTGTGTATTTATATAGATGATATTATCGGGATCTAAGAAGCAGCAGCAGAAGCTGGAAATTCCTGCACACATTTCAGAACATCACACATTCCCAAACATTATACTTTATGTGGGGTTTTAATGTCCTCATCACCTTGAGCAGGAAAAAAGTTTGCCATAACTATTGGAAACTGCCAAAGACCCAGTCAACTGACTAAGAGTATGTGACAGTTGATTTTCCTTACTAGATATTATGTAAAACTTTAACACAAAGGCATCCCCTGTTAAGTCATTCCCTGAGGAACTCATCTCGTGTATGTTTAAAGTAGGAGCTTTTGCTGGACATTAATGAGGCCAGTAAATCTATCCTGCAAGAGCATCCAAAAGCTGAAACACTAGGCAGGCTGTAGCAGAGGCTCCAGCCAGGTACAGCAGTGTCCCAGCCGCTGGGGCCCTCTCCAATCAAGGGTGGGTTTTAGACATAATAAATTTATGTAATTGGGAGAGAGGGGATCGGGAAAATCCCAGGGGATTTGGCTGCAATAACGTAAGTCTTCTGAAGGAGGAGGCTCTGGGGCACTAGAGAAACAGCAAGAGGGACACAACTGCGCTGGCTCCTGTCCCTCAGGGATCTGAGGCTGGGAGAAATGGAAGAAGGGAGCAGAAGTGGAAGGAGCAGGAGGTGAAAACAGCACTCACAGCCCTGGGAGGGGAAAAAGGTAGGGAGAATATTCCTGAGGCTGACAGGAAAGTACAAGGAGGGAAAAGTCAGGTCTTGTGGAAGGGAATAGCAAAGGAGCTTACACATTCCCAGGTAAATGGTGATCCTAGTCCCCACCTGGAAGCAGCAGGGAGGAGAGCCTGGATCCCTTGCAGAGGACAACGGAGGATGGATAAGACTCCCAGACAGTTACCGGAAGCCTGCAAGGTCTCCAGTCATTTTGGCAAGAGGTGAGGGGGCCTTTCTCTCCATTGCTACTCTGGGATTTATCCAAGGTCTCAAACACAGAGCCTCAGCCTTGCCCTTGAAATCTTTATCATTGGCCATAACAGCAAGAATATTAATTCATATGCATTCCTCATCCAGCAGCTCTTTTACATAAAGAAAACAACCAGCTATTCCCAGTTTGCAAATAGAATGCAAAGCAGTGAAGCGACTTTCCCAAGTTGTGGAGTAAGAGAGAAGAGAGTAGCAGACCCCATGCAAAAGTGTCCACGGTAGGAATGCCAGACCTCTCTCCTCTTCACCCAGGTAGAAGGTGACCAGAACCCAGAAAAAGGCCATCCTCATCCTCCTCTGCTTCCACAGCAGGCTCCCATGCTCTGGAAGGCATTAGACACGAAAACACATGGGGCTAACAGAGCCAAGTGAAGCACAAACTAGCTTTGATAGCAAGAATACACCTTTTAACAGAAAACTCACACTACTGCTTTGCTGAACAAGTATTTCGATGGAGTGAAACCAATTGGCAGTTGTCACGTGCTATTTGCAAGGGAATACGGCAGCTCCTTCATTGCACCAAGAAAACAAATAATCAGGCCCACAAATTCATGCTTTTTTCCCTTTAGAAATAGCCACATTGTGTTGTTACATCAGCAATTGAAATATGACAGGGTGTTTGTGTTTATACTCAGAGAAGTCACATACAGATTCCATCTGTTCAACATTTGGAGCAAATTTGCAGTGATTACTCAAGCTGAAAATTGCTTTGGAGTTTTGTCTGCTGTTACTTTGTTTGAAATAAATCACTGACGTGGTACCTCACCTCTGAGCACAGTGACACACATGTCAGAGCATGAAGCAGCAGCTGCTTGCCTGGACTCAGGCTGTTCTGATTTTCACAGCATTCAGGGGCTGTTGACATTCATGGAGAGGAGAAGTTCCTGCAGATTTTGGAGAAATACAAGAACAACTGAAGTTGCTGATGAGGTAATTAATTTTCTAGAGCTCTGTCTCTTCCAGCTACGATGTCCATCCCCTGGAGGAGTTTGGGAGCTCTTTGCCAGGCGTGGACTGTGGGACAGAGCTGTTGACAGCGACCATCGCTCGGCATCGCTGGACGCTGCTGCCCACTGGTCTGACTGAGCTCAGAGTGAGGCACAAACAACTCCAGCCATTCAGGCTGATGGGAGCTGGGCTCACGTCCGAATTCCAGACCCCAACCATCTCAGAGAATTAAGAAACTCTGGAGTTGGCTCCAGATTTGTTGTTTGGGCTTTAAATCACAGCAAGAGGGAGAATGAATTAAAAAACAATATGGGCAAGGGGGAAACAAGGAAGGAGAAAAGTGAATTTCAGTCATTCAAACGCAGTTGAATATACTCAGCTGCAACTTCGGTTAGAAACCAGAGGGGAAGAATTTAGCTGATTGGATTCTGGGGCAGAGAAAACTCCTATTAAAATGCCAGATGTTCACCACTAGTCACAAATAAGGGTTAATCCCTGCATCAACATTATCCAATCCTTCAAAATCCTTGACTGATGGGAGGCTTTTTACATGAAGGTAGGCTGTTCCTCCAGCTCCCTGCCCAGCCTGGGAGATCAAGTGGAGTAAGGCAAGATGACTAGCTGCCACAGCTAACAAATTAGTAGGATGAGAGAGTGAAATCCTGCGCTGCTCTGAGAATCAGGCTAACTGTGTGGGTGGTGAAGAGATGGGAAATGGGCTGGCGGGACTCAGCTTGCATTACCAACCCCTGATCCGCTGCAAAACTTGTTGACAATGGTATTGCAGCCAGGCAGCTCGGGAAGATGAACAGCTTGGCTGATGGAAAAACCTGTTCTCTGGCCACCCACACCATGGAAACCAGCAAGCAGTTGGCTTCAGATAGATAAAAGGCTATTTCTATGGATGAAACATACTCAATAATTTAGGTAATTGTTTAGGTAAAGTGACAAAGTTAGGCATCAGTCAAGCCCTAGCTAACACCCAATGACTGCAGCGTGACTTGTGAGACACTGACACTGTGACACCATCTGCTTATGATTTATACTGAGCAGGCTGCATATAGAAACAGATGGGAGGTGTCATCTCTCATCAGAATTGCTATGCCAGTGATTCCACAGCACACTACATGCTTTAGAAAGAGGAAAGGGGTTGCATTTATGCAAGCTCCACATTAATCAGGGAATTAATCTTGCTGTTTCCCCATAGAACAGAGACCTACAGTTATACAGCTGTGCTAGAGATCTTGTTTACTGCACCTGATACAATCAAAACCTGTTACTTTATGCTTTCAGCAGGACTTCATGCAATTTATAGAAGTTAGGTCAAAATTTCATGACCACAAGTAGAACTGATAAACATTGCTTAGATTCAAAAAAAAAAAAAAAAATTTTGGAAAGAGCCTCTGGAGGTCTCCCTCACTGGAAGCAGGGCTATCTCCAGTGCTCATCGCCGGGGTTGACCTGTTCCTCTAGCAATGGCCTGACGACCTCCATGGCTGGAGGTCACACACCTCCCTGGGCAGTATGTTCAGAAGCCAAAACACAATCATAAAAAAGAACCCAGACCATACTTACGACAAACCTGATTTAGGATTGTTGACATGAACACCTAGCCTGGATACCTCAGAAAAGAGCTTGCTGCCAAAGATAATATACCAGAAGACCCATCTTCTACGTTATTACCCTCTGTGGAATTGCACTGAAATAACACAACAGAAATCAGACTCCACCATGCAAATCAAAGCACATATAATACTGACTCCTAGAGCACTATTCAGGCAGATTCTGAGCACTGAAATAACACAACAGAAATCAGACTCCACCATGCAAATCAAAGCACATATAATACTGACTCCTAGAGCACTATTCAGGCAGATTCTGACCTGCTGCACAGCTGCTGAGACACAAATCAATAAATATTAGATCAAGATAGTCAAAAAGGACACAAAACACTGACAGCTATGATATGTTTAAAATATAAACTAGATAACTACTTTAGAATATCATTTTTGTAGGAACACAGGCATTTAAATATTTTGAATTACCTGAAAATCTGTGTTTCACTTGGAAAGCCACTGTCAGGAGAAACTTTTAACAAGTTCTCTGAGGTGTGTTTTTTTTTTGCCCTTTCTTTTCCTCCCCTCCAGGGGTGGGCTCCAAGAAACAGCAAGCTCAAAACTAACCTTGACGGTTAGTGGTTATCTATCAATATGAACAGGGCATAAATCTCCTGTGAGAAACCTGCACCAGTGGGGGCTTTGATGCAATAACCTGATAGTGCCATTTCAGCTCAGGATATAAACAAATAAGGCCAAGGTACAAACTTCACCAAGTGATTTGGGACAACGCACAAGTCAACAGGTCCGCTACACACCATTACAAATCTGTGGCAGCTCTACTGGATTTAGGTAACATGAGCTCAAAAGTCGGACAAGGCCTCTCCCCGACTGCCTCCCAACTCCCCCCACTGCTTCCTGCAGGGAAGCGAATAATCCTCACAGATGAGGCACAACCTCCCCGTCTCACTTTCCAGATCCGTAAGAACATCCTTGTCTGTGGTTATTGACACGTTAACCCCCTTTTGACCAGTGAGTTGTAGATCAGCTTCCTCCACCACCAAAGGACCTGGGCAGGTTCAGACCAGCAGAATATTGACACCCACAGTTTTAAGTGCGAACATAGACAGCAGAGCAGGCGAGGAAAGTGACACAGGTCCAAAAGGTAGCGCGTGGAAAAATCTTGCCAGGCTCCCAGGAAGCCAGAAGGTCCTGCCAGTGCCACCCTGGCACCCAGGACACACACTGGGGGGCACATGCTCACCTCACCACACCAGTGAGTGCTCTGGGTCCTGGTTAGCCAGGGGGCACCCGCCAGGCAGGGGGATAAAAAACAGCAGATGACAGAGCAAGAGTCATTATGGAAATAAAGCAACAACAACAACACTTCTTCTGAAAATAATTGGGTTTCCTGAAATGGTAGCAAAACAGAGCTCACTGCAGCTTGGAGATGACGTGCTCCTCCGGGCACTGTTGGCACAGCAGGAAGCATCACAGGTGCAGAAACTGTGGTCAGAGGGGCAGGGCACCAGCAGGCTAGGAAAATACTTGTTTTAGTGGGGGTTTATATTTAATATACAGAGAGCAAAGGGTGAAGGAAGCTCAGCCCTGGGCTGCTGGCAGTGGGCTCGCAGTCACGCTCATGGTAGCATGCCTGCTTTGAAATGCAGGGGGAAAAGCACCTCACCAGGCTTCCAGCCTCATCCCACTGCCTCAGGCCAGCTCTGTGTGACCCCTGCACAAGCACAAGGGGAGCAGCAGCACCCAAGAGCTTCCTCAGCCTCGCTGACCTTTGCAGGGCAGCTTGTGGCCACTCCACAGAGCGGGAACAGGCCTGCTTCAAGCCCAGCCAGGTACTTGAGAGGAAGGGAAAAGCTTTTGTTTCTTTAACTTTCCCTTCAAATAACACGCACAATCTGTTCTGGGGACACCCGCTCAGTGAAAATCCGTGCAGAGGCTGCTTGCCAAAGCCTGCGAAAATCCCTTCTGGGAGCCTTGTCCGCTATTTCAGACAGAGCCTGTTCATGGGAACGCAAATCTGCTGTCCTCACCAAGGGAGATTATTCGAGTGGGATTTAACAGGCCTAGGCACATCTTCCTTCTCTTGGCTCCCACAACCGCGTGCGGTGTCTGCCTGTCGCAAATGCCTCGGGTGGCCCATGCTGAGGACACAGCTGCGGCGGGTCGCGCACCGACCCTTCCCCGGGACAGGGCAGGCCCACACATGGCAACAGGGCTCAGCAAGATGCCATCGCTCTCCGCTCCTCTTGCGTGCCTTGCCTTGGGATTTCTCCAGCTGGAGCATTAGTAATTCCTTCAGTTTACTGTTGAGAATAGCTGAAGTCAAAGAAAGTTTAGCATAGCAGCTCCCTGAGGACTGAGACAAAGCCTATGAAAATTTAACAGCGGCTCTGGAAAGTTATACGAAAGAAAAAGTATACAATTTAGAGCGGGTTTCTTTTGCTGAGTATCTATATGGAAAGCCATATCAGGGCCAACGTCTTTCCTGCATTTGACTAGAGCATCAAAACTACTGGTGGAATATTCTGAATTCCATAGGACTTTTCCCTGCATTATATTACTTCCAACAGTGTCAGGTGGAAGTGCTGGAGCAAAACCTGTATTTCAGTGCTTTTCTTCCTGACAAGTTACTGGATTGTTTAAAACCAAAGGAATCCCCACGTTTCTCAGGACGTCAGAACATTGGCACACACAGACCTTTGCAATGCTTGGCATGATAAGATGCTTTTTTCCACTACCAACACGGGAGTGCTGCACTCTGCCAGCAAGTCCAAGCTGCCGCACACATGCTGTTGCCACCTACTCCACCTGCTGGAAATAAGGCAACTTCCCGCCTGGATAAAACTTTTCTGAGTGCAATTGCTGTATCTGAGAACCTAGCTCTGCTAACATCCTCTGGGATTCCTCAAGGTTGCCCCTGGAATCAACCACTTCCTGGTCCTTCAAAGTTTCTCAGCTTTCTGAATTAAATAATCAAAAGTCAATCATGGTTCTGGTGCAACATTTCAATTCTGTCACTGTTCTTGATAATTCTCTCTTCCCATATATATAAGAAAAATTAAAATATGGTAAAAATGGGAAGTTTTTCCAACCGAATTAAAAAAATAAGGGGGTTGATTTAAACTGGTTCAGTTTGCTTTGTCTGAATTAAAAATAGATGAAATAGTCACAATGAATGATAAATAGTTTGATGGGATGAGGCTCTTTATACACATTTTACGCATTATGCATAATAATAATGCACATTCACCATTCTTCCCGAAGAGGGGGGGGAAAAAAAAAAAAAAAAAAGAGATACCGGCACAGATACCCGCACTACTTTTTTCTTATGGCAAGTACCTAGCATGCAGAATTTCACAACTTTTTCCACTTTTAAAACCAATATTTATAAGGCACTGAACTTTGAGTTGAAACATAAGCTTTCAAAAGATATTTAGCATCCTATTTAAAATTCAACCCAGTGGGGAAACCGTCATGTCAAGTGCTATTGCACTCAATTGTTAATTACCTTCACTGTTAACGTTTTGCATCTTACTTCCAGGGTAATTTCATTTTGAAGAGATGATGGGCTATTATCATCCCTTTGGCTACTAAGCAAAGCACTCTCTATTAGCACAAGTGTCACAATGTGGATGTTTATGAGCTGAATAAATCATTGCTAATCCTCCCATATTTATTACTCTTGAATTCCTATTTTCCAGTTGATAAAGAGGAAAATGCAGTATGGCTGAAAACGAAATGAGTCAACAGCAGAGTCAAGCATGCCCCGCTCGGACACCCAAATCTGTTTGTGGCAGCACTTTAGAAGTACAAACACTGACATTTCCACTTCTCTCCCAGTGCTATTTAATAATAAGCTGCTATGAGCTGGAAATACAAGTATGTTGGGGAAAAGATGGTGAAAGAATGCATGCACAATAAAAACAGTATTCTGAATAGCTTGCTCATTCAAATGAGCTAATAATGCAAAAAACAGTATCTTGTACAACTCAAAGAACAAGCAATGGTCAAATCAGCTTTTGAATAGCCAGCTCATTCTTTCATTCTTCTAATCTCTGTGGGAATCAGATGTAACATTAGGGCTTCTTATGTATCAAAAGTGCTGTATCTCCACTTTTCTGATAATATATTGACTGAAGTGAAATTAATTCAACCCTTAGGGGTATTTTGAAAACAGCTATATTTATTGTTCCAAGCATTTCAGAACAAACTAAGTGATTTTTTTTTTTTAGCATGAGAACAACTGAAGTTGTTTCATGAAGATACCATCAAAACACCTAAGCTTTCCCATGATTTGAAGTCTCATTGTCATACACTGCTACTGCAGCTATGATAATCTAACAAAAGTAGTCAAGTTCTTTCTACCAAATTTCTCCCTAGCAACTTAAATTTGTTTTAGAAGATTCAAATATCATAAAATTTAACTGGTAAAATGTTACAAGCATATTCCTCAGAATATTTCTACCTCTGCTTTATCAATTTTTCTCTTCAAAACTATACCTAACTTTCTGCAACTTACAAATTTATGACTTCATCTCTGGAGTTTTATCAATAAAGAGAAAACATTGACAATTTTGTAGTGGTCTATTATCATGTGGGAAAAGGGATTGATACAGACAAAGTATCTGGCAAGGGGAATTACACAGCATTCTCTGGTAAATCACTTAGAATGCTGGTCAGCATCTATAGTGAATCTGTATTTCCATCATGGTTTAGAAACCTTTTCCCATTTTCACACTGGCAGGTATTCTGATGCAGCCTAGATATGTACCTGCTCTGACACTGCTTGCTTGCCAGCCACTCTAGTATTGCACTTTATGTGTATCAAAATCCTAACACCCTCTCTCACTGCACATTCTTCTTTCTCCACAGACTGTTTTTTACCTGCAAGTCCTTTCTCCTCTGCACAGTGCTCATCCAGTGATCTCCTGCTATGACCTGAACACCAGCCCCTCACTGCCCCCGGAAAGGCTCAAGTCCTGAGCATAACGAGCCGCACGTGGAACGTGTAGACATGTGCAGAAAGTTATTTCGTCATATGCATAAGGTACCTATTTTTTTAAAAAAAGAGCCTGCAATAACATATCAAAAGAACACAGCCATTCACTGAAAAGACTGAAATACACATTTATTCATGCAAAGCTCAGATTTAATCCTTCCCTGCCATACAAATGATTTTTGAGTCCTTTTTGTAAATTGTGTCTATTGACATTATCTGTCAGTTAAATAGAAGAGGTCAAATAGTACCTGCTGCTTCTTGCCAAGCAATGTGCTCCATGAACTATAAGTTTATTCACAGAACTGTGTTAAAGCATCAATTCACTTCCTTAATTGAGGATTTTTTCAGGATTTCTTAAACAAACAATAAAAACAAGAAAGCAGCAAATTAACGTCTCTCCCCCCTCCATTTTCTGAGATAACCTACATGATAATAAGCTCCCATTAAATGTTAATAAAATAAATGTTACATAATTCACTACCCAGCAAGGACTAAGCAGGATAAAACCAGATACTAATGATTGTTTGTTCAGGATTAATGATAAGCATTGGATTAGTTGAGGGCTTCTTGGTATCTGCATCTCCTATCAACCACAAGCTCCAATTGCAAAGGACTAGTGCCACCTTTAGATGAAAATCAGTATTAAGTCTCCTCAAGCAATCTGTTGCCTCTACAGAGATTTTGCACTTGCAACTCTGAAACAGTTACAAAATTTAAAACCAGAAAGTTCAAGATGTCCCTTTTCAAAAAGAAAAAAGAAAAAAAAAAAGAAAGGAAAAAAAAGGTTGTTACCATCTGAGTAGGAAAAGTCAGTGAAACTATTTACCTAAGTTCAGGTAAAGATTTAGCTAACTTCAGATCTTTTCTTGGTATTGCACGTATTTCCACAATATCCTTACCTTGCTGCAGACAGCCAGAAAAGTCCCTATCAATTAAAAAGACTTGCAGCATCTAATTTGCTTAACAAGAAAGAAATATTTTCTTTTTCAAATATGCTATTCAAATGTCGATTTTGGGGAGGTGGGGGAGGGGGAAAAAAAACCACACACACCACCACCTATCCTCTACCTAAGCACACGGAAGCAAGCAGCATCTTGTTTAAGGCAGAGCTCATCCTTACTATGTTAGATTCATGGTTAGCATTACCAAAGAGAGCAGAGACTAAGCTAAGTTCCCACAGAGAGGCAAATGATACTATTTGATAAATAGCTTTGAATATTCCACCTCTGTGTGGATTTTGACTATTACATGTAAGCATAATTTCGCCTTTATTTTTAACAGTAGCACTTTCCAGTTCTTACTGGATTGTCCCCTGGAGACTCTGTACTAGGACAGAAAAAAAAAAAAAAAAAAAAAAACACACTGTGTCATCAATTACACACTTTGTATGTTCAGATGTGCTTGTACAGCAAAAAGGAACAGATGCCATTCAATGTACCACACACAAAGCCAAGTGACAACTTGAGAACAACAGTCTGGAGTCAAACAAAAAGGGACTTTTCTTGATGATTTCCCAGTGCAACCAATTAAGTCTCATCTCCACACACTGCATGGCCTTGTGTTTTTTTTTTTTTTTTTTTTTTTTTTTTTAATGATTCCCTTTTTCTTAAGGATTTCCCTTAGATCCCGAGGGGTGAACGGACAAGTGTTTGCTTTCAGCTGATGAGATGCTCTGTCATCAGTGACCCCAACATGATCACTCAGGTTTTAATGCCTTCGATTTCAGAGCAGTTTGCCCCTCTAACTTTTTCTGCTCTATGCAAACATCTCCTACCACTCTAATCGAAGACTCAGGTGCATCTGCCTTAGAAGTTGCACATCAACAAATAACTGAGGTGAAATCACTAACACCGTGTAGGCCATTAAAGAGCAAGCAGCAAAAAGCTCAGTTTTCCAATTCAGCTCTAACAAGTGTTCTTTTCCCTTTCTACAGGTTTGTCTAGTCACAATAACTTTGAGTTGTCATTAAACAGTCTCCTTTAGAACCCATCCTTCCCCACCCTGAAAATATCCACCAAACCTAAGTTTAAATCCCTGCACTGACAGTCGAAGTCACAGACAGGCTTACTCCAACCTTACTGTCAACTCAGCCATGTGGATCCCCGATGAATGATTTGTTAGATGTTCATGGTAACAAGGTTTGGTAGCTTGCTCCATCAGAATAAATACCTGACCTGAAAATCTCATGAAAGAAAACAAAAAGCAAAGAAATTAATATGGAAACCACTCCATTTACATGCTGACTAGAATGTGTGCATATATAGTTCGTATGATGCAAGTCTAGTCTTCGATAAGGTAAATTTTCAACCTTCTTTTTTTGTTGAGTCCATTGTAAACATTTATTCTGATTCACTGTGTGCAATTTTTGCACAGGCCATTTCTGAACTCTAAGTACATAATTTAATCTATTTTCAAAATCCAGAGTTTCGCCATGTGCTTTACACTCATGCATGAGTGTCATTGGTCACTCAAGTCCAGATGGCGGAAATATTAGGTCAGAAAAGTGCTGAAATGCCACAACATGTGGGGAAGACATAAAGAGACATTACATCTTGTATACAAGCAGCTCTTAATTCATGCTTTATTAAGTGAAAGTCAAATGTATGGAACCAAATGTATGTATGACTATTCTACTCAAGTCCCATCTCCCTCACTTTAAGCAAATTAAGCAAATATCTTGGAAGAAATTCTGATGCCCTAAGCACGTTTAACATAGAATGAAAAAGCAAGTAGATAAACCTATCTACCTAGCATCTAAAAGCCCCTTACAATCCCACCAAACCAAGAACATATGACCCTAAATTGCATCCCAAAGCAAAAGGGAATCTGACCAGCCCCAACCAAGTGCTAGGCTCATTTACAAACATTGAAGCTGACACTGACTCACATCTTGTCTACACCCAATTTTGCTGCCAGTGTGACCTATTTGCTGAGTGCCAACCAACACGCAGTACTCATGGCAGCATGTTACATTTGTTACCTCCAGTTGCAGCCAGATAGCCTTAGAAGATGGTTACCTCATATACAAACCAGAATCTGAATGCAGCAACAAAATCTAGTAAAAATGGAAAAATCCATCCAAAAGTTGGCTAAATAGTTGGCCAATATACCCACGTTGAGTTCCTTGGCCTTTGAGATGGGCTTGTTTGAAGCATCAACTGTAGCAAAAGAAAAAGCTCTGTACATGCTTCAGAGATAATTCATCAGAGCACCCAGCTCATGATAGAAAGGCAACACTCCCCTAGAATTAGAGTAATTTAAGTCCAAATATAAATGATACAAAAATTATGAGCTTATTGTTGTATCACAGTACCCCAATATGCTCTGCATTATCTTATCCCAAAAAATCTGTGTTATCCTAAACCATGGCTAGGATGCTGCTAGAAGCAGAAGCTAGCAGGCTGACAGTGAGCTTTGCTCCTTTCTTTTCTTTTCCTCTTCAACTGCTATTCTTCCCTTTCTTCAGCAAACTCCCAGGACTGATGCGATAGTTCTGCTACAAGAGATTGTAAAGGAGGAGTTTTCTTCAGACTGGTCTCACATTAAGGTCTCCCTGCAGGACGGTGTCTCAGGAGCACTGCTGGCTTCCCAGAAGTCAAAATAACACCTCCCACTGTACATGAATACTTCCCCTTACCCAGAACCCAGGAAGCAACTAAGCCTCTCTCTGAAAGGTTTAACAGCAGTACAACTGCAAATGGTATAACACACAAAAAAATAATGTTATCTGGAAAGATGAGAAGACATATTACTGATGCACAGCAACGTTGAACAAAATACGCTAAGTAGTGGAAAGTCAGTAAGTTTTCAAAATACCACCTGAATAAATTGATTTCTCTCTAACTCTGCCAGAAATCCCCTATTTGCCAAGTTTTATATTAACCCCTGGGCTATTGAGCTTGGTTCTAAGCACTCAGCCCCGATGACATCCCTCTTCACCCACCTCCAGAGAGCACACTGCACTGCAATGCTCAGCTTGACAACAGCACAGAGAAAAGCATGACTGAAACCGTAAAGACACTTCAGGCTTCAGCTCACCTTCTGTTAGTGTCTGTTCCTAAGACAAGTTCATCTGTTGCTTTTGATGCTTGCTGGCTCATTCCAGTATAATGGCACTGCAACACAATTAACTTCATAGTAGTTTAGTTTCGAAAGGTGTCCCATCGCATATAATTTACTGGTCTCGAGAGAAAGCATACTGCAAATGTCCCACATACAAAGATTTTAGCAAATGTGATGTTTGAAAAGGTCAGTAATGTTGCTAATTAATCATGAGTCGCTGGCACAATTTTAAGCACTTAGGGAGGCTGCAGTTCCCCTTCCAGCTCACCCGGTCAGTGGGACTGAAAGATCAGCTCAGAGTGTTGCAGGTCACTTACCCTTTGTGGCAAAAGTCTTGACTTGGCGTAAATGGGCAATGAATTAAGGAGAAACACTCCAAATTCTGACTCGCTTTTCCTCTGCCACCGAGCTTCACCTTGGCCCTGCCCAGGGCAGGTGACAGGGTCCCTCAGGAACATTCCTGCTGCAGCACCGAGCTCATCCTTCACTAGGCAGGACAAAGGAACACTACTTACTAAGAGGAACTCAGCTCACCTGGACTTCTTGTTTTCTAATTACACTAAAGGTGACACTACCAATACCTAGTTGGTGAACAGAAAAAGCTAGCTAATTTATGCTATTAGTAACTACTCAAACAACTGAACTAGGCAAACCGATTTTGGTTTTATGCACTCAGCAGCCACCGCACACTCCATGCCCAGGCAGTAACTGTGGCCCCGCTGCCAAGAGCCAGCGGCCGGGACTCGGGGAAGAGACCTGCTTTATTCTCACTGATCCCAAGGACAGATCCCACAGCTGGGCAAGGAGGAGTTAACCCCAGACCACAGCTAACACTGCCCCAGCAGCAAAAGCTCCTTTTCCCTCTCAAGGCCCTGGCACCCAAGCAGGCCTTATCTCAAAGTCCTGACATCCCCTCCGAGTGGGAGGCAGAGCAATGCCAGCAGATGGGGGGGAGCTGGGAGCACCCCCTACATATTTCTGCCTTCACAAAAAGGAGCCTCCAGCAGGAATTTTTGAATGTTTGGACTATGTGCACAATTTATATATTTTTTTTTCTTTCCAATTTAATGCCTCCTTCCTTGTGCCTGCTCTGCACAATAAGCAAAGCAGTTTAAAAGTAACTGAAGTATCACACTTCTTGTCCCATCATAGGGCAGCCTATGGGAACACCATAATTCCAAGCATATTTTGAAAATGTGAACAGTTAATGAAAACAAAACACCCCAAAAGTAAACCACCATTTTCTCACAAGAACAAAAGCCGTACTTCTAGAAATCAGAATTATGAAAATTCATTTCTGAATTTTTATGACAAAGTTAACTATTCAAGATGTTGGTCCGATAGCATTGGAGGGACTGCTGCTATCAACTCCAGCAGGGAGAGGATTAGGATCATGTTTTGCAATATTAGAGTGTTTTTTGACTGTAACAGAAACTAAATTTAGACCCAGTTACATAAAAATACTAATAGCCTTAACACGTTTAATCAGCATAAGAGGTTTAGAGATACACAAATGATTCAAAGTCTGTTGACTAGTTTTATAGTGCATTTGCAATATTGTGCATTAGTAAAATCATGGAGATTATGAAAGAAATACTGTAATATAATAAAATTATATAAAACGTGGAAAGCAGGCTACACGGAATGACTTGAAGTTTGATACCAATAGTAGTTTTTCCAGGCTGCACCAAGAATGGCATCTGTCTCCACAGCTTCCTGCAGCACCGGGGCTAACCTAGCCAGGTAACACAAGAATCCAGTTGGTTCAGGATAAATCCTGGATTTTCTTTCTTTCTTTTTTCTTTCTTTCTTTCCTCTCTTCCTTCCTTTCTCAGTGCAGTGTTAGCCTGTGTGATCCCACAAAGAGCACTTAAATGAAGTGCTTGTTACCTGTTGCAGCGGTGACGCGTGGCCAGCACGACAGCGCCGGGCAGTCCGGCCAGCTCAGAGCGAGCCCGGCGCGGGGACGGGCAGGGTGCTCTGCCAGCCGCGCCGCTTCTGCGCAAGCCGCAAGACCGAGAAGAAAAAAATAAATAAAAAAAAACCACTCACTGATTTTTAAAAGATATTTGATCATTATGGCTTGCAAGGCACCTGCCAACTACCAAGTACCAGTCTCATCGCACTTTTTTTTTCCATTAGCAGCAAAAAAGTTTCCTGACAGCAGAAAATACATCAGTGTTGTCCTAATACAATTAATGACTTGGGTAAGCTATAATTGTTGCCCAAAGAATACTACAGAAAGACGAGCTAGGAGGCCACGCTGTCACGTAGGCCATTTCCCACTCTTGAGAGGTGGGCCACACGGTGAAAGCACTTGGCTAGCCACATCCTGAAGCATCTGCACGGCTTCCGCTGAGGAGTTAGCTAAATGCAGTAACTTTTTTTTTTTTTTTTTTTTTTTTTTTGCTTGAACAGTTCATCGAATAATGTCATTAGAAAATATTCCTTAAAAGCCTGTTTCTGACAACATTCTGGCAGAAATAGTAACGAACCATCTGAAAGCGAGGCCTACAGAGCTTTAGGGATGACCTAGTTCTATCCACATTACGTTATTTTCTTTCAAGGATCTTCTGAAATCCTTCGTATAGTTTTACTCCATCCTTTGAGTACTACTACTGATAGAAGGGCTTGCCTGCCCTTCTCTGGAATTATTTCTGAGAAGCTTTACTAGTACAGCTAAGATCAGTGCAGATTTACTTCTATTTTAGAAAAAAACAAACCATTTCTGAACTCGTTACTGTAAAATACATTTTTAAAAGTTTTATTATTGTTTTCTGGCTAGTAACTTCTGAAGCCAGCTGTTCTCTCTAGAAAAACAGAAAGAGCTACAGCAGTAGCTTCCCCAAACCAGGTAAACAGCTACAGCTTTACGCAGAAGCGCAGCTTTACGCAAACCCTAGAGGACAAATGCTCGACTTTTACATCTATTAAGCACTTTTTCTTGGCAGGAAGACATTCGCAGGGATTTACACTTTCTCTAGATCAGGGTTATCCCGATTTGCTAGCAATCTTGTTCTGATTTACACAGCACAGCCGTTTCCTAGACAGCCTGCAGCTTGATTTTACAATATTGTGGTTTACAGCTGCTGAAGCCACCTGAACTCCTTGCATAGAATGCAACCAAGTAAGCGACTACTCTGAGAAGATGCCTGAGAGAATCTGGTTTCTGGAGAAAATGATCTCAAATGTGTATGTGTATATATACACACACACACACACAAAATATTTATTTATATGTTGCATTGTCTTGGAAGTATTTGTTCATGATACTCTTTGATGTAATTGACACCTAAACACTACCACAAACTCATCTGATATAACCAAAAGAAAAAACTCTGTTGAATTAGCTTGTAATAAACAATACTGATGAAGTTCACACACTGGAGATAGGATAGGTACTTAGCTTTGAACATTCTGACTAGACATTAAATACCAGGCCTTTTTTCCAACCTATTAAATGCCAGCATGGGCACCATAGCCACTGCCACATGTGGAGCTCTAGAACTCCTTGATTTGCCTGTGTAATTTTTAAATTCAGTTTTAAGAATGCTACTATTGATCTTACACTGCACTAAATAGAAAGCTTTCCTACTTGGAATTACCATACTTCTATATTTCTTTAGAGCTGTGTATGTCAAAAACACCCATTAGAGAACTTTGCAGCACTTCACAAAACCTGCATTGGAAACAAGTAAAACATCATGAAGCTGAATTTTCGCTACAGAATCAAGTATTTTCTCTGTTAAAATTTTTGTACCCTGGACTTGCAGTTACCAGCTATACTTTTTGGCAGATGCTGAGCTAATTGTCATTCAGCTGCTGAACCACAGATTCAGCTTGCATCACTAAAGAGGATTACAAAAGAACAGGCACGTTATTACTTATAAAGCTCACACACTGAACTTGCTTCCTCACATTTTGGACTTCTATGGATCCCTCCTTTCAGGGAACACAGCTCTTTGAAATTGCTACTAAGAAATACACTGATTTTACTTTGTAATACAGCAGTAACATGTAATCTATCACAGATTACGCACTGCATGAAACATCTAACTCTCCCATATGTTCATATCTCCCATATTTGTCACACTTGCAAAAAAAGTCAAGATCAATTAATAGATACTTTAAATACTATATCTGTGTTCCTCCTCTTGCACTGTGAGCAAATGTTACAAAGTTGTAGGCATTGATCAGTTCATCTACACTAACAACTCATAATATAAACTGCTTTATCATACAAGGAGGGCTAAGTGTTAGATTAATCCAAGCATTTCATAAAAAAAATTATCTGGCCAACAAACTTTACATGAAATGATTTTCAATTAAAGCATGAGTTATTACACAAATGCATTGAACTACCCTGGAAAGAACAAGTACTTTTTACATATATATAAAAAACAAATAAATAGAAAGGAGCACTGCTCACATAGGCATCAACCAACTAGTCAGCTCTGTATTTACAGGAAACAACCCACCCAGAGACTCCCATTTACAAAATGAACTATAACAATACATACTTGGATCTTTGCATCACATTCCTCTTACAAACAGAAAGGTTCTCTGAGAGATTATTTTAGTATTTCAAATATTTGAAAAGCCAAATGTCAAGAGGCAATTTTAAAAATTATTGTGATCTGTAATTTATTGCTTAATTATTATTCAGTTACTGTTTAATCATCACATTTTGTGCTACCAACAGTTCCTTATGCATTTTGTTCCCAGATCAGGCAATAAAGTTCTACTTACTGGAACTCACCACCCACCACCACCACCTTTTTTGAACTGCAAAAAAAACAGCCGTAGCAGGCATGAAACGGAACATCATGCAGTTTTCAAGCCCCTTCTGTAAGATTTCTTGTGCTGAAGTCTCCAAGTCTCATGCTTGACCTTTCTAATATTCTCCCCAGGCAATAAACACTTCCCCTTTCCCAAGTGAAATATTAATATACTTTGTGTCATGCCTCAGAGTGATCTTGATTCTGCAAGAGAACGGTTTTAGGGTGGAACCGTCACAATAATCACTTAGATGGGTGGGGGGCAGCATTAGAATTGCATCTGCAGGCGATGAAGTGCCTGACAGCACTGAGAGTTAGCAGAGGCAGAGGACAAATTCTACCTTGCCAAGGGAGCTCTACCAGCAAGGGGGGCTCAAATGTCCTCCTACCACTCTCACTCCAGTCGAACACAAGACATGATATCTTTCTCTCTATTAAAGACATATTGCGAAGAGACTCTGATACATCTAAATATTGCTCAGAGAGGGGAAAAGAAACATAAATTTTCAGCTTCACCTCGCTTCAAGTACATGCTGTCAAAGTAAAGTGATTAAAAATGAGACTGTTACCCACAAAGCTATTGAACTTCAGGGTAAAGCTATATTTAGATGATAGAAACTGATTAGTTTAGTTTTTTTTTTTTTCTTCCTCCTTTAATGAGTTCTGCTTATTTCCTTAATCTTTGAAATATGTCTTTCCATCTAGTAGACAGGGAGGGACAGCAAGAAAAGAATGAAATATTAAGATTTTCTCACAAACAGTGCCTCCGAGGAAGCAGCCTCTGCCTTTCCTGTGTCTTCGGTCTTCCTAATCTTTTCCTGCCTTCAGAAACTGAATTATTGAAGAAGACATCTGAGAAGAAATATTTTTAAATGGTCAGTAATTTACAGAGACATTTTGATGGTAAATTAATATGCTTGCCCTCAAGAGTAATAAAGCAAAGTAGCTGAGGATAAAATACTCCCTGTAAGATTTTTACTATTAATGACGAAAGCACCTAAGTCAGGAAATATACCTTAGGGCCCATGGCAGCAGGACACACAGGAATTCAGTGTTCAATACCACTAGCCTCCTGTTATTTAGTTGCATTTGAATTAAAAGATTAAAAAGAAGCAGGAATGCAGATAGACAGCATGATCAAAAACATTTCGTTCTTAAAAAGAGTACTTTCTTACATTCTTAAAAAGTCTGATCTCCTAAGGATTTTTTCTTATTAATAATACATTCTGTAGAGCCACGTGATCTCCCTCCAGCCCAAGCCCCAAGGTAACGTTAAGGCCAATATGATTATGTACAAAATAACTCACTTTATAAAAGTTCAATTGTGTCAAAAACAGACATAATACAATGGTATTTACCAACAAGCATCCAGTATCAAGTAGATTTACATAGCATTGCTACAAAATAGCTACAAAAACACAGAGCATTTCTAAGCAGTTCTAGCTGCCAGTATAATTGAAAATAAACACTCTTTTAAACTGCACACAAAAGTGTAAAGCTGTTTAACTGACAGCTTTTGCAAGAAAATACATATTCTCACTCAACATCACATTTGGAAGTGTTCTGTTTTTAATATCTAGTTCCAAGATACTAAAAAAAAAAAAAAAAAAAAAAAAAAAAAAAAAAAACCACCACCACCAACAAAAAAAAAAAAACACCCACAAATGTGGACTTCAGTTTTAAGTTACTACCCTAAACAAAATAAATAGTCTGTAGATGAGATAAAAAGGACTAATAGCCAAAAATTAGTTGCAAGGAGAGGTATCTTTCCATTGATAGCCCATAGGGCTATATTTTGCCACTTGTCAAGAGATTTTATTTTAAACACACACATACACAACAGCAATGTAATATGTGGTCTATGTAAAAACAAGCAAACAACCCCCCACACACACTCCCCAGCATGCGGTTCACATGGAGATGTGGATAGAGGATTAAACAGACTCTCCAGAGGCCATCAGTATGCAGAAGTTCCATCAATATCATTCCCTCAACCTTCTGAGAAATCAAGACACCCGAAAGTGCACTCATCTTCACTTAAAAAGACAAGTCAGTCCCTCGCATCGGCCACTACATTTAATCCCATTGTCAAAACATGCAGCTAATGTGAAATCTGGCATAAAAAGCATTAAACATATCACATGAAGTCAAATTGCAAGATGAACAATATCCCTGAACTCAACTCATTGCACACTGAAGACAGGCAGCAATAGATAAGATGCAGGTGTTGAAATTAAAATCAGAAGTTGACAGATCACAAATTTGGCGTAAGAAACTTTTATCTGTTGCAGACAAGTTCTATAAGCTTTTTGAGTTACTCCGAAGCACACGTTTACTAGACTTTAAACTGCTCGAAAATTTTCTCTAGTTTTCTCTCTTTATAAGAGTACCTTTTCAAAGTCATTCTCAATCTAAGACTAATATTTCATATAGCATAAGAAATGCTGTTGTGGAATAAATCAGTATGATGAGGCAGCTGCAACATTAATACGCACACAGGTTAATACACAGGTTAATAATAAGTTTAGGTAATCTAGCTTCTAGTGATCTATTAAAAAACTTACTTTAACTAAATTCTACTGTTTGAAAGAAGAGACTCTCTCTAAGCAAAACAAAAAACCCCAGCCAAATCCATACCCATTTCCAAATCTAATTTTGTTTTAGATGGAAGAATGACTTATATATATTCTATACTCTTTCAGCACGGAATCTATCAAGCCAAAATATGCCCTAATTGGACCTTTCTTGAAGAACATTTGATAAAGGCAGAAAACTGAGTTATAATGTATTATGCAGGAGACAAATAACAACTGTTCAAAAATTGGTAACATGGAATGTACCTACAGATTTGTGCAGAGCAACAGTTATTTACATATTCAGGGTTGTTAACTGTCCATTATGAATTATTTTCCCCGTATAAATTAGAAAACTATAAAAAGTCGGAACTGGGAAGACAGAAATTCCCATTATCTTTTAAAGTTCAAGTCAAGATATTTTTGCAGCACTTCCTTTAGACAATAGCATATTGCTCATATAAAAGGTCTCTTATCCTATAGAAGTCCTGACAGAGGCAGCCTTCCAATCCAATGCGTCCTGTTTCAGTCTGAAACGAAAGACAAATTTCAATTGATTATGTTAATGAGATGCTTAATTTTCATTCCTATGCAATGAATTATTCACTGAAGAGTTTAAGACACAGAACACCTACCCTGCGAACAGCCACCAGGTTGTTGCACACGAGCACCCCTCCTACAAACTCAGCCTGAATACCTTCCCGCAGAAGAACTTGCTTGAAGTCAGACAGCCTTGGCTCGTTCATAAACACAGACTGATGACCGAGAACCTTGAAACAAGGCACACGATTTTAAGTACTCTGCTACAACCTTACACTTCTCTAGATCTCATTATTCAATTAGCAACTACATAGTCCATGGACAGGCTACAGGGCCATAAGCTAGAAAATTAGTTCCCTTTCACTTGCAGCAACATCTTTGCAGAATAGGAAGGCCTTAGAAGCCATTAAGCAAGAGAAAGGTTTTCTCCTGTGTTCATGCTGAAGACAAATACAAAGCTGTCCCTGAAGATCCCTCCTGTGAGCCACAACAGACACAGCGACAGAGCTGCAGCAAACAGTGTTGCTAGCAGTACATATTGCTAGGACACTTGTCCTACATCAGAGCAGCCTTTACAGCTCTCAAGTTTATCAAGCTGCTAAAACAGGCTACAATTAAGAGTAAGCAAGATGAGGAGGCATTTTATTATACTCACACATGCACAGTATTTTCATTTAAGCATAAAGATGGAAACGATTAAAGGAATGAACTCCCAAGCCACTACAGCTTGGAAAGCACTACAGAAACAGATACACATGTTTCTCAAAGATGGGAAAGATGTTTTTTCTCAAAGATGTTTCTCAAACCATCACCATAAGAAGCTTAAAGTTTGGACTAAGAACAGTGGCATCTTTAAATAAAAAAAAAGTTTCAGGTCAACTCTTATTTCAGTAAAAACAATATCAAGCTCTAAGCACTACAAAAAGACATGTGAACACAGAAGTCAAAAAAAAAAAATCCAAGCCAGTGAAGTTTCTGTACCTCATGAGGTGGCAAAGGTTCCAAAGTAGGAATGATCTCACTCTCCTCACACAATTCCTTATCATCATCCCCAAACAGGCTTTTCATGGCCTTTTGCTGTGCAATGACACTGGAATCTGAAGAAGGCATGTCCACCTGCATCTCTAAGTCTTCATCTTCCCTCAGCTCTCCCTCTTCCAAAATAACTCCAGTGTCCACTTTGGAAACTCGCATGTCCAAGACACCATCTATCCAAGCCAGCTCTGCATCTTTGGCTTTGCAGAACTGAAGGGAGCTGACGAGAGAATCTTTTAACCTGACCTGGATAGAACAAAAGTAAAAACACAATTGATTTCACAGAAAATGCAACAGACATTTCACAGAGTCCTTAATCCAGACTTTAGAAATAAACAGTTTTCCTCTCAATGTCTCCCTGTACACCTTTAGTTGATAGTCCTTTAGTGAGGGAAAGGAGGGAATTAGTATCACCAAGGAAAGATGTTAAATGCATACAAATTATGATATGGACAGCCCTCATCTTGCTACTTGAAAGAGTAACTTTTCTGATGCTACTTAAATAAAACGAGCTTTCATGACTACAAGATCAAGTTAAACTTACAGTGAGAGCAATCGTCTTTAAAATGATCAAAATATTTTTCTTGTGGCCAAGTAGTTCCTCAGTCAACCTTTGTAAGTCTAAGGGAAGCTTTTCTGAACAGCGAACAGCAACTCTAAACTCCAAACCTATATGCAAGTGGTAATTCATATTTTATTGCAAGAAGGGATTTTGTAAAAAACAGACTGTGACTAACACATTAGTTAACCCTGCCTTACCTAGCAAATACTAAGATTTTAATCCATTCCATAAAGCCCTACTCTGCAAGAACATTATCCACATGAGACTGTGGGATTGCAACAGCACCATAAGGGCTGCAACTGTATAAAGGACGCCACAGTTTATACGCTTGCTGCACAGCTCACCCAGAAGACACTGACATTTCTGATGCCCCACACTTTTTCCTAATTCAGTGTCTCCAAGCTACTTCATCCTTTCAGAAACTACGTATCTATCTATCTATATATATATATATATATATATATATATATATATATATATATAGACATCAAGCAGAATAAACTAATTCTATGCAGAAGATAAATATGTAAAGAGGAGACTACCTATTAAAAATCTGTTGAGAAGTGTTTTGCGAAAAATCAGAACCCTGTTATTTCTAATAAATCAAAAGTTCACATCTAAAAAAAATGCACACAGAAAACACTGCTGTTTTGAGAATGGCTCTTCTTGAGATTCCAAAAGCAACCTTGAAATGCAGTTAGCATACAGCGTGCTTCAAATACAAGCATTAGAAAGCTATTAAAAATTCAGTAAAGCAAACTGACATTCCCATACACTTTTACACAAGTAAATATTTCTAATATATTACCTGGTAGATGTGAGTTTCACTAGTTGCATCTACAGTTTCATGTAGTTTGGGCATGTAAACTTTAATATCTTTTCCACCAAAAGCTCTGCAACACTCTGCAAGGTCCTGACTGGCTTCAGGTGGTCCATGGACAATGATCAGTTGTCTTGGTTTCATTTGGTTAATAATTTTTTTTATTGAGTCACCATCTGAACGTCCTTCATAGTCGATATAGGTAACTCTAGCTCTAGTTAGAATTCAAAAAAAGATAGTTTAACAAGCTGGAGTTACTTTGAGACATTTAAAATGATTGAACTGCATGATTGAACTGCATATTGAAACTACTGTATTTTGCTAAGCATAACCAACACTTGCATTGCGATTAGTACACTGCTCTATCACTCTGCAAAATCACACTGCTCTATCACTCTGCAAAATCACAAGTTCTGCGCAACAAATATCTTCAAGTAAGTAAACCTTATATTACACGACACACTCCACACACGGAATGTCTAAAAGAAACTGGGGACTGACACTGAAACAGAGACAAAACAACTGAATGCTGGTTCCACTGCACCTGCCTTCTCATCAGCACCCTCTAACTATGAGGTTATCTAAACAAAGAACAAAGCCACTCACTTGATTTCCATGGACTCTGTTGCTGAAATACATTTGGTAGGAACATCTGACAAATCCTGGTCCATAGGTTCATCTCCATTTGTCAAACCAGACTCTAATTTGCTTTTTTCTTCTTCTGTTGCTTGAAGTTCTGGAACCAGAAAATCCTCGGGTCTAAAGGATAAAAAGTGTTTTGTTTTTGAATTGTCTTACAGTAGCACCCAAGGACTACATATTATAGAATCAACGCCTACTGTATTACTACTGAGCTGCTTTAGGAATCAGTGCCAGTAGTATTATTGCACATGCCTTCACTATATTCATATAAATAGAGCTCACTTGGAAAGGAGTACTTGATATCTTAGAATACCAGTACCTTGTAGAATACTAGTAAATAGAAGGATTTTAGCAAGCATTTCATACCAAATAGGGCAAATATTGCTAATTTTTCCTAGGATAAGTTAGGTTTCTTCCTCTTATAATTATGAAAAAAAATCATAAATTCATAATAAAAACAAGAATAAACTAAGTTCAAAAGAGTATTTTTACCTTCTCCCTTGTAAAATAAAAACCAATGACTGCCTGTAAGTGGAGCATATTTTAAAAAGGCCAAGGACCAGCACTGCGCAGTTTCAATTCTATCAAAAGCCTCCCATGAAACTTAGTGCAAACTACCTTTTCAGTTATGACGTTGTAAGAGCAAATAATAGTTTTGCGAAGCAGAGATAATACTGATTTTTTCAAGTTTTCACTTTTGAACTATTTTATAACTACTCTATGTTAGTAAACATTACTGTTTTTTCCCCCACATACTTGATAATCTCTCCATATTCGTCCCATTTAATTCTTTCCTCAGGAGCTGGAAACATGGGATAAGATTTCTTTGCCTGTTTGAAGAAACTTCCTTTCCGGTTACCTTCACCTTTCATCATCAAATCATGTTTGGCCTTATGCACAGTTGGCTGATCAATGTCCTCTTCAGCATCACTCTCATCGCTGGAATCTATATCTGCCCTGAAATGACATAAAAAAGCATTTTATTTTTTCTTTTTGTGCTTAATATTACATAAACACACTGAATGGGAAATAACAATCCACCGATCACCAGATGTTTTTAGTAACATGAGGACTGTTTATATACCTGAGAAAATCCTCAAACTGCAGACAAAACAGACTGGTTTGTCATAGCAACTAGTTTAAGTCAATCACCCAAAACTCCTGAATGCTCTCAGATGAGCCTTTCAAAACTATCATTTGTATTTATCCCCGTCTATAGTTGACTCAGCATGTTGATTACACAGAAATCCTAACTCTGATAACAAAAGCAGAATGCAACAGTTGGCAGCATACTTACTCTTTAGACTGCTCCAACTTCTTAGCTGCTTCCTTCTTTAGTTTCTCCTTTTCTAGGTACTCTTCAAGTTCTTTTCCTTCCAATTTGACACGTTTCCTCAACTACAGAGTGAAAAATAATAGTCTTTTGAGTTAAGTGATACAGCTGTAATACCTTATCAGTTGTGCATAGGAAAAGTAAGTACCAAGTGCAAGTGCATGTTTTTCACATACAAGATTATTCACACTTATGCACTTTGGCATGGCAACACCATGATAACCTTCAAAAATCGTAGAGACTTCCTCAGGAAAAAAATGGAATGCTAAATATATTAAAATCAAGCAATTTACAAAAATCCCTCAAACGAACTCTTCAGGAATCATCTCTGTTTCAATAATTTAAAACAGAAAAGCTGAAGTTGCACACTCAGATAAGCAGTGCTTTCACACTCTGATTGTGTCACTAATCAAACAAAAACAGCTTGGCAACGTATAGACTAGAAGACAAAGCAATAGTAAGTTTTGCTGCTTATTTACTCCAAATTGGATTACAGACTAGGTCACTATGGATGTTGCTGAATTCCAGTAAGAATATGTTCATTGTAATCTTAGGCTTTTACTGCAAAATAAAAAAACTGCATTATCCGGAACGAAGTCACCACTGTAACCAAAAAGCTACACACTCCCATAGATTAACACGGGGTATCAGACATAAGTAGGTACAGGAATTTTAACTTAAAATATTCTGAAAAATTAAGTGTTAGTCATGCTATCTCTATTCTTTCAGCTTCTAGCTTTCACTTATTTTTCTAATTCTGGTGGAATATATTCTACTCTCGCTTTGATTCTCCCCTCAACATAGAAAACAGATGATTTTCCAGCTAGAATCATCATAGAGTGTTATCTGCACATCAACTGCAAAGGGAGCTCTTTCTATTATAACAAAAAACACAAAAGTGTTCTCTTAGAACAAAGTATTTTAAGACACTGAGATGGGCAGGAATTTGGAGTATTGATTCTGCCACGTCACCAAAAAACATTTTACAAGTTTCTTAATGTAAGTACTATTTCTACACAAATTTATCCACAACTGAATACACAAAGTATTGATTTAAGATGCCCATTTGCCACTGGAAGCATTTTCAGCAGGCCAAAAATAAAATTAAATTCACTTTTAATCATATTCCCCCCAGATTGTCTACATCAAAAAGTCTGAGTTAAAAAGAGAACTCTTACCTCAATGTCTATAACTTTTTCAGAAGGATTATCAATCAGAAACCGTGCTAATGTTCCAGGTGTAGTGCGATAAGTTAAAATAATAGAGTTTTTAGAATCCTGGCACCACTGAATGAAGAGATCTCTAGAAAAGCCACACTCTAAATCAGGTTGACTAGCAAGGACAACTTTTGGACTAGGCACTCGAGCCAAATCAGACAGGCTGTGACATAAAGAGAGGTGGCGGAACTGAAAGGGATTGTTTCGCTTGTCTTCAAAGCACCTCATCAGTTTGTCACTCATCCATTCAACCTAAAATGTATTAAAAAAAGTTAGCTATAGGAATATAAATTCTAAACTGATGCACAAACCCAGTATTAAGTACAAGGCAATATGTACATGTTTACATTAACGTTTCTGACATACTGAGAAAGTATAAACAAGGTACTGATTTCTGTGCTGCTTCTTTTAACATCTGTAGTTATGTTGACAAAGCTCATGATGAAACAAAAAGAGAAATCAATCTGGAGAAGCATGTCCAAAGCCATGCTTTGACTTCGGGCTACTTGATCTAAAGATGAACACCCATATATACACTCAAGATAGAAACACTAAACCAGATACTTGGTCAAAAAAATAAATAAAACTAACCTGTGATTTAGAAAATTCCACTACATTGTAGCTGACATTATTCAAAAGTGCTAGTGAGTAGACTCCTAATCCTGCATCTTTTGTTCTCCATATCTGATCAAGAAGTTGAGCAAGTTCCAGAACTCTGCCTGCTGTGTCCACAGCTATTAATACATTTCCATCACCTCGTAATGTCTCCAAAACATTAGCTAAAAAGGGAAAACACACAAACAAAAAATAGACCTTTTACTTTGAAACATAATAAAAACATGGCGTTTTGCTACAATCCAATAGCAACCACAGTCAAAAGCAAACTGGACTCAGAAATATATTAAACTTTAGGTCTCAGAGCAGCAATACTGCTTTAAAAAAAAAAAAAAAAAAAAAAACCCACAACTGTTTTCCTGATTTTTAATAACAATGAAAAAAAGTCATTTTAAAATCTCTCAAGAGATCAAGCAGGACTACACCAAAATACAATGTTTTCAAATAAAGTTAAAAACATGATGCAAATCATTGTTTTTAGGAAAGCATTTTACATTACCATGGAATTAGTACTGTAAGAAAAGAATAACTCAAGGTTAAATTTTAATGAAGAACCTTAATTTGGATGCTAAGAAACTGATTATAGGGAAAAAAATTATGAAGGCTAACCAAGCATGTTATTGACATTTTTAAACCCCAAAGAGAATACATACTCAGTAACTGTTCATCTCTCTGCTTCCTCCTGGGCTGAACGTAAGTGGCATTAAATGAATCTGTAATAAGCAATGAAGGTCTGCTCAACATTTCCAAGGAACATCCATTCAGGTGGCTGTGAAAAAAGCCAAATCTCACTTTTTTTGCATTTTATAAGGCAACTGGAAAGTTAACTTCTAGATGTTTACATGTACAGAAATCACATGCAATTGCTGAAGAGTCTTGCTTATAAATGAAGGAAAGAAATACTTAAAGAAAAGACTTCAGATCAAGAATAGAGGATGTTCGAGAAAAGTCAAAGTCTAATTAAATATGTAATTGGGAAGAATACATAACAGATACCATCTTTGTTAAACCAAATACAAGAAAGAACAGTGATGGTTTCCGTTTTTTTTTTTTCTACCTTTCTACGCATTCACAGAAAGCTTTTTTAATCTTAAATCTAGCTTCATAAAAATGTATTAATGTTAATCTGAAAAATGTCATTTACCATTTACTTCTTAAATACGTTAAATAAGTAACGTAAGTAAGGCATGAGATGTTTCATGCAAATCATGTCTAAGGTGCATTTCTCCCCTCCTTAATAAATAAATAAATAAATAAATAAACAAAATAAAAACAAAGAGCTTCCCTGATCTAAGTACTAGGTAGTTCTGTAGACGATTTTGTCTATCAAAAATATTACATGTTTTACATTCCCCGGGATTTTTTCCTAAAAGGTAAACATTGTGTCCCACCCTTAAATGTAATTATGATACATTGATCTGATTTGAATTCAAAACCATCTACATCAAGTATCTTAAAATTCAACTTAAGTTCCTCTTCACCCCTTCTAAAGCAAAATAGTTCCTGGGAAGGCAAAAAATAAGTAATATTTTTTTATACACAGCAAAAAACTTCCATATTGCTGTTTCCTTTGTTTAAAAGGTGAATTTTTGTTTTTTAAATTGCAAGAACAAATGTATCCTGCTTCAAACCTACAAATAAATAAATCGGAGGGGAATGAATAAACCCAAAGCTGATGTGTTTCAAATTTATTAGGCTGAACAAAAATAGGAAGTGGTGGTCTTAAGATGCCTGAAAAACACTGCTACTTCCAAAACTATCATGCACTGAGTATGCACACCTAACAAAATAGGCAAGACAGGTACTTTACTATTTTGAACATACATCTCCCTCTTGTGGTTGAAATCAACTGCATAAACAATTTCTTCCTCTCCATCTTTGACAATCTTCCAGATTGTGCCTCCTATCATGTGACCAGCTGGCAATGGTGTGATTGACAGACCATGGCCTTTGCCTACAAAGAAAAGTCATTTTAAAAGCTTTCAGTGTTTCACATATATCATATGTATTAAAATTCATTATTCTAAATACAAGACAGTAATTTAAAAAAACTGAATGCCAAAGTTACTGGGAAAAAAAAAAAGTCAAGTGAATTATGAAAATCAGTGGTCTATCCCTCCTCCCCATCTAATCAATAACTTCATAAAGTTAAAACTTGTTTTGCAATTCACTTTTACGCTGCCATCAGGAAAAGAAACTAAAGCAAAAATCACTTTTCTCCCCTGCTTCAACAGTTCACAGAGCTAGAGCATTCTAGCTGCCGTAACTATGCAGTTAAGCAATAGCACGTTACATAACAAGCATAAAATACCAAGGCAATGGCACTACTGAGGATCAGGCCTCTTCTGTACAGTCTAGAATATCTACTATATCACTCATGGCCCAGGTACTTACAAAAACACATGCAAATTAGACTGAAAATTCACCTGAACAACACACAAGCTGCAAAGGGTTCGAGGGAGGGTGCCTGTGACAAGCTGCAGCACAAATCAGGAATAACAAGGCTTTTCAGCACTTGGTGACTTCTTTTAAAGCACCATTGCTCCTTGTCATTAGTGCTAACCTAGCTCTTTGGCAGCATCAAACTAGATCATTCATGACATGCTCACTGCCATTGCTGTATTCTACCAGCGTGCAAAGATGCACACAGCTTTGGCAAAAAATAAAACACGTATTACCTTCCTTGATAATTTATCAAGTCTTTTTGAGTCACTTCAATTAAATATGGAAGGAGTGAGGTGTTATAGAATAGTAGTTCGCTAAATCCCTTACCGACTGAAAAAACTAGCAGCATGGACAGAGCCTTAAAGTTAATATCTGTAGAAAGGGTTGGCAGCCTTCTAATGATTACTTCCCAATTTCTGTTTTTTCTTTCCAGATTATAGGGCAAGTATTTTGGCAAACAACATTCAGGAACTGGGAGATGACACAACTCCAACAAGCTGCTGGCAATTAGGCTATATGAATCTTTGTGCAAGACCAGCACTTCCATTTCATTTGGATCTTTAAACACAGCAAGAGCAAGAAGCAGCTGATTCTCAGAATGTCACAGTTCTCAACATTAAGCCATACTCAGTACCATACAAAGTCTGCCAAGATCTCCTTGTTAAACCTCCTGGACACTACAACTTCAAGTGGGCCACCTATTCATCTTCCAGAAAGTCTTTACCTTGTAAAGCTGTACCTACCACTTGGCATGAATGAATGCCTTTTAAAGACATAAGCAAATTCCAAGAAAATTTAGAAAAACACAAAAGAGCATAGTCTTCCCTATACTATGCCATATAAAATGGCATAGTCATCCTCTCGCTAATTTAAGAGGAAATTCTACCCATTTCCAAATACAAATACTGAGGCAGATCTTCAGGTGATACAGAGCAACACAGGCCTACTTCAGAGGGCTGTGTCCAAGGCATGAATGCACATTCAGACACCCACTCCTTCCTAAAAAGTTACCTTAATTTGTAGTGAAAGGCAATTGAGTCATTAAAAGATGAGACATTTATTGAAATCTTTGCTGACAGAAAAGTTTTACCTTTCAAGTTGACAATCTGAGAAAACTTGAGCTGTTGTATTTTGTCAAAGGCTGCATCTACATCATCCAATGTAAAGAGAGTGAAGTCTTCTGTATTATGGCGGGACTAAAACAAATTAAAAACCAAGGATATTCAAGAAGCTGATCCTTCTATCATATCAGAGTGTACCTGAAAATATCAATTTAAACATACCTGATAGAGATCATACATAAACATCTGTCCCATTTTATATACGGGAATAGTTGCATAAATGGCACAGTTTAAGCCCATTTTTCCAACTGCATATGGAAGTGCACCAAGATGTAAGGGGTCAGGATGAGAAAGAAGAACAGCATCAACCTGGTGTACATGTCTACAAAAACAAAACAAACAAGACAACAAAAGGAGGTAGTGAAAAGATGGTCTGCACTGTATCCTATACTCCCTATTACAGCCATTTTGAAAATAAGTGCACAATCTGCATGTCAAATGAGAAAAATATAAATCCCTTGATATCAAGAATAAAATATTGTCATAATTAAATAGCTTACAAATATTTGCAGTCATTCAGGTAACTCTAGAACTTAAATATGCATCCTGAAAATGTAACTTCAAGCCCGGGTCACACAGGAACTCTTGAAAGAAAATTCTGGATATATCAACACTAGGAGGTACAATAACTGAAAGGCCAAAATATTTCCAGTGCAAAGGCATATTACAAATTGTTTGCACATCAAAAACTGGTTATACATTAATCCAAAACAGACCACAGCTGTTATTCAGATGAGCAGCACGAAGGAAAAGGACTCAGAACTTTACGAATCTTCAACTGATGCAGATGAAATCAAACTGTTTCCTTCATCTGAATCAATTCAAGTTTCACTGCGTAGCATTTGGATCCCCTAACTAGCCACAGAAGCACACACCATTCTTGAGGGACATTCTTCCTGCAAAGGAGATTTGGTTTAATTGCTTCTAAGGTAAATCACTTAACAAAACTTTAGAAGTTATCCTTAGTACAGGATAATCCTCAGTTAAAAGACAAGTATGTCAATGCCAAGAAAAGTAAGTCTAAAAAAAAAAAACATTAGAAGGCTTGGTTTCTTTCAGGAATTTCTGTGTTTCAGGCTTAATTCTGCAATCAACATGTGCATCAGGAGAATTCCCCACTGTAAACCTGCAGAAGCTCAGTACAAAACTCTAGATGTGTTTATTTCTCTGCAAGCCAGGGAACACTAACACAAGCTCTTCTCTGACTATCCATTACACCTGAAACAGAAGGCAAAGGCCAAACCACTTAAACTTATTTTTTTTAATGCAAAGAGATTTAAACTTGGTTAGCCACTCTGTATCAGTTTAGAGTCAAGCTTTGTTTCCCAAAGGCTCTGTTCAGTGTTTTACTTATGAAAAAAAAACGACACATCTAAACCAAAACAAAATCAAAAGTTTGAGAACTTGAATAACTAGACATAACTTGTTAGCTCACAAGAAAACTCTTTCTTTTTTACTGGAAATATGTTATCAGTCATTCATTTAAAATTACACCATATCCTCAAGTAAAAAGAACTCCTTTGGGATTTAACAGTATCACATATATAAAACCAAGTAGCCTTCGAAAAACTTCAGAAAAATACTTGCAAAAAAAAAAAAACCCACCCACTACTTACTTTCTTAGTGAATCAATAATATCCATAGAAAAGTTTTCATCCCAGCCACAGTCCAACAGAAAGCGAAATTCATCCACTTGCAATAGATAGCACAGGGCAGACTCCTCCTGCACGCCGCAAAGCGTGGTTAGCTTGATAATTGAGGTCATTTTTGTCTCTCGGAGGGTTTGATCTTCTGAAAAACTATTCTGAACGGGAGAGAAAATAACAGTTTTCTTCTAGCTAATCCAAAGGAAGAAGACTGTTTATTTAGATCTACCTCTAACTTACTGCATTTCTAAGGGCATGGAGAGCAACAGTTGTTATGTACTATCTCACATACTACACCTGGTTGTTAGTTATTACCTCTCTTTAGATTCATCGCGTTTTAAAACGGGCAGAAAACAATAAAATAGACAGTTTTAATCTGCCTAAAGGGATTTTTTTCTCCTCACAGCCTAAGGACACAGAGCCTTGCACAGCACAGGAGCTGCCCTGGGGGTGGCCAGCGCGCGGTGACTCCCGCCTGGCGGGGCCGGCCCGGGGGCACTGGCTCCGCTCTGCCAGGCCGCAGCCCCTCGTTCGACAGCGGCCCCAGGGGCGGCCCGGCCCGGCCTGGCCACCTCCCCTTCCCTTCTCTTCCCCGGCACGACGCGGCCCCGGCTCCTGACGGGCAGGAAGCAGGCGCGGAGAAGGGAGCAGAGGGAAGGGAAGCCCGCGACAAGGCCGGGCCCAGGGCCCTCCCGGGCGGCCGGACGCCGCTACCTGCTCCGCGGGCCTCGGCGGAGCGCGGCAGGGCGCGCACCCGCCGTCTCAGCCGGCCGCCATGCCCGCCGCCATCTTGAGAGGGGCGGGGACACGGCGGCGGGAGAGCGCGGCGGTGTTTGCAGGCGGGCGGCACCATCTCACGGCTGCCGCGGGGGGAGAGTGGGCCTCCCCTCCGCTCCGAGCCCGCAGTGGGCTGCGTCGGTGCGCGCGCCCGTTGCCCTTGGTGTGGCCGCTGCGCGGGGCCGGCGGCAGCGGCGGTAACGGGGACGGGGACGGGGTAACGGTCGCGGGGACAGGGGCGGCGGGTCCGCAGCGGCGCCTCGGGGCGCTCCCTGCGGCGGGCAGCGGCTCCTCGGGACCCTGCAGCGGGCAGCGGCGCGGCCGCCATGGCGGCGGCCTGAGAGGCGGCCGATCCGCACCGGCCCCGAGGGCCCTGGCGCGGGCGGCGCGGCCTGGGTAGATGGTTCTGTTAGCTCAGCGGTACATGGAGAATGTCCGCTGCCCTGCTGCGGGGTAAAATGCTGTTTCCCAGCAGCACAGCTAGCCGTGGCTGTTTCTGAGCGTTTGTCTTGCATGAAGGGTCTGACGGCCCTCATGCATTTATTATCCCTGGCGATGATATTATACCAGCATGTAAGGCTGGAGGCATTTCGTTGCAGCAGTTTCCCTGTGCAGCTTTCTCGGTAACTCTGCTCTGCTGCACTTCTCTTTGCAGCAGCCATGGTGAATTTCATGCAAGCTGTCCGTAACCACTGGGTTCACATCTTTGTGCCCCTCGGATTTGTGATTGGGTGTTACCTGGACAGAGTGAATGATGAAAAGCTGTCAACCTTCAGAAACAAGAGCTTGCTATACAGAAGGTTTGTTTATGATACCATTTCATAACATATATATGTTGTTTTGCAAAGTAGATTTTAAAAGTGTTTCTATTCCTTTTGACAGTCTTAAGTATATATACATATATATATCAAGGTAATGCTGTCAAAATATTAAGGGAAAAAATTCCGTAAAAGCATCAGTCAACCTTCATTAAGGGTTTTGGGTCACAAATGCTTACTGAAAATCTGGGCTTTAGGCTCCATTTTAGTGCTGTTAGTTGTGGAAAAAAAAAAAAAGTATAGAGTTCTGTCTGTTTGACCAGTTAGTTGAAATAATTAACTTAAAGTAGCTATTCTTAGATAAATGTTGTTCTTGAAAACAAAGTAAACAAATGGAAGGATTAGTAGACCTTAGGACACTTTATATGTAAATAGACTTACTAAGGGGATGTACTACATAAACTCAAAACCAAAAAGTAAAAAGAAACTTAATATGCAGATAAACAAGAAACATTTCTATGAAAAAAAATCTTCAAAAACAGATAAAACTTTTACTGTCATTGTACTTCACCCTTTACACTGCAATTACCATAGAATTACTTGGGATTACATGGAATTACCATGGACATCTTAGTTGTCACTGTACAGGAATTGTCCCTGTTAGCACGGTTCCTTTTAAAATAAAAATAACACTATTTGCAATGCTACTAGTAATCCTGAAAGATAGAAATAAAAATACCCCTCCAAACATAAGTGTAATCTGTATTTTGAAGCAGAATATATAAGATAGGATTTTTCTATACCTTAGACTTGGCGAAAGCATGTGAAAAGGAGAGGACCTCGAAACCATTCTTCTTTCCTTTGCTTAAGTCCTCTAAAGCAGAATACCAGAGCTCTGACAAGGTTTACGTAACAGAATAATGTTAAATGTGATAAACAGGTTCAGAGCTATAAACATAATTTAAAAGTAACTTTCTAAGTTAGGAGAGTAGTCTATAGATATGAAATTACTTGTTCTCCATGTCCTTGATGAATCTACAGGTGGGGAAGTGCAACCTCTTTCATTTTATTATTTGTGTATTGAAAATCAAAGTGACCTCTTTTAGCTTCCTGCTAGTTTTCCATTTTAATGAATGGATTGATTTGAAGTCAAAGAGGAAAAGGAATATATTTTAACTTTGGCAGAAAAGGCTTTAGCTTTCCAAAGGTTGTTAATTATATTAATTGCTGTCAAATGCTTAATCACGAAATGCGCAAAGCTTATCTTGGTTCTAACACCTTTGCAGAAGTACATAGTGTTTGTTTGTTTTTCCTTTAATTTAAACCTTCTTGGTGTATTGTAGCAAAAATTTGTCTTAAGTTTAAAACTGTGACAACATCTATTAGCATGTAAATACTTTCATAAATTCATGTTATTTAAATAATTATATTTTTAAAATTAACTCAACATCTGTATTTAAAATGTTTAATGTTAGCAGCTGCTGTGGCTTTACTGAGCATTTGACTGTAGCCCATGCTTGCTGGCTCACTTTTTAGGGAGAATTGAGGTAACAATATTTGCTTCATCTAGATCTGATCTCTTCAGTCTGTGTAAAGTTGTAGAGTTCCCTAAACTACAGAAAAAACCATTTTGCATAACTAATAATTCTAATCTATCACAGATTGGAAGAAAAGTAGTAATGTTGGCATACATGGTATGCAGATGACTTTTTTACTTTAGTGTCACTTTGAGTAAGAAAATAAGGTAACAGCACTGTTCGTGGCACTATAGATTAGCACTTTCCTCACGGCCATCAGTGGTTAAGTTGCATGGGCGTTTCAATAGGTTGCAAGAACTTCTCGCGACTTTTCACCTAATTTTGCTCCTATAAAATTCATGGGTTTTTTTTTCTATTCAAAATAAGTAGGTACTCTGTTATGCAAAAAAAATCATTAACGTATTAGGCATTACCTGTTCAGTGCTCCCACTTAAACTAATTGAACTCAATTTTTTGAAGCTTTGGAAAGAAAAAGAGAAAACCTAATTCATAGTGAAGAAAATAACTGACAACACTTTGAAGGAAAGTAAAATTTATTTGTTATGCTCAATACAAATCTCAATCACTGTTTCTGTAGCAATTAATATTTATATCAAGGTCTTTTCTCATTATTAGAACTTGCATTTATTAGTAAGTATTCTACAGAAATTATCCTAATTTTATTCTCCTTTCTATACAGAGAACTGAAACCTGGTGAAGAAACTACATGGAAATAGAAGCTGCTGATGGAATGGGAAAGAGCTTCGCTTGATTTATCAACTTACATAATAACTTCAAAGAACAGAATTACGGTTTTTATTCTTGAGAGAACATATAAGCTACAGAAAGGAACACCTGGGATACATCTCTGCTAGTTTAATTTTCAGTCTTCCTATTTGAAAGATAATTACGTGACTAGTAAGTGACTATGTCCTGTTCAGAAACCTTTGACCCCAGAAGTCATACTCTGAAAGAGGGGGGAAAACTTATGTAATAAAGAGAAAATATAAAAGAAAGCATGTATGTTGTTATTAATCTATATGGTATAGAAGTATTTATAGCTCATAGCGAGACAGCATGTGTATTTAATGTATATCCAAAATGCAGTGGAAAATGTCTAATATGTTTTTATTTGCATCTGAACCGTTTTCTCTTTAGATTTCTGTTTAGCTGTGTTTCTTTGGGATGTGAGCAGTGGCGACGCAGTGGCTTTGTGATAGGACGGGAAGGTGGAGAGGACTGACGGGCAGTAAGAGCAGCAGCGAAACCTGCTCCTGGAGGCAGTCCCTGAATGTTCTCCAGGGACTGGGAGCTCCCCGGGCGCGGGGGAGGCTCCGCGGCGCGGCGGGGCCTCCCGGCCGCCAGGGGGCGCCGCCGCGGTCGGGCGAGGGAGCTCCGCGCGGATGGGCGGCGGGGCGCGGGCGTTGATTGGTCGTGGTGGGTCACGTGCAGCGGAGGGCGCTGGCCGTTCACAATAAACATGGAGTCCATCTTCCACGAGCGGGTGAGTGGGTGTTGTCTTTGGCCTTCCCCCTCCGCGGCGGCGGCTCCGGGGCGTCCTCTCGGCTGGTCCTGGGCCCGGCGCTGGCCCCGTGGCAGGGAGAATGCCGACCTGGGGGTCGGGGAGGCTCGGGAACGGTGCTTCGCTTCCTCTCGCACAGTGACTTTCCTTCTCGTGCCCTTAGAAAGGGGCTTGAGCTCGGGAGAGCACTGAAAGGCCCAAGCTCCTTATGCTTGTGAGTTTGCTGGCCGAGGCGCCGGTGCGAGGGGCAGCGCAGCCAGGCCCATCCCCAGCTCTTCTTGTTGTGATCTCCCACCACTTCCCTGAGCTGGGTTGGGCTGTTAAGGAAGTCCTAGTTTGTGCGCAGCACTCTTGTGCGCCAAGCAGCTTTTTCCTGGTTTAGAGAAAAACTCCTTCTCTTGGCTCTCGGGCTTGTCTAGCTTCCAAAGTCACAGTTGTGGGTGCTTCAGTGCTGTTGGGGTGCTGCTGTCTGCTTGCTGATTTTTTTTTTACTGTCTCAATATCTTTATTATGTTAAAATAATCCTAGCTCTTATAAACCGTGCCCAAGCAAGCGAACTGAATAACTTTATAAAGGAAACTTGAATGTTATGAAATTCATATAGGCTTTTTCAGGCTGGCTTGGGATCCTCCCAGCAGCAGCTGTTTAACACAAGTGCTTACAGACTTCTGCTCTCTGAGCCCAGCCATCCTGTGCAGCTGTGATACTGACCCTGGTTTACAGTCCAGGCTTGGAAATAACAAGTTCAAAATAAGTGTACTTTCCTGTCATGTAGTCAAACTTCTCATGTGAGAAAGTAGTAACTTAAAGGATTTTTGAGCAAATTTCTTTGTCGATTTAGAATAATAAAACCCTACTAAGGCTAAAAATGACAGAGCACAAAACAGCTGAAGTTGCAAACCAACTCCTGTTTGTAGTTACCACAGGTTCTTATTGTGGGGTGGGTGGGGTTTTTGGGGGTTTTGTTTGTTTGTTTGTTTTGTTAGTTTTAATGTTTCGGAGGTGTCTTGAATGTGATGTAGTTATGCTTTAGTAAGGTGATTGAGCAGTTGTTAAGGTGCATGGCCGTGTCTTAAAAATACTTTGTACTCAAGTTTGTTTTATTTTCTTGTAATTATTATTCTAGGGGGGAAAAAAAACTTGACTCAACTGCCATGTCCTTTTTTTTTTGTCCCTTTAAGAGGTATTTTATTACATCAAGTGCACTATTTCAGTTCCTGACCAGATGCTGAGAATGTTAAATGTGCATGTGCATCACTTGTACACCCCATCATTTTGAATTTAAATAGCTAAGGCATGAAATAAATGCCTCTAACAAAACAAAGACCTAAGCAATGTGACATCTTTTACAGGAGGATGGCAGATGCCCAAAGTAGGTCCCTTCCAGGCTTTAGGAGCCCCTATCTTAAAATTTGGCCCTTGCTTGTATGCAATACAAGTGTTTGAAAATGCTGAAAGCAGCACAGCGGTTTTATATCAATATTGGTTCTAGCAAGATTTCAGATTATGGAAAGATATTGTGTGTGTTGTCTGCACACAAAGAAAACTTAACTTTTCTTACAAACCATAAGATCATTTTTCTGCTCTTACCCTTAGTACGGACAAGTCATGCATATGAAAATAATGTTTTAAGATCAAACTTTTTCTGCACAGATACAGAAATGTCACTTCAGTGAAACTGATATTTTAAAATGTCATACAACTCCTTCTCAAAGACCTTAGCCTCCCTTTGTTACTAAATCAGCTTCATGCAGTTTTGGTGGAGAAACCTGGGATTCCTAAGCCCGTTCCTGTGCTTGAGTAGTCTGATATGACTAACAGGAGGGTCCACATGATCCTTGAGGGCTGGGGGCTGGTGGGGAGTCCAGGGTATCTTGCTGGGGAAAACAGGAGCTCAGGGGCCTGTGCAGATGGAAGTTTCTGAAGTCCATTTGGGTCCCAGCCTGTACAGCTCGTCTAGCCTTAACTAATTGCCTAGTTGAGTGATGAAGCCCTAGGAAAACTTGCAATCTGGAGTAAAGGAAATTCTTTGAGATTCCTGCTTTACTGTCACAGAAGTTTGAAGAGTGCTTTTGGGGTTTGGGCGTTTCGATTTTGTCTGAATGAGGGTTTTGTTTTTGCTTTTACTCTGCAAAGTGCGTGAACATTCGAGTTCTTAAAAATAGGGAGTATTGATTAAAATGGTGAAGATGAAACATGGATTTCAAAACTGATATTTACCTTATCATGCATTTGTGGTTTAGTTATTTCTTTAGTTGCTGAAAGTTTTTTTTTTTTTTTTTGAAAGATAACAGTTTATCTTTCACTAAAGATCTAAAACACTAAACCACTGCACTAAACACTAAAACATCTAAAAATTTTGCATATAAATAGTTGATGAACAAAAATATTTTTGTTGTTTAATTTTTTTTCTCATCATTTCCACTTCTAAGATCAGTAGGTTTTAACTTCTTTTACGCAGTTCCTTTTTATAAACTTGATGCAGAAAACAGGCTTTAGTGCTCTTCCAGCTTCTAATGACTTTCTCAGCAGTAAATGAACTGGTTATAACCTGAATTGGGTGAGTAACCTGAAATGAAAGAAAATTCTGTGTCTGTATGCTTTTAAATCTCTTCAAAATCTTAATGGCCTGCATTTCCTTAGCCACATATGGAGAGCAGATTGCTGGTAGTCATACCCGGCATGGAAGGAAAGTTTAATGGCACAAGAATATGTTTTACAGAGAACTTTTGTCACTGGCAGCTAGAGATCAAAAAGGTTTCATTTTCGAAGTTGTGGTGGTTTTGAAGAGGACAGAATCTGTTGTCCTGCTGGTCCGAAAGTCTTTATGTGACTTTGCCATAGGCTATCTTTACATCGCTTTCTAAAACAGCATTTTTACTTTGAATTTATTTCTCTTCTGTACTATGTGAAGAGGATCTGTTAAGCTGAAGGGGTTTGTGTGTGTGTGTTTATTCTAAAGCTTTCGGATTAATATATCTGAAGAAAATACTGCATTTATGGGGAAGAGAGGAGTTTCCCAGAATGAAATGGTTGAAGCAAAATTTCCAGACCACTAAAGTGGCATTTGTGTATTTTTGCTTTGTTTTCCAATGTTAGCAAGAAGGCTCCTTGTGTGCTCAGCACTGTCTGAATAATTTGCTCCAAGGAGAGTATTTTAGTCCTGTTGAGTTATCCTCAATTGCACAGCAGCTGGATGAGGAAGAAAGAATGAGAATGGCAGAGGGAGGAATGTCCAGTGAAGAATACAGAACATTTTTACAGGTAAAGTATTTTAAAATTCACATTGGTCATTTGTTTTCATGAAAACAGTATTGTTTCAATACTGTTCAATCAAGTATATGCTACAGTATTGTGTAGCATATACTTGATATTTTTGCACAGTTATAGAAGGTTTATTTCTCAGGACTCGAATTTATTCAATTTATATCAGGATAGCTTTTTTATTTTTATTTTTTTTCCCATCATCTCAGACTTGGCATTTTCAAAGTTTGCTATGAAGTTTTACGGTAATTCTATAAAAGACATATTATCTCCATCTTACAGGTAGGGAGGTCAGGCATGGCGAGAAGGATGAGAGATTTGCCTTTTGTCAGAGTAAGCCAGTGGCAGAGATGGGAACAGAAGTTCTGGTGCCTGTCTCGCTTCTAAGCACTGAGCATTTCTAATTTGAAGGTTTGCGCTTTTTATTAATAAGCATATTTGGGCATTGTAATCAGCCTTAAAGAATAGGATGTATTTAGTCGTTGCTTTAAGTGTGTGCAGTTTTCTGTATTCTTAAAGTTGATTTTTGCTGACCTTTTATGCTTATATCTTTTTTTTCCTTCTTCTCTCTTCCAACCTCAAATTGAGCAGCAGCCTTCTGTAAATATGGATGATAGTGGATACTTCTCAATTCAAGTAAGCATGTCTGTACACTGTAACATTTTTTCTTCATAAAATATATATTATCTTTTAACACATTTTAAATGCCATCAGTCTTTTCACCTCATGGGGTAGGGAAGTAATGGATTTCTAAGTCTTCAGTGTGTTGACCATTAGTGTTTACTATTACTTTGCAATTATTTGTGGGCCCTTGAAGACTTAAAGAAATATGGACCCCTGAATTGTGAAATCACCTCTGCTGGCAATAAATTTGCCTTTTTTGGTTGCTTTTTGTAACTACTTCAGGGGCAGTCCTTTGACTTCCATAGGCAGCAGGTGAAAAAACACAGCTGAGTTTTTCTCAAAGTTTAGACTGTCAAGCCCTTGGCAGTGCTTACAGAGTTAGCACTGTGATCTGCATAAAGGGAAAAAATGAATAATATGATTCTGAGGTTTCCTTTCTCATAATGATATTTTGAAATCACTTTTATGAAAACCAGTATTTTTTTATAGTAGCTAAATTGATTATGTTATTTAAGCTGTTTTAACTCAAAAAGTGCTATTTTTTGACAGGTTATAAGCAATGCCTTGAAAGTTTGGGGTTTGGAACTAATCCTTTTCAACAGTCCAGAGTATCAGAGACTGGGAATTGACCCTATGTAAGACTTTTTTTCCCTTTTTTTTTGTGTTCTGCTTTCATTTAACAGAATAAAAATGCTGAAAATAAATATATTCTAACTCTGTTTCTTTAAAATCACTGTTTCAAGCCCTGTTATATACTGATGATTAGTTTTTATCCCTTCTGCCATTTTTTTTATTATTATTTTTATTTCTGGGGGTGTACTCAAGCATCTCTTCTCTTGTGTCTTCATGGCATCTGGGTAACTGGTATCACAGGCATACTGAGGTTTCAGTAATGTCAACATTACAGGAAAAGACAACTACCTGCATATTTTAAGTTATGAAAGCAGTATAAATATTCTGTACCTCAACAGTTGTGTTTTAGTATTTACGTTTAAATTAGTGATAGCAAATAATTTAAACTTTATGATGCGCTCAAATATTAGAATATTTAATTTTATCTATACCTTTTGTTTTTCTTTTTACAGAAATGAAAAATCATTTATTTGTAATTATAAGGAACACTGGTTTACAGTTCGAAAGTTAGGAAAACAGGTGACATTGTCTTTTTTTTATTTAAAAATTGACTTCAGAGTTGGGGGTGGAAAAAATGGTTGCAGTGAGACCATTTGTTGGCCTTTTGGAGGCTTTTGCTGGCATTTGATTTAGCTGTATCTCTTTAAAAAAAAAAGTTTTTGCCAAGTTACAAGGCAGACTTTTGTGACTGTTAGTGTGGGGAAAGATTCTGTGGTTAATTCTTTATCTAGGGTATTTTTATCAATTTTATCTAGGAAACTGCATCTCAAGTAGAGTCCGTTTAATGTCTAAGTCTTCCTTTCTTTCCGGTGTGGAAAAATAGATATGTGTTTGGTGTAGGATCCCTGCAGCATGTAGACTTATTTTAATGCACTGACTTTTTCCTTATAAAAATGAATTGCAATAGTGTTTTGCTCATTCAACTGGCTGGTGGGCATAAGGAAAAGTTCATTGTTACATCAGAAATTTTAGTATGAATGATTGACAGTACTTAAGACTGTTCATAGGCTTATGGCTGGAGGAAAGTAGAAGCACAACTCTCCAACTTAAGAAAATTTTCTGAAGCAATTGCATTACAAACAGGAGGCAATTATTGAGGAAAGGGTTGGCTCCCCACAGATATATGGTGCATATATCATTATTCAAGAGCTGCACCTATGTGTCTATAAAGATGTAATGTAATGTTTATTTCAGTAGCCGACTGTTGTTCTGGATCATACTGCATAAGCTTTCATAGAGTGTAAGTGGGGTTTTTCATCATTATTATGTTACAGAAAACACAAAATCAGCTTTTAAACTCTACAGTAGTGGAAAGGAGTCAATTTAGCTGTTTGATCTGTAGTACAAACAGTGGTCACATATGTTATCATCCAGACAAAAATTATAACTTGTGAATAAGCCTCTGCCTCAGTCCCTAAGAGCACCTTGCAGTGTTCTCATGTTGCTGGAATGCTAACATCGTTTAGGAAACCTTCTTAATTTCAACTGAAGCAGAAGCTAGTGTGGCAGCTCTGGAGAATTATGCTGGAAACAATTATTCAAGCTAACTGGAGGGAAAAAAGTTTGTGTTTAGTTTTAATTAGAACTGTTAGGCTGGGAAGCTTACAGAATACTGCTTGCTCTTTTGGTTTAGTTTCAAAGTATGTCTGATAATTTTTTTTTCTTTTACAAGGAAAATGCTTAAAAGCATGAGGAAAATTCCTTATTATACGTACAACCATGTAGGCTGAAATTTTGACCTTCTAGCTTAAAGCTTTAAGTTGGAGTGGGGGGGTCTTTTTCTGGTTTGTAGCCGTGAAAGCAACACAAGGTGTCTGTTATCTAGAAACCAATAAGAAAAGGCAAATCAGATTGGCATAGTGATTTGACCCAAGTCTGCTCTGCTAAAATTATAGCAAAACAAGTTCCTGGAATCTTCCTCTTTCTCTTTTAAATGTTTGGGTGTAATCTGTCCCACATACTTGCATACATAACCTTTTAACTCTCCTCTTCCTGTCCAACAATCTAGGTGTTCTTATGTTCTTACCCTTTTCTAGCTCTACAAAGGACTTGTTTTGAGTAAGCATATCTGAGTGAGTGACTGGCAGAATGGTAGATAGCAAGTTGCCTGTATTTCAGGTGAATTACAGTATGGGCCTAAGTGGAAGTGTATGAATATGTACAATCAGTATCTGTTGGAAGTATGGGCAGATAGATTTTAGATATTTTTTTTTAATGGAGACTGAATTTTCCTTCTGCCATCTCTAGATGGTCTTTCCTTGTTAAAATATGATGATATTGAATGGGCATCGTGAATTAAAAAAAAATCTTCCAACTTAGTGCAATGTGTGGAGTTTTAAAGGCATAATATCTTTCCATCCATTTTGACTTTTTTTTTCTTTAGTATTAGTATTATAAATGACACACCACCCTGCTCAGGGAACTGGGAGTGATCTGTGTAGAGTTATCTCAAGTCTCACCTATTGTAATATTATGGTGAGTTATCAGCATATTAAACTTTAGTTCATTTTTCTTTGATTAATATTTAATTTTCTGGGAGGATTTTTTTTAATTAAAAGAAAATGTTATTTTCAGCATCGCTGACTATTAAAGGCAACGTGCTTAGAGTGCCTTTTAGAATGCCTTTAACAGAAAGCCTTCAGTTGTTCTTCACTTTACTGTCTCTACTAATGTAAAAGGATATAGCGTGAACTTAGGAAGGTTTTATTCCTTCTGAATATCAATTTCTGAGCAAATGGAAAACTAGAATTAAGTAATATTTTAAAATTACGGCTGAGAATTCTTATAGCATTATATTTAGGGTATTTTTTTTCCCTTTCTTAATGGTTGTTTTCCTGGTACCAGTGTTCAGTAGTAGGAGAGAGCATGTAGTAACTTTCTCGGTTCAGATCTCTTGTTAGCTGAAAAATATTTAAAGGGTAACCTTGAGCAGCATAGTGCTTTTCAAAGAACTTTCAATTTGATAACTTACTTTACTATATTGAATCAGATATTCCATCATTAAAAATGACCACATTGTACAGAAATGGATTACCAAGTAATCTTCATGCTAATTTGTTCTCTCAAACCTTTTTTTTTCTTAATTACAGTGGTTTAACTTGAACTCTCTCTTGATGGGTCCAGAACTAATATCAGATACATATCTTGCACTTTTCTTGGCTCAATTACAACAGGAAGGTAATAGTAATTTGCAGATGTTAAATCTCGTTAATAAAAAGTAGGTAATAATGATTATTTATTAGAACTTTTTCTATTCAGTTAATTACCCTTAGCTTTGTGGTTGAAATAGTGAAGTCCTTATAATGAAAGGTAGAGTCTTATATTGTAATAGATCACGCATCATTGTCTTCTGTATAGTGTGTATATTAGAGTATTTATTCATGCACCTTATATTGTAGACTTATGATTTATTTTTCTCAGGTTATTCCATATTTGTGGTAAAAGGTGAATTACCAGATTGTGAGGCTGATCAGCTATTGCAGATGATTCGGGTACAGCAGATGCAACGACCAAAATTAATTGGAGAAGAGACAGCACAGTCAAGAGAACAGAGGTAAATAAAGATTTCATTTAAACAATGGTAAACATGATGGGTTTCCAGGACTAATACCTACATGGGCACAAAACCTTTCTTTTACCAAGAACTCCTGTGAAGTAGTTAGAAATGCCTTCAGTGTGTTATGTTTACTACTGCTGTACCCAATTAGTAGAGTATAATGAGTATTTTTGAGTACAAAAATTCCTGTAAGAAGAATTGAGTTTTCCTATGTGTGTGTATTGTATAATGAAGACTTTAATAGCATAGTTAATGGTATTTTTCCGTTTATGATGTGGAGTACATCAATCTTAACATCTGTTGGTAATATTAGCAGATTTACAGTTAAGATTATCTTATGCATTCCATTATAAGTAGAAAACCATGATAATCCCATAACTGAAGTCCACATTATTATAAATTATATATTGCTATGTTTTGACATAATTTCACCGTAAACGCTGTGGTGGTACAGGATTGTCATCCATATTACTAATACAGCACGCATCCTTAGCAGTACAAAGAACCTATTGCAAAGAACTAATGTCACATTTTTATAACGAATAAATTGCATACTAATTTAAGAAAAGGCTTAGGCTCCTTTTTGCTTTTAGAGGAGTTAGTTCATTAGTGTTTCTTCTACTTGGTGTATGTAAAATGTAATGTTGTAAATTGGTGACATGAGAACAACAAACTCCTTGGTTGAGATGTGAAAAGCACCTACAGTTTTTAGTGAAGCAATCAAAGCTTCCTAAGGAAAAGACCACCTGCACTCCTTTCTGCTGGCAAAACTGAATAGCATAGGTTCAAATAACATAAAATATTACTGTTTTTTTCTATAGCATTATAGTTCTTTTCCTGTATAGCAGTCTTGTAAGCATATGTGCATTGGTTGAGACTTGCAGTGTGTTCATTCTTACAGCTGAAAGAGCTATGCATGCAGTCTGTGCTTTTGTTGTTCAGGTAGAAAAAAAAAGGGAATACATGCCAGGCATTATCACAAGAGAAACACTTTCTTCTGAAGCTTAAAACAAAATAGAGTTATACTAGCACAAAATATTTCTGTTAAATCTCACAAAATTAATTATCTGACAGTGTTTTAAATGCATCATCTTTACAGACCACCCAAAAGTGATGTGGACCAAGCAGTAGAAGTTAGCCAACCTTTTGATGGAACAAGCATGTTAGATGAAGATGAGGAGAATTTTCAAAGAGCTTTGGCCCTAAGTAGGCAGGAAATTGATATGGAAGATGAAGAAGCTGATCTTCGTAGAGCCATTCAACTCAGTATGCAAGGTACAGTGGTTATTTAAATGTCTTCTGTAATATTTTTTAACCGATTTTGAGACAGTGGCTACCAAAAACATTTTTGGTGAGCTGCTTCCTCTGCATGCTTCAAGCTCCCTGAACAGCCTGGCTTTGAGGCAGGGAATAATAATTCAGTCTTTTCTGTATCTATGACTTTTCAAAAAGTTGCTACTTTTTATGTTAAGATTAATCAATGGAAAGCAGAAATGAATTGTAAATTGGTGACAGAAGGCAAGGGAAACAGTCCTAAGGTGAGTAGAAATAGCATGAGTGAAGTTGGCCGAGGTGCTTATTTTACCAAAAGTCTCTTTCCTCCTGTCAAGTTTGAGGAGATGGTTCTAAATTATACTCTGTTTCCAAACTTCATTTTGCTGTAATTAGTGGAAGAAAGTGTTGTGTTCTGCTTTTAGGGAGTCGTCGAACTGAGTTCTTGGACTCAGTACCGCAGAATTTTCCACAGTCACCTCAAACCAGCCAGTCAGACTCATTTTCTTCAGAAGAACTGCGAAGGAGAAGAGAAGCATATTTTGAAAAGTAAAGTAGCTCACAAAGAAACTTGAATTGCATATGGAAACAAATGTCTTTAGTGCTCTTGGGGGGCGGGGGGAGTGATGTGGCGGTTTCTGCCTGAGGCAGGTCCCGTTTAACCTTTATCTCTTCACAAGATTTCTTAATAGAAACTGAACTTCACTATTCCCAAATAGTTACTGTTAAGTAATGACTGGGAAAAAATGTAAATAAAAGGGGACCTGTTAGTAAGGCAGCATTCGCAGTCTTGTGAATGAAAGAAAACAGGCATGGTATAAATATATTTACGTGAAGTCTTGTAAACAATTTTGGTAATTATTTTCCTTGAGGAAAAGATTCATACTCTAAGATTTTGCTTCTGCTGAAGAGGCATGTAATGTGCATCATGGGAAAGAGCTCTACGTGATACTCTTGTGTTCTGCTATACATTCATATATTAAGGGTGTATGGTTGTAGCTTTTACCCATCTGTCTCTTCTAGAGTTGGGGCAAATTAAGACTCAGGAGAAATGCTAGGGGTTGGAGAAGTTAGTCTTTCTGTGAGAGGGTAAGATTGATGAAATCTGAATTCTGGAAAAAAAGGAATGTAATGTTGGGAGAATAGATGGCTGGAGGTTAGTGGAAGTAACAACTGAAAGGATTTAGGTGCAGTAGCATTGCTGTAGCAAATAGTAGCCTATATTTCTCACTCCTGGTCTTCCTTCTAATGAAATAGACTTTGTAGTAAGGTGGAAATACTGTCAGAGCGAAATCTGAAAAAAAAAAGGAAGAATAAAGACATAAGTGTAAACATTTGACAGGGTTGCTTTTATAGGGAGTACTTAATTCTAAAAACAATAGAAGTATTTTTTTCTGTTTATTAAAAAAAAAATAATTACTGGGTGTTCCCATACTTCAGATTACCTTAGTGTAGTTGATATTTTTGTCAGAGCCAAGAAGGAATCTAGGACAAAATGGTACAAGCAGTGACAAGATCTTTGTGATTTCTCAATTGTATTTTGAAGGACTTGGTCTATGATAAACTATATAAGCTTATAATATATAAAATGCCCAAATCTTTAAATTTGCTTTCTATGATTTTTAGAAACCACCGTTACAAAATTTTGCGATAGTTTAATTTCTTCTGCTTTAACTGATATTCAGACTGTCAAAAGATGTAGTATGCTGAACTGAATGTCTGTTATAAAAACAGAAGAGTCTTGCTTATCAGGTTTGGAAATGTAGTTGGTTGTTGTTGTTGATTAGATTTTGTTTGTTTTACAAACTATAAAGGCATAGCTGTATTTGATACTCAAAACAAAGTAGGTCTCATATTGATATTAATTCTATTCTTTTATAAATTTGTAACACTTTCAGGCAGCAGCTACGGCAGCAAGACCAGACCCAAAACCTACATGATAAGCAAACTAGAAGTTCAAGCACCCTGGAAGCTGACCCAGGTGTTGTGTTTTAAATTTATTTCTAACACTGATACAGCTATAGAGGTTTTTTGGTTTTGTTATGTTTTTCTTCCATCATTCTATTTTGTCCTGCTGTCTCATTCTCCTTGTCTACCTACTTCCTCCCTGCGCCAGCTGCTCAGACTGTTACCCTTTTGAACAGCGGAGGAGAGGATCACTTTCTTGAAAAGCTAGTTATGGGTTGAATGTAAATACCCTATTTCAAACTGTACAGCTGCACTACTGTCCACTCCAGTTCTGGGTTTGCTTTTTGCTTCATTAGCATTGAGCATAGTGTGTCACAAATCAGTCTGTAGCGGGATTTGTGTTAACAATCTGCTTTCTAATTAACTTGTAGGTTTTTATTAAAACATTACAAAAATTTCATAAGCCTGAAGCTATATCTAACATTCATGAGAACTATTTTTAATAGAAAAGTAGTATGTAAGCTATGTTAAGTACATGTGAGCCAAAATCAACATCTGTTACTGACTGCAGACCAAACATTGTGCTTGGAAAGCTAAGTGCCAAATATTCAATAATAGCAATAGAAGACCAACACTAAGAATTTTGGAGGGGTAAGGGGATATGGACAAAAGGAATAAAGAAGGTATCTAATGGAGTTGACCACTAGCTCTACCTATTTATTATTAATTGTTTATAAATTGTATGCATTTCTTTTTCTCCAGGAGGTGATATGAGTGAAGAAGACATGCTTCAAGCAGCCATGAATATGTCTCTGGAAACTGTTAGAAACCACATGAATACAGAAGAGAAGAAATGACATCACTTTTTGTTTTTTTATAATCTATGTTGTAAAAACACTAAATCTCCATTATTATCTTACTGTGTGGATGTTGCAGAAGCAGGGTTCATTTCAGAGCTGTGGAAGCAGGAATGCAAAGAGAGGGCAAGAAGTCAGAGGTTTAGAGGAAACAGCAAAAACCAAGATGATGGCACTGTCCTAGAAAACGAAAGCACTTGTACTACAGAACATCTGTTCACAAGAGTAACTGTTCACATGAACAACGCTAGATATATGTAAAAAGCTGGTAGCTGTAACTTGCAACTAAGAAGCAAGTTTAAATTATTTTGAAGAATTCTACACCAAGTATGTAAATGGAAGAAATTCAAGTGATTTTCATTTATGCAAAAATGCAAATCATGTTACTTATAAATCGCTCCTTTTGGGGGAAAAATCCACATTTTTTAGATGGGAAAAGAATTCTGTATATTAACTCTTTTTTGTTTTGTTTGTTTGTTTGTTTGTTGGGGTTTTTTTAATTCTTTTTTCTCTTCTGGCGCATTTTGATAACATCAATATTTTGGTCTTGCTATCCAGTTCTGAAATAACCTACTCTGTAGAAGAAACCTGAACCCTGAAACATGACTTTAGTGCTTGACTATTCAAGGGAAACTCCAGTGTATTGTTGTTACTCCTGAATCTTTTAATGACTTTGGCATTGTAAGAGTTCCTGCCTTTTACTTTCAGTCCCAAGTCTTTACTTGGAACTTTTCTAAAGTACTAACTCTTTAGATTGATCTTTGGGAGTAGGTTCTTGCTTTTTTCCCTTTTTTGTCTTTGGGCAGCATTTTTTATGTCATTGGCTCTGCTGTCATTGGTAGTATGTAATCAGTTGAGTTAACAGTTCTTTCTGGTTTGGGTTTCTTTTTGTTTCTGGAGGTTTTATTTTTTTCCTTTTACTCTCCTTTATTTATACTCAGTCCTTCATTCTGGCCTCTCAGTGATAAAGCTGTAACTGAGTCTGGGAGAAAGGAGAACTGTAAGGTTTAGGTGCCATAAACTGTAAAATCAGTGCCACACACGAGGTGCATTCCTGCAATTTGAAATGATCCCTGTACAAGTAACTCTTTTAAGACTGAGTATTTATATTTGTGTGGATGTACTTTCTGAAATGCTTTTTATGGGTGTCTGTCAGCGTTGCAGCTTTTTCAGGAATGGCCTTTATACATGCACCTTAACTTTTTTTTTTTTTGATCATGCTATTTCTGATTCTGAGGAAAATAGTATGGGAGCAAAGTGTGGGAGCTAGCTTGTTCTACTGGTTGTAAGACAATTACTTGGATATCCAGGATGAATGTGTAATAGGGTGACCAAACTTGACATTCAACTCTAGTGCAGCAATTCAAATGCATTTAATTATCCTAAATGGTGCTTGAAAAATGAATTCTGTTTACATATAAGGTATATGGGAATATTTTATAGGTCCAGTTTACTCCACTTAATGCATAAAAAGTATAGGCATTCTAAGAATAATCTTTCTAAATAATAACCCCCAAATTCTTTATCAAAATATCCTAAAATTATGTCGTTGTACAGTTGTAACCATTTAAATTATGATTAACTGAAGGGTAGAGGGAAACATAAATTCAGCATTGAGTAGTACTGTATGTGAAAGGGCTTTTACCTCTAACTAAAGTTTTGTTTACAGCAATGATTTCTTGATGGCTTAGAATATTATTATAGTAAATGGGCTAAATTCTGTTTTCCTTACGTGTGTGCTGCATTCCCACTGATGTGAGCAGAACCACTTGTATGGGAAGTTGATACAGATTTTGCCATGGGGACAGCATTATTTTTAATCACTCTTGATACTGTTATGCACATAATTAATCTTCTGTAATGTCTCATGTTAAATAATGTATCAAAATAATAAAGCCAAGCTATGGCTTAAAAATATATATATGTATGCATATGCCATTTTGAAATGCTGCATTTTTCAGGATAATTTCTACTTTCAGTTTGAAATTTACAGGTAGCTGAAAGTGGAGAAGGAATCTGTAAAGCACTGAATCGTCTTTTTGCTTGTCTGGAAATTGCTTGCAACTTTAATTTCTCTTCTTTTGTTGTGCCATAAACTTACTTTTGAAATAAGATTCTCCTTTCTATAAGCAGGTGTATGTTGGCAAAGCTTTTTAAGACTTACTTTTAAGTCTTTTATGACTTATTTGGTATTAATACTTGGAATTTGGTACCTTATCCTCTGTTACAAGAGTATCATAAAAATTTACCATTTAGATAGCTATATATTACAGCATTCCTGTATCTAAAAAAAAATAAAAGTTGAACCATATTAAATATAAGTCAGTGACAATTACATGTTTTTTATAATGATAAAACACTGAAGTCTGCATTGAATTTTCACATCATTTCTTTTTTCAAATTACTCCATCAACCAAGTGTTTTTTAATATATAAGGAATATAAAGTAACAGAGTGCCTCAGTGTGCAGGGGGTTTGGACTAGATGATCTCTAGAGATCCCTTCCAACCTTAGGCATTCTGTGATTCATTCTGTGATTCTCCGTCACAACCATATGAATCAATTACAGGGCTAACTGTATTCCATGCCATTTTGTGCCATTCTCCAAATACCAGATGGATTTGGAGAAATGACAAATTCACTCAAGTAGGTGAAACTGCTTCGTCTGTCCAGATCTAATGTTTTATGCTGTATGTGTTACTTGCACCAAAGGAAAGGACTAATTTTATCTGTTGACAGTGCACACTTCATAGCCCAGATCTAAAGTTTGAGACGCGTGGACCTGCCAAGAAGCTGTCAATAAAACGGTGATCTCGCTTTCTCAGTGTGCCTTCTTTTATTAATAAGCACTTCTCAGTTTGGCTGACCTAGGAAACCCAAAGGTATTTACCAAGTTGGAGTCTGTTACTAGTGTTACCCATTCAGTGAAGCTAAAGGATTTTTTCCTGTTGTAACTGTAGGATAAAGTCTATTTAAAATAAGCATAATTACACTGCAATTAAAAAAAAAAAAAGGAGTATTTGAAGCAACATTAAATCTTACTCATCCAACAGACTTTACTTTCTTTTTTGCTCATAGTGAATGGTCCATAGGACATCATTCGTGTTTTTCCCGCCTATAGAAATCGGAGGAGAAAGGGGTGTGAGTGATAGTTGTGTTGGTTATCTTAACAGAATTGAAGTTCTCCAAATATGATTCTGTAAACTGCTTTTATACTTTTGCAGTGAGGGCAGGGAGAAGTGTTTACAATCAGACTGCAGTCATGCTTGAACTCAATTATTGCGCGGTGCTGCTGTCATTTATGTGAATTTTTTAAATGTTAAAACTTAGGAGTTTGAAACTCATCTGCTTTATGACACTGGCTTGCTTTCCTGCACTTGGGCTCCTTGTGCCATCCAAATATTTTTTAACAAGCAAAAGTAGTGTGTCATATATATATATTTCAGTTTAAATGTACTTTTACATGTTATTTTGCAGGCTTTGCAGTGTGAAATTAGTTATTGCTCATTTGATAAGCCATTGCTATCTTATATTAAGCAAACAATTGTTCAGAATGTTCACAGCTACTCATAAATCATTAAAAACACTACAACAGGGGATATGAATATATGCACTCTCCACCTACACATAACAATCAGTTCATCAAATAAGTCTAATACTTATTACATTTCAACAAGCCCAGGCTTGGTATACTTGCAAATGGATAAATTTCTTGTGTCCAAATTTGCATCCTGAAAGTATGAGCTATTTTATTATAAAACTTTTTTAACCTGCACTATATGAATTCAAATATTGAAAGGATGCTTTAGTATTTAACCTGCAAATTTCAGCTCTTCCCTATTTCCAGATTTTCAAAATAAAATACATGTAAGTTTTCTAATATACTTAGCAAAACTTTTTTTTTTTCCTGTGTGCGTCAGGAAAAACGTTTCTTCCCAGGGCAGTCACTCAACTGTATAAATTCAGGAGAGGAAACTTATAAAGTGGGCAAGAAAAGGGTGTAATATTTGAATGCTACAGTGCAAGAACAAAGGAGAACCTTGATAGTGTCTTTTAAATGTACAAGCACTGATGAAGCTTCTACCTTTTACTACATTAAATTCACTCTATTCACAACAACACAGATTTAGGGTTTCCTAATGGGATTTTTTTCCCCCTCTTACCTAATAAGGTATTTCAGAAATCAATACCAGCTACAGATAAATTGTGTGTGTATATATATCTGGATTATATATATATATATTTTCCTATCATTAAACTGCTTTAAATATAAAATTATTGGCACTAAACTTTTTTTTTCCTAAATTTTGTGCATGTAAATGATATAACACTAAAGAAACAAGTAAGAAAGTTGAAAATATTTGCCATTGCTTTGAATGGGTAATAGCAGTGCTGGTTAGTATTTTGAAAAGGCTGTCCAAAAAGATGTGAATAAGCAATAATATATATGGTTGTATTTGATAAACTTTTCTTAATAAGAATGACTGTAGCTTCCAGTATTTTCCCTTGACCTGAATATTTGGATATGGACTTGGCCATCACTGATACTGAAACATCACTTGATATTTCAAGATTTATGTGAAAACATCCTTGTCAGTTGAAGATGTTGGTGATGGTTGTATTTACACTGCATCTTCCAAAATTGTTTGCATTACAGTTTTAAAATAGTCTAATATGTTTTTTGTTTTGCTACTAGGACATATTTTCTTGTATGGCATAATGTATCAGCAGCTCAGTTAACCCACAAACCATAGTGGGTGATTTCTGTGTGCACAGTTATCAACAGCAGGTGAAGTCAATCTGCTAAAAAGTTGCAAAGTTAAACCATCAGTTTCTAGTTTTGCAAGAAAAAATAACTTAAAAAAACCCTCCCTGCTACTGTCTTAGCTTCTTGCTTTACTTCACCATTATAATATGAAGTAGAGGAGATATTTTTATCATCTTCAAATATTTTGAAAAGTCTTTAGGATAACCCTGAATTTAATAATTTAAGAGTTTCTCCAAAAAAAAAGGAGAAGAAAAGTTAAACAATATTGGAACAGATGATACGCCCTTCATTTCATACAGACACCGAACTTCATATTAAACTGAGCCTTTGTACAAAGTCTTTCAACCATCTTAATTGCAGGAAGTACTGGATAGTAGCCTGGGTGCCTCTTGTCATTGCTGTTAATAAGAGGGAATTAATCGGAAGTTAAAATGATGTTTTAAATTAAAATTGCCGAAACCGATGGGGATGCACATTTGTCCCCCGGAGCGCATCGCTACGTGTTTTCCCCATTCCGGTGCGTTGTGCACCGGCTGGCGAGGGCGCTGCGCCGGCAGCAGCGGGCGGGTGCCGCGGTTTCGGCCGTGGCTGCTGCTCCTGCCCGGCCTCCCGCGGGAGCTCGCGCTGCCATCGCGGGCGGCTCCCTGCGCGCTGAGGCCAGGGCCGCCTGAGTCACGGGCCCCTGTGCGCCGCGTTCCCGCTCGCGGCGACGCGCCCGGTCTGTCCGCGTGCCGGGCGGGCGGCAGAGCCGGCCGGGCAGGCTGGGCCCCCGGCCTCCCCCTGCGGCGTTCCGGGGCCAAGGAGCGCTTGTTGGGGAAGGCGTAGGGCTCCCGCGGCGCTGGCACCACGGCTGCTCATGGGGCACAACCCAATGAAGAGGCTCCCAGCTGGACAAGTACCTCAGCCACCCTGGCCGGGTTTGGTGTCCCCAAAGGGGGGCTGCATGAGGAGCCGGCAGAGGTGCGGGGGCTGTGTGTGGAGACACAGCACATCCGGGGGGGATTAAATTGAAAATAAATAAATAAAGTGTAAGTTTGGGTGCTGTTCCACAAGAGAAAACTCTGTTGTTGCCCCGAGGTTTCGCTCCCCCGGTCTTTTGAGTACTTTATTTCGCAGCCTGCAGGCGAACGGCACCAAACCCTACAGAGCCAAGGGCACAGGCCGGCTCCTCGCAGCGGATGGGTAGGTAAACCGCGCTGCTCCGGGGCGCCCACGCGCGAACCCGCCCGCAGCCCCCGACGGCGCCGTGCGCCGGCCCCACGCCGGCGGCCCCGCCCGCGCGCCGCTCTCCCGGCATCCTCCGGCGCCGCGTACGCGTCTGCGCCGCCGCGGGGGCGCTCTGGACGGCGCGGGCGGTGTCGCTGGTGCGCGGGGCGGTGTCATGGCGGCCGTCGAGGTGGCAGCGGCCGGCGGCGGCGCGCGGGGCCGCTGAGCGGGGGACGCGCGTGGGGGCGGCGCCGCGGCCGCTCCGCTGAGTCCTGCGCGGCGGCGGCGGCAGCAGCCGAGGAGGAGGCGGTCGTGATGGCGTCGTGGCTGGGCGGGCTGGGCTCGGGGCTCGGCCAGTCGCTGGGGCAGGTCGGGGGCAGCCTGTCCTCGCTCACGGGCCACATCTCCAGCTTCACCAAGGACATCCTGCTCGAGGGCGCCGAGGAAGTGGGCGGTAAGAGGCGCCGGGGGAGCCGCCGCGGCCCCCCACAGGCCCGGCCGGGCCCGCGGAGCTGCCCCGGGAAGCGGCGGGTGGTGCCGGCCGGGGAGGTGCCGCCTGCGGCTGTTTCGTGTCTGTTTCTGTTCTGCTCCTCCGTCCTCAGCGCCTGGGATGTAAACAAACGTATTGACAGGCCGTGCTGTAAGGGGTGAACCCGTGCTGGGCTTGTCTTGGTCTGAAGGTTCCGAATTTCATGAGTGCTTGTGTTATCCGTAAGGAGAGCCCACAGGAATGTTCTGCCAAATAGCCGTGTTGGTTCAGTTTATCTAAAACGCCCCCTGAGTAGCTGCCTCTAGAGGAACAGTGGCCAGATAAAGCTGTAGAGAGGGAAGGGGGTTCGTTGGTGGTGGTGTTTTCTTTTTTCTTTCTTTCCCCTTTTTTTTTTTTTTCTGTCTTTCTCTGTAATCTGAAGCCTGACGTGTCAGCCAGGCAAAGGTCCAGTACGGTTGATGTGCTTGTTGTTTACATTTCGGTAGGGCCCGGGTGGGTTGCCTTGCACTCTCCTGAGGCCAAGTTGGAGAACATGAGGTACAGAGGGTAGGCAATAAAAAAACTGAGGCATCAGAGTAAGATAGTGAATAAAGTAACAGTCAGCTTATTCTAGAATATAGTATTTCCTTAGCTGAAGGAAGAATCTAACAGAGGAAGAAAAGTTGTTGCATTATCAGTTAATTTATGGCCAGAATTCAAAGAAGTCTCACCCTGTTAGCAAAACAGAAAGAACAGCTTTAAGAGTTCTATGATTTTTCATAAGGTGTTTTTGAATAAAACTTTAGATTTTTCTTGAAAAAAGTGGTGATGCATATCATAGGTTAATCTTACTAGTGTTATTTAGTCATTCTGCAAATTAAAATTATTGAAAAGTAAATATTCTAAAAGAAGTATAAACAATGGCAACCACAGAGAACAGCTGTGACTTTTAAATGCTGATCTTAGAATGTCAAATTTAACAATTTTGCCTAGTCTACAGCTTCACAATTGTGAAGCTTTTGTATAAAGACATTATCTTGCGATTGGGATGAGACTTCTGGGCCTTTTCTGGGCTTTTATTCTTTTTTTTTTTTTTTTTTTTTTTAATGGTTAAATTGCTCTGAAGACAGAAACCTGCTCTGATGACTTAGGAAAGATATCATTTTCATTCAGTTCTGGAACATGTGCTTGCAATTATTTTGTAGTCTAAAAGCTATATTAGTTTAGTTTAGAAACTTCCTTTATACTTCTAAACTCTGTAGTCACCTGATGTCTTTTTTTTTATCCTAAAAAAAAAGACAAAACTGAGATTCCAGTTCACAGACTTGTGCTTCACTTTGTAAGAGATGTTTAGGGGTTATCCCCAGTTGTGCTTGACTGGTAGATACTGCTGTGAACAGTTTTGTTGTATTTAAAAGTCTTTTATGACATACTGGCCTTACTCTCTTGAGGATGTAACAGTCCAGTAGCATCTAAATGCTATTCTGCTGTAGTAAAGGTCTTTGCATACAGCATCGCCTAAAAAACACTTTCCTTTTCACCCTGGCTTTTAATGTTACTCCTTTTACTTAACTGCCTGATTTCCAGCCAAGTTAATGATCGCGTTTGCAGATTATAGACTTGAACATCTCCAGGTTAACAGGTTTTGTGGGCAGATTGTTGCTTCTGCACCTCTCACTGCATGTGGGAAACTAGAAAACAATTACTTGTATGTTTATATTTATTTCAAATTTATAAAGACTGCCAGTGTTGCTGTCTAGCCAATTATCTATGCTCTTATAACCTTTATTTGTGAAATGAAAAAATATCATTTCCTTCCATTAAAAAGTGGGGCAGAGGAGAAATCACGTAGTCTGTTTGAGAAACATTGGTCGCTGAAGTATCCAGGTTTATAAGTTGTTATGGTCAAAATTTTGTATATGTCTTCTGGAGTGGTGTGTAAGGTTTTTTGTTTGTTTTTTATTGTTTTATTTTTAACAGAGAAAGCGCTGGTCTTTTTGTGATGATCTGCTCTTTTTGAATTTTTAGTCAGCCTCACTTCGGTGTGTATTTTGTGCAACTAATAGTTGTTATGAACCTTCAGGTGAAATTATTGGGAAATACAACTTGTCATGTTAAGGGCAAAGTCCTAAGTGGAGAGCAGATTCAGAAATACACAGCAGTTAATATACACAGACATTTCCATAGGAATAAACATTAAAGTAGTTAAGAGTAAAAAATGTTTGCTGATAATTTTGATCTTGGTATCTGTGTAACAGACTTAGTTTAGCAAAGCTCAAAAGTTTCATTTTTCTTTCAGATGCAGCAACTGAACTCCATGTGTCCAATTCTAGACTCAGAGAAATAGAAAGTATTAATGCAGCACAGAAGTCAGAAGTAAGATATTTTGGAATATATTTACTATAATTAATAAATAAAAATGATTGTGTGGCTGGCCGAAACAAAATATTGCACTGAAGATGCTCATCCTTGTGAAATTCTGGAAACAAGGTGGCAGTGGTGGTACAGTCTTGCTCTTTTCTTTGGTGACTAACTGTCCTTACAGCTAGAGGGGCAGATTTGTGCCCTGTGATGTGCTGGGGCTTGGACCTTAGCGATTGACTTCATATTCTTTCCATTTAAAGTTTTAGTAAGTTTTAGCTGTTAAAGAGTTAGGTGATTCATTATGTTTTACATCTGACCAGAAGTCAAAGCAAATCTGGAATGGTTGCTTTTGTGCTCTACGGTACATCTTTTATGGGAAACTACAGAGTCTGGAGGTGGTGCTCTCCGATGCAGCACGCATTGTCTCCTGTATGGTCCTTTTGACATAGCTATAGATGCGCATGCTTGTTTACTCCAACTTTAAAATCCCTTGTACTTATGTGGCAAGTAGCTGTGTCCTTTTAGAAGGACCTGCTGCTTTTGTCATTTTTATCTGTAAACCAGCCACCCTCATGTGCTTTGTCTGCCCTTATTAGCTGAGTGAAGGTAGGAGGGTATATTGAGCTTTTGCTTGTCCTGTTTCTAGACTCTTAGCATCTGCTGTTGGTCGCTGTCAGAGACAGGATACTGAATTATACAGGTATTGGCACTGGTTTGTTCTGTGGCTGTTCTAAAATTCCACCTTTCAATGCTATCCATCATATGAAGAATAATTCAACTTTGAAATTTTTCTTCTTGGCATTTAGGTCTGGTCATCACAAACCTTTGAGTGAAAATTAAAGTCTGTAAAACTGGAAAGTTTGGACATGAAAATTATTTTGGGCCACACTTGAAATTACTTCTACAATGTGTTTTGAGTAAAATAACATGATTTTTCTAACTTTTTTTTAACTGTTTAGCAACCTTCTGCTTTTCTAGTTTTGCAAGAACTAGTTGTTCAGAGCTTAACATCCATTTCTCATTTCTGCTAGAATGAGAGACTGAAAAAAGTTTGTAGTGATTTAGAAGAAAAGCATGAATCAGCAGAGCTTCAGATAAAGCAGTTGTCTGTAGAGTATCGAAATCAGCTACAGCAAAAAGAGGTATGATACAGAGTAAAATACTTGAGTAAGTACATTCAATAAATTTGTGTTATGTTGACTAGTATTTTTGTTAATTTTTTGTATGTGTGCGTTTTCACTGGAAGTATCAGTCACAGTTGTAAATATACTGATAAATTTCTTTATGTATTAGAGACTGAGAGACTAAGGCATAAATTTCATACAATTCATATAATATAACCACAGCTGCCAGAACATAGATGAGAAGAGAGAAATATCTTCAGAAATATTATGTGTATATCAGAATTCGTGTCCTTTTCATTATCACTGTGGGAAAGGATACTATAACTGTTTTGTATTTCTAATTCAGTTATCTTTGTTAAGGAAGGTAGCAGAACAACAAGTACTCATTTGAAGCAGTTATTTTTCTTGGTGAATTTAACTTACTTATCTTTAAATTGTACAGTTGGAACAGAACTAACATAAGTTAAGCAAGTTTATCTTTGTGATGTAAATGGATTAGCTCTGTGAACTACTGTGTAAATGTGAGTTTTTACAGCCTTTTAAGTTAAGAAAGTCACTAGTGTGCCAAGAATATTACACAAGATACGTTTTACTTCTGCTTTATTTATAAATATATATGGAACTAGAAGAAGCAGAGTCATGAGATGTATGATACTCTGCTCACTAAATATACAGATGTTAAAGGAAAATTGTATGCGTCTAATTTGTGTGATGTGGATAAGGACTCTGAAATGTGGAGCATAATGTAAATAAAGTATTAATTTTCATATTTTCAAACCCTTCTTGAAGATTTTAATTTATTATACAACTTCTTAGCCTGAACTTGTTAGCTGAAAAATCAGCAAAGATCTTCAGTAAATCGTGGTAAGGGGAGTGTGGCATGGGTTGGTTTAAAACATTTAAAGGGGATGATGTAGAATATATATTGATATTCTTACAGATTAATTAAAATAATGCACGGTGTTCTGCATATTCAGGTGGAAATCAGCCATCTAAAAGCTAGACAGAATGCACTACAGGAACAGTTGCAGAAGGTACAGACAGCTGCTCAGTCAGCACAATTGGGAGCTGGTGTTTTGCCACCAACTACTACATCAGCTTCCTTTGTTCCAGTGGTTAGACATTCCTCAGGTTTTCAAGATGATGACATGGATTTTGGAGATATAATCTGGTCACAGCAAGAAATAAACAGATTGTCCAATCAAGTTTCTAGACTTGAATCTGAGGTCGAACACTGGAAGCAGATTGCACAGGTGAGTGATTCACCTCCTTCTCTTCACTCCTCTGTGCGTCTGGATTAGTGTTTTCAGGGCATTTAGCATTCCTTCAGTGTGTTATTTTATTTTATACTTTCAAGTTTTATAGAATCAACATGATTCGATGGAAGAGTCTTTTGACCTCCATTACCTGTGTGGTTCGTGACACATTGAGCACACTGAGTGACTTTTCCAAATGCTTTTTGAGAATGAATTTAAGCATGAACTGTTGAGTTAGGAAAAGCATTCCATAAATACCGATCAGGAATATTAGTACTACTTCAGGGTTTACTTTTTATGCAGCTTGTAAAAAACACTCCTCTTCCTGGAAATACTTTTCATTGTTTATTGACAGCACAATACTGCTCAAAGTGGTAGTTAGATGTTTGCATATTATTTTTCCTTATTCTTTTCTCACTGCGATATGTCAGTTACAATATTTGGTCTGCTAAGACAAGAAAGAGAAGAATCGTTCAAGCTGTTGTTGATGTCAGTCATTATTTCTCAAGCCGTTGTCTGATATCCAAGATACTACTTGGTCCACAAGGAAATAGCAAAGTAAAATGAAACCACCGTTTTATCTTGCTAGGTGTGACAGTTACCCTCTTCCCCCAACCAAACATCTATACATTTGCAGGTAGTGGAGGGGGAGAGGAGTGGAAAGATGCTTGCTTTAAAATTACCTTTTTTTTTTTTTTTTTTTTTCTGAGCAAACTTTGCTTCGTGTTAGTAATCTGATAATCTTAATATATCATGGTAGACACTGGCTGCTTTGCTTTCTGTCTTCAGTTATGCTATCAATGAAGTATTTGCATGAAAAATATTAGGTGTTTTATCACATTTTCCACATGGAAATGGTATTTTTCTTCTTTGCCTAGCCTTCCAAAGGGCAAGGAGCAAGTGATGCAGAACAAAGTGAAATCTGTAAACTGCAAAATATCGTTAAGGTAAGATGACAACTTTTGACAAGCCAGTCCTGTCTTATCCTGTATTCTTGCAGGTTTGCATGCAGCAAGGCTTTCACGAGTAAAGATGAGATTTGTAGCATTGGTACTTGCATTTCTTCTATAAATAATGGTGGGGGAGAGGGTACTTTACTGCAGACTGAAATGTTGCTATGTTCTCTCAAAATTATTAGATTTGTTTTGAAATCTAGGGGAAAGAACGTTTATGTAACTTGCTGAATATAGTACTTAAAAGGGTGATGCTGGCATCTGTAGGGGCAGTTAGTGTTCAGAAGCAGTTGATAGCTTGTGATAATGAATTTTAGATGCTCAAAATACTTTTTACCTGCATTCTCAGAAATACCTCAACACTTTTTTAGTTTAAGAAACAAATACAGATTTGCATGTCATACTAGAAAGTTATTAAAATGTGTCCTGCTGTATCCACTTTCAGTGGCTTAAGCAGTCTTTAGAGATTACAATTTATTACTTTGTGTTGTGCACAACATGTATTTTTTAATATTTAAAAACTAAGAAACAGCCTCTTCTATGAGGAAATATTTTAATTTTACTTGGAAAAGTTTTTCTTCTGTTTCTTGCCTAAGGCTGTGTACTGAATTTTAACATTCTGTTTATGTAACAATGTTTTTAGGAACTCAAACGGAATTTAAGTCAAGAAGTAGATGAACATCAGCATGAACTTTCGGTATTGCAAGATGCACACAGACAAAAGCTAGCAGAGATAAGTCGTCGACATCGGGAAGAGCTGAGTGAATATGAGGAGCGAATTGAAGAACTTGAGAATCAGCTACAGCAAGGTGCTTATTACCATGTGTGTTTTTGATGTTTTCTGCTTTAATTTACAGTGAAGCTTGGTTAAAGTATAAAATATGTGTATTATGAACAGTGTAGTACGTGACAAATACATGATACTTAGAAATCTGAATTTAAACTTCAGCACAGCTTTATGCTTCAACACATATTCTGGTATCTTAAACACTGTGCTTGGATTGAATACTGGAATAATAGCCTTTCAGTGTCTAACATCTATCAATTGAGACAGTCTTTTTATTTATATCAAATTTTATTCCCTAAATTCTACACTTCATGTTTTTTAGCTAAATATAGAGGTGGAAGAGATGTGCTGTGCTGAAGTCAAGAACATTTCAACACAAAAATAATTTTGTTGAGAATTCGTTTGTACCAGTTGATTTGAGCTCCTAGCTTGCAGTAGGGACCATACAATTCCCTATGGTGTGGCTAGCTTGTGGAAGTGCAGCCATTGTCGTAAGACACTTTTCATTGTGTCTTGCAAATCCTTCATAATATATAAAATACAGTCTTGTCAATTAGGTCTCCTTTAGGGATTTCTTTGCACAAATACACACCTTAAAAAAGAGTGGGGGAGTGGAGGGACCTAAATACCTATATGCCTATAACTTGTGAGGTGTTAAAACTTTGATTTCGAAACAGTGCATATTCTCAAATAAGCTTAAGACCTTGAAACAGATTTAAAAAAAAACCTCACTATCTGATAAGGTCTGCTAGCAAAAGTGCATCGCATATGGGAAATATTGTACTATCTGATAGCCACCAATAATCAAATAAAATACTGATTTTGCATCAAGGTGGCTTGTGCTTTGGTAAAATAGGAAACTTCTTATCCTGGTTGCTTAGCTTCCGTCACCTTCACTACATTTCCTTGTCAAGCATATTTTAATTTGAACCCGATCAGCCTGCATCTTGTAGCTCCTGTCTTACACATCACTGACTCAAAACAATTTTGAATTTGAAGAGCTGTTTATCTAATCAATGGCACTACTTCAGATGTTAATACATATATTAAAAAGTTGTATGTAACAATCATATCTCTGTTTCAGGAGAAAGGTAGGAAAAGGAGACTTGGGTAAAAGATCTACAGAGCTGGTTTTGCTTAGTATTAAACAATATATATATGTAAAGTATTTTTAAAAAGTATTAATTTTTTTTTTGCCTTTTAGATGGCTTAAGCACTGATGCCACAGATGATTCTAAAATTAGTGAACAGAAAAAGAATATTCAGGCTCCAGATGCTGGAAAAGCAGAGGACCTGCAGATTATAAGGGACCTAGAAGATGAAATACAAAAATTAAATCAAAAACTGTCTTCTGCCAGAGAAAAAGAAAGAACTCTTCTGAAGGAACAAGAACTGATTAAGACCAAAAATATCCAAATAACACAAGAATATGAAAGTCTAAAATCTGATTTTAGTAAACTTCAAAGTTCTATTACAGAGCAAGATGCTCCCTTGAAAGAACAGGAGAAGTTCATATCCAAGACATCACTTCCAGAAGATGTTGTCAGACTACAGCAAGCACTGTTAGGTATGAAGGTTGTGTGTGTGTTAATCACGTCCTCACAGGTTTCCACTCTTCCTGCTCAGAGTTTATTTTTAAAAGATGCAACTGAAAAATGTTGTTTTAGCAAAGAGTTAACTACGGAGGTGAGGGCAACAGAGAAGGAAAACATAATTACAGCTGTTTTGATTATTGTAGGCGTTTCTGTCGGTTGGCAGACACTTAGCTTATCAGGATTTTTCTTTCTTTAACTGTTAAGTATTTCTGAATAGAAGTTTTCTTCAAATGCTAGAAGTACATTTTTGTTGTGTCTGTATAGGCAGGCTGATGCTAATATTGTCTCCAAGAGAGACAATATATCTGTGCAATATATCTGTGGTACAAGTGTATCTGTATTTAGAACATCTTTTAATACTGTTCTACTAATGCACTTCCGTACCAAAGTTCTCCTAATGTGGGTTCAGTTGTAAAAATAGCACTGTACTTTGTGGTGGTGATATTGATAGTACATACAAATCTCTTAAAAGCATTGACTCCTAAAACATACAAACCATCACAAAACAGTGTGGAACGCTTCTCCCTTCTGGGCAGTGGAGCTGTGTTGGAGGCAAGGTGGGAGAATCGTCTGTTGTTGTTTGTAGCACTCTAATTTTTTTCCTTTTCCCTTATAGAAGCAGAAAGGGAAATAGCAAGACTTTCAAGTTTAAATCAGGTAAAACAATTTGAAAATTTGCCCTAACAGTATTCCTAACTGTAACTGGGAAACCACGTTCTTGGTACTGTAAAAATTTTTTTGAAGATTTCATGCTTCTCTAAGTAGTCTTGTAATCAAGGAAATTAAGTTAACTTTATAATTACATATGGAAGTAGTGAAAATAGTATATTTGGATTTTGTGAAACTCCACAGCCTAATATGTTAAAGAAAGTAGTGGTGTTCCTCCTATCACATTATTATGTAAGCTGCTCTAACATATAGTTCTAGTATTAATTGAACATGGACTTGAATTACTACATAGGTAATATCTTAGATACTGTAAAACTATGTTCATGTCATGTATGTATTTCTCAGCATTTCTTAACACAGACTGATTACAAGTAGTACTATTTAAATACTTAGAATCCTCTTTTGAAACATTTCCTTGTTTAAGTACTAATTCTGTGCTTCTTTTTCTTTATAGACTGGCAATTTTACTGGTATGGGGAAGGATATTCCGACATTTATGCCAGATGTACAGGTTCTTAAAGAAGAAAATGTAAAGCTGAGAAAAGAGAAGGTATGTGTTTTAGTTTTTCTGGACTGTGTTTAAATATATCATGCAATATAGATAAAGCATTAAAATATTCTGAAACCTAAAAATAATACTGTTCTATTTTTATTCTTATTCTAAATGTACTATTACCTGATTGTTGCAGTTGGATGAACAGATCAATCAAGTTATATCTTGATTATATCAAGTTATATCAACATATAGTTGAGATATTATTATCTCAACATGAGTTGAGTATTATGTTTTTTATTATTACATGTCTTTCAGTTAAGGATTTCATTTTTATATATTACTTCAAAGAATTCACTTGACCTGCTGAAAGGGAAAACTCCGCATATTTTAATATGGCATCAAGGAATATTTTTTGTTTATTTGATAAATACTGCATTTTGGAAGCTGTGTTTTACATAAATATATTTCATTTACAATTTTATAGAATTGATTCTTGTTCTAAGTATTCTGAATTATTTCCTTACATTATAGTCAAGGTTTTCAGAAGCACTGGCATTGAATGGTACTATGTAAAATCTGTCAATTTTTTTCACATCTTCTCTCAATCCATGTAGCCACATTTCAGTGTAGATACTTTCATTAGTTCTGTTGGTTTGCTTGTTTTTCCTGCTGCAATAATAGTACATTCCGTCTTATTTACTAAGCAGAGAGCCATATAGTCTGTGTGGAACGCAGTCTTAGCTCATAAACCCTAGGTTGAAAGATTTCACTTAATTTGTTTCCAGGGATATTTTTGAACTGAGATCTTCTGTGGTTTGCATGAATTCAAGTATTCCAGTGATTTTTTCATATGAGTTTTCTTCAGGTGTTCTTGGTTAAAACTTGCCTTCCCAACGTGCAGCATACTGTGTGTGGAGGGTATCTCTAAGAGATCCCAAGTGGGGATGCGCACTTCAGAGGTGGATGTAATGTCACTTGTCAGACCATGGCTTGTTTCTGTGCAGAAACCTACGTATGGCACTGCTAACATTTGTCACTGTGTTTGTTATGAATGTAGACAAAGACTTCACAACGAAGGAAGTTTAACTGGGATGATTTTCGTGTAGTCCTAAGGGTTCTGTATAAAAAATGACTGCTTTAATTGTTTAAGAAAACGTCTGAAATCTAAATTTCAGTAGGCCGAAGTTTAATATTTTTTGCTTGCCCCTTCTCTTAAGGAAGAACTTCAGAAGGAACTGACAGAAGCACAACATAAAACTGAGGATATTCTTTCTACATATCCTGACGATCAGAATTCAGGATTAAGTCAGTTAAGACAAGATTTGGAAAGAAAAGAGCATGAATTAAATGAAAGTATTGCTGAAAGAGAAACCTTAATAGCAGAGTTGGAAGAACTGGACAGACAGAACCAAGAAGCTACTCAGGTAAAATAAATAAATAAATAAAAAGAGGAAAGTATACATTTTCCTGTGACAGTAAAAGAATTACAGGACCTTTCCTCTGCCAAAGGGAAGTATTTCCTCTTTACTGGCAAGGAAATCATGCAGGATGCCCATAGCAAATTCTTCCTTTCTATGTCAAATTGAAATTACTTTTTTTCTTTTTTTGCCTGCAAGTTGTCTTAGCTGTTTTTTTTCTGCTAGAGTTTTGACTTCTGTCACATCCTCTTTACCTTTTGTCAGGTTTAAGTTAGTTCAAAGTAGTTCAGCTACTTTGTTACAAGCTCTTCATACTGTGAGCACTTGTGGAGCAAAGGAGGTCACCAATAATATGTAATCAAAATCTGTTGGTCATTTGTTGCTGTCCGCATACAACTGATGGTTAAGCATAAAATTGCAAGGCATATTTTTTCCAGTATTGCTTACTTTGTGGAATTGAGCATTTAAAATACTTTCCTATAAAATGAAACCTATCACTGGTGTTTAAAAAAAGCAAGAAATTTAAAATAGAATATGCAGATACTCAGTTGAGTCACTTTTTATTTGTATTTAGTGCTTGTTTTTGAGTAATGGATATCTGCTGCATAATAGCTTTAACTGCCCTGATGAATGTAGGCATTTAATGTCTTTCTGTATTTCTTGATTTGTGTGGTTAGGGATTTTGGAGTGTGGTGGTGATGGTGTTTTTCAGTGAAATGCAGTTTATTTCTATTTAAAGTTTGTTTTTAATTTGGCAATGATTACTTGATACTATGTGCCAGCTTTTTTCCTTAAGTAAGGATCTTTCTTTTGAACCCCAAAGGATAAAAATGAATGAATTCCAGTGTTCTGATGATTCTTCTTTCCTAATGAATTCTTCTTTGTGTTCATTTTAGCATATGATTACATTGAAGGAACAGCTGGCAAAACATACAGAAATGGATAGTGCCATGAAACAGCTGAAAGGTGACATAGAATTTGAAAGAAAGAAGGTATCAAAGCTAGAAATTGAGAAGATGGAAGCTATTAAGGAGTTAAATAGTCATAAAGAAAAACTAAGCCAATGTTCATCTGCTCTTAATGATTTACATATAAATAAGCAGCAGCTTCAAGATAATATTAAAGATCTACAGGAACAGTTAAGGAAAGCCCAGGACTGTAACTTGCATAGTAAAAAAGAAATTACAGATTTGCAGCAGAGACTAAAAGAGAGAGAGGAGGAACTTTCTGCATCCTTGAGCAAGGTAACAGAAAAAAAGAATCAGGAAGCTAACTACAGTTGTCAAGATCTGATCCTTAAAGAGAGAGACGTAGAAATTGCAAAACTACAGAATGACATTTCAGAATATAAGCAACTAAATGAAGACTTGGAGAAATCTGTGTCTGACCTCAAACTAGAAAATGTAAAATTGCTATCAGCCTGCGAAGAACTAAAACAGCAGCTAAGTGACGCGGTTTCGGAGAAGAGTAAAGTTTCATTAGAAAAGAACACTGTCACGGAGGCTTTGAAAATGGAAAAGAGGCAACTGGAAACTGAATTAAGCCAGACGGAAAAACGGCTGTTGGAACAAGCACGCAAGTATGAGCAAACGCTTCAGGAATTATCAAATGCACGTCGTATGGACACCAGCACGTTGCAGCTTGAGCACGAGCGCTTAGTTAAACTCAATCAGGAGAAAGACTTCAAGATTGCGGAACTGAAAAGGAGCATTGAGCAGATGGAAGCTGATCACCAGGAAACAAAAGAGATGTTGACTACCAGTTTAGGAGGACAGAAGCAGTTGACAGAACTCATAAAAGAAAAAGAGGTATTTATTGAAAAATTTAAAAATCAGGCCTTACAGGTGCAACAAGAACTTGAAGAATATATTAAAGATTCAAAAAAGCAGGATGTCTTAAAACAAAGCTTAGAAGAAAAAGACAAAAGTCTTGCTGTTATGAAGGAAGAAAATAATCACTTGAAAGAAGAAATCGAACGTCTTAAGGATCAACAAAGTAGGTCCCTACCTGTGGTTGAGCCTAAAACTCTAGATATTATTATTGAACTTGAAAGTGAGGTAACACAGTTGAAAGTGATAAAGAATAATCTTGAAGAGGAAATAGAAGTTCTCAAAAAAACAATAGAAGATCAGAATCAAAAAACAGTGCAACTTCAGCAGTCCTTGCAGGAGCAAAAAAAAGAAATAGATGAGTCTAAATTTCAGCGGGAACAAATGAATGTTACACATGAAAGACTTTTCTTGGAGAAAGATGAGGAAATAAAAAATTTACAGAAAACAATTGAACAAATTAAAGCTCAGTTGCACAAAGAGAGGCAGGTTATTCAGACTGATTCCTCTGATCTCTTTCAGGAAACCAAAGTTAAGACACTTAATGGAGAAAATGGAAATGAAAAGCATGACTTATCTAAAGTTGAAATTGAAAGACTAGTAAAAGGTATCAAAGAGAGGGAAATGGAGATTAAGCTTTTAAATGAAAAGAATGTTTCTCTAAGTCAACAAATTGATCAGTTGTCCAAAGATGAAGTTGGCAAACTCACTCAAATCATTCAAGAGAAAGACTTGGAAATACAAGCTCTCAATGCTAGAGTTTCCTCAGCTTCCTACAGGCAGGATGTTCTTTGTCTTCAGCAGCAGCTGCAAGCTTATGTCATGGAAAGAGAACAAGTGCTAGCGGTTTTAAGTGAAAAGACAAGAGAAAACAGTCAGTTAAAAACAGAGTACCATAAGATCATGGATATAGTAGCTGCTAAAGAAGCAGCTTTAGCAAGGTTACAAGAAGAGAATCAAAAGCTATCCAGTAGATTTGAAAACAGCAGTCAAGACATGTTTAGGGAAACTATTCAGAATTTATCCCGTATCATTCGAGAAAAGGATATTGAAATAGATGCTCTAAGTCAAAAATGCCAAACCTTGCTGACTGTCTTGCAGACATCCAGTACAGGTACCGAACATGGGTCGGGAGGTGTTAACAGTAACCAGTTCGAGGAACTTTTGCAAGAACGTGATAAATTAAAACAACAAGTAAAGAAAATGGAGGAGTGGAAGCAACAGGTGATGACCACGGTTCAGAACATGCAGCATGAGTCAGCTCACCTCCAAGAAGAGCTACACAAACTTCAAGCACAAATTTCAGTTGAAAGTGATAGTAATTCGAAGTTGCAGTTAGATTACAGTGGCTTGATCCAGAGTTACGAACAAAATGAGAAAAAGCTGAAAAGTTTTAGCCAGGAGTTGGCACAAGTGCAACATAGTATAGGACAGCTACATAACACCAAGGATCTCCTCCTGGGAAAACTTGACTTGGTAACACCATCTGTCACAGTAGCTGCTGCTATTTCACAGTCTTCGGGAGTTCAGCACAGTGTTGCTGAAGTGCTCAGTGATGAATCTAAACTCCTTCAGAAGGAACTGGAACAACTGAAAAAAAAGTTGCAAGAGAAAGATGCAACTATTAGGACTCTTCAGGAAAACAATCAACGATTATCTGATTCAGTGGCTACAGCATCAGAGCTTGAGAGAAAGGGCCAGGGAGAAAATGATTCAGAAATGCGGCAGATCAAAGAAAAACATGATGTTTTACAGAAGTCACTTCGGGAAAAAGACATACTGATTAAATCTAAAAGTGATCAGTTACTTTCTGTGAGTGAAAATCTTAGTAACAAAGAAAATGAAAATGAGCTTTTAAAACAAGCTGTGACTAATCTTAAAGAAAGAAATCTAATTTTAGAAATGGATATTCGAAAACTGAAAGAAGAAAATGAAAAAATAGTTACAAGGTGTAGGGAAAAAGAAACAGAATTCAGGGCACTTCAGGAGACTAATATGCAGTTCTCAATGATGCTGAAAGAGAAAGAATTTGAATCCCACTCAATGAAAGAAAAGGCTCTTGCTTTTGAAAGTCTGTTAAAAGAAAAAGAACAGGTATGTGTGTTCTTGTTTATGATTTTCTTATTTAAATAAGTCACATAGTAATAAATTTTCATGTAAATATAGACATCAAGTATTTGCTAGAAATAAGTTTTTTCTCATCCTTCATTGTGTTACACTAGAACAAAAATTCTCCTGCTGCAAAGTTAAGAATCAGCTGGTATATGACTTACAAATTTGTTGTGGGTTTATGTATCCTCATTTTATGGTTGGAAAAACTCCAGTGCAAGCCTGAGAGACTAAGGGATTCTTGGAATGAATGTCAGGATACTTCATAATGGTTTCTGTACATTCATTTGTCTCACTAATATAACTTGCCATCTCTTTGGAGCATTTTCAAACTGCTTTCCCAAATAAGCCTGCAGTGTAAGGTACCTGGGAAAACAAGCAACAAACTCTTTGATGTGCTATAGGCAGATTTTTTTTTTTCATGCAGGTTTTAGTTAGAAAGCTTTAAGATAGTTAATTCTGTTCATAGTTGCCTTTTTTTTTCTCCTGTCCTCTAAATAAATACTGTAAAGTTGCAGTGACAAAAGCTTTGTTATTTTCAAGTATAGTATTCAGCAAAAGATATGTGTGCATATACACCTTTGAAATAATAAGCTGATGTTTCTTCAGTTGCTAAATAGCATTCAGCTTGTTTTGTTTTTTTTTTTTCTCCAAGTTTCATAGGTAGCTTTGAAAGCATACCTAACTGACATACCCAAGCTTCTCCTTTATGTGTTAGTGTAAAGTTATAAATTGTGTTTAAATGGTAAAATTATTTTGTTGAAAATAGACATCTGAGAATGTGGTGGACATTTCCTCTGTTCATAAAAAAATATATATTTTGGTATTAGATCATCTTTTCATCTTTTTTATTCTTGAGATTTCTTATGCTGAGACAAGGTGACTTGCCTAGGCTGATGCTTCACATGTGTATGGTGTAGTAAGCATATCACAGAGCATAGATTGCAAACGTGGAGGAAAAATTGAAATTTTTAAGTATGAAGGAACCTGAAATGCATAAGACTGCTAGATATCTGTTCACTGCGATCAATTAAGGCAATATATCTGCATAGTGTCTTTTGGAATAACTTGGTTTGCCTGTTAACATGTCAGTGAAATAACTTCAAAATAATATCTTTTCTGAATGTATTTTTCTGCTCTATGGGTCTTGCCTTTAGTACATCAGTATTGTTTTTAGAGTAAATTCTTCTGTGCACATGCTGCCTCTTTTGGAAGAAAAACATTTTAAATGCTTTTTTGCTACTTCAACAGGGCAAGACAGGGGAGTTGAATCAACTGTTAAATGAAGTTAAATCAATGCAGGAAAAAGCTGTTACCTTTCAGCAAGAGAGAGACCAAGTCATGGTAGCCCTCAAACAGAAGCAAATGGAGAGCAGTGCCCTGCAGAATGAGGTATCCCACCTAATAATTTGCAAAACATAAAAATGAGTAAGAAGTACTGTATATAAAACTTCGTTATAAGGATGATTTTTTTGGTAGCACACATAAAGTGTTTAGAATCAGTAGATTCAATTTACTTTAAAGGAGCTATTTTATTTTTGCTTACATTGCTTTTATGAGAGGTGTTACTACAAGCAGCTTAAGATAAATTCTACACAGATGCAGCACCTGCGTGAGAAAGAACAGCGCCTAAACCAGGAACTGGACAGGCTGCGAAATCACCTTTTGGAAATGGAAGACTCTTACACACGTGAAGCTTTAGCTGCAGAAGACAGAGAGGCCAAGCTGAGAAAGAAAGTCTTCGTTTTGGAAGAAAAACTGGTATCCTCATCTACTGCAGTGGAGAATGCCAGGTAATCTTTTCATCTCTCCTGCAGTGGGATTATCTGTAAACATTACATTTAACTGCAGTGGCACTGATGGCTTCCTTGTATTGAATCAACCTTCCAGAATATGCTTCAGCACTTGAGATGAGAAAGAATGCTTTGCCTAAAGGGCATTTGTCCTTTTTGAAGCAGCTAGAGAAATCTCAGCTATTTGACAGTGCTTAAAACCAGAAGCAATAAAAAGTGCTGCAGGTTATCAGTTTAGCTGTTGTCAAATGCATTATATTGTATAGAAGACAGACCTAACCAACTTTACAGTGAAGGCTTCATTCACTGCAGAGAATTTTATACACCTGGCGTATAACGCTGTATAAAGCGTCACTTTATACATCTGTGACGCTTTGTTTATTGCCCTGGAAACAATTACACATCCACTACCTAGTAACATAGACACTGCAAAGTCCTGTAAACTTTTTTTTAATCAAGTAAGATACATTGAGGCTCGCATGCACAGTAAAATCTGGGAAACTAAAGCCATTTTTTTTCTATTTATATGCCACAACCTATTTTTCAGCTAAAATAATGAAATCTGGAAAAAAAAATGCTGAGTGCATGTCTTATTTTGTTTTAGGCACTTTAGAGAAAAAGCTGGTTGCTTTGAGCATAAGAATTCATTTTTATCACAATTGTCCAAATGAACAAGTGTTTAGGGAAGAAAAAGGTAGCTCCATATTCAAGTGCATTTTACTGCTAACAGCCTCAACAAATAGATTCGTTGGGCATAAATTGTTGTATAGAATTCGGGGGAAGGAATGGAGAGTTGGAAGAAGGTTGTGTAAAAAAAAAAAAAAAAAAAAAAGAAAAAGAAAAAAAAAGAAAAAAAAACCCTCTATTCATTAGAATATTTCTATATTCTTCATCAAAAATACTTGCAAAATATCTCTCAACTAATTTCAGAAAGCCTATTTCCCACCTAGTGTGCACTGTTGAGTCTTACCTTCTAAGGAGTATGTTTGACATGGGTTTAAATCAGATATACATTGTGCCATGCAAAGATTAATGGGGTATTTGTTAGTCAGTTTGGAGCTAGATTCACTTAAGTCAGTCTTCAAGACTTCACTATAAATTGATAAAACTAGCAAGACGTGGGTTCTATTTTTGTCAAAGTAGCTTTACAGTAAGCAACCCATTTTTTTGTTTGTTTTTTTAAACATGAAGAATCATTAAAAAATGCTTGCCTTTGTTTTTTTTGTAAATTGAGCTAAAATTAACTATAGGCTAATCTTACTGCAGAAATAAAGATCTTTTCTAAAGATTTTTTAACTTCATTAAAAAATATATTTTATTTTCATGAAGTCATCAAGCTAGTATGCAGGTTGAGTCTTTGCAAGAACAATTGAACCTGGTCACCAAACAGAGAGACGAAACTGTGCTGCAGCTGACCATCGCCCAGGACCAAGTGAAACAGTATGCACTGTCCCTGGCCAACCTGCAGATGGTACTAGAGCAATTCCAACAGGGTACGTTTTATCATGGAATACTGAAATTAAAGATCATAGTAAGAGGTTTTTAGGATTGTTAGTGTTTTGGTGCTTTTCAAATATTAGTTACTTGATTTTATTTGCAGTGGCCTGAGTTTCAGAATCTTTTGCCTTTAAACCAAACTTTAGTAAAATTCTGACTCCATGAAATTAATGGCTGCACGTGATAATTCTGCTGTACGGTTTTACATGTATGTCTATGTATGTCTAAACAGAGAATTAAATATTGTGAACTAAGAACTTCTTACATTTTGTATTGTTTTCTAATCCTTTAGAAGAAAAGGCCATGTATTCAGCAGAGCTGGAAAAACACCAGAAACAGTCTTCAGAATGGAAGGAAAAAGCTGAGAAGTTGGAAGAAAAAGTTGCATCACTGCAGGTGGGCTGAGTAGTACTCTCTGAAACTGAAGGCTAATTCTTTTTTCTTATTAGTTTTAAGAATATGTGAAGTTATGTTTTTGGTCCCTTTTCTGGAAGGGAGAGGACTAACAGGTGACCAGGAAGGCATCATTGCTCCACTGAACATCCATTTTCTGAGAAATCTTGTAGTCTCCTTACGTTATAAGTGATTAAAGTCTTTGCAACTGTCATGTTTGATCTGTGTTTCATTGACATAGTTGTGATAGTCACTTCCCTTCTCATGTTGTACCTTTCATGCTCTGTTTTTAGGAAAATTTGGAAGAAGCAAATGCTGCACTGGATGCAGCATCGAGGCTTACTGAGCAGCTGGACTTCAAAGAAGAACAGATTGAGGAGCTTAAGAAAGAAGGTAACTGTCACTTTTCTCTCTTTTGGTAGAATATTCCAAGGAACTGAGGGGACAAAGTAGTGTTGCTCGAAATTTACCAGATTTCTCTTTTGTGAGAGAGTAATGAGAGTCTTGCTGGAGTTCTGTAGTCACAGCTCAGCGCTCACCTCTAATTTTGCCTGCAAAGTTTCCTTGAACCAAAAGTGAAAGTTACTTTTCCATGGCTAGCTGTGTGGCAGTTATGTACATAATGTGATATAAATGGATGTCACCAACAGCGCTGAGTACTTAGGGAATGTTAGACTGCTTTTTTTCTTGTCTCTCTGCGTAGTGTCTACTCCCCCTATATTTCCAACTCTTCCTGCTTTTGTCTTTTTCTCTTCATTTCTGTGAGTCGCTGTATTTCCTTTTTAGTGCAGTATTCTCTGTTATGCTTTCCCTGAGCGTATGGGGTAAATGTAAACCTGGAGGAAAATTCTGGCTTGTTTATGAAGTTTGAGGAGCAGCTCTCCAGAGGAGAGGTTCCAAAAGCAGAAACTTATTCTTTTTCTGCAGTTACCCAACAGCTTTATGTTCATTGTCCTACATCTTTGAGAAATTTTGGAGTGAGCACCTTCTATTAGGGCTTAGAATCATAGAATTGTAGAATACTTTAAGGTTGGAAGGGACCTCTAGAGATCATCTAGTCCAACCCCCCTGCACACGCAGGGTCACCTAGAGCACGTGGCACAGGACTGTGTCCAAGCGGGTTTTGAAGATCTCCAGAGAAGGAGACTCCACAACCTCTCTGGGCAGCCTGTTCCAGTGCTCTGTCACCCCCACTGTTAAGAATTTATTCCTTAAGTTCCTGTGGAACTTCTGATGCTTCAGTTTCCAGAGGAGGTGCCTACATCATCTTTTCTGCTGAATGCAGTGGCGACCTTTGCTGTGAACATATTTAATTAATTATTGCTCCTCATTTAAAAAAAAAAAATGGTCTTACTCTTGACTTATATACATAAATGTGTAGGCACTCAGATTCGCATGTGTTTTTAAGGAGACTCCTCGGGACTGGATAATTAATGCAAAGTCATTTGAAAATCCTCAACTAGTTCAGCAAGACCTCTACAAAATTGTCATGTTGTGACTTTTGCTACATAATTGAATGAGTGTTTACTTTGGTAAACATATCACGAGAGTTTTCCCTGAATTCACAGTCTGAATTTTACAAATGAAATTTCAATTTGATATATGAGTCTGTCACTAGTTACTGGTTTTGCTAGTGGTGTGTCTTTTTTTAATATATGTGTGTATATATAGACGACTTACAAATATCTCACTGCAGGCATTTCATAGCAAAAGTTTAATCTTTAAAGGTTAAATCTTGATCATAGAACTTTGTGCATCAAAGCAGGAGGAGGAATGTGTTAGTGAGTTTGAACTTTGACAGAAAACTGGATCTCCATGTTTTATCAAACTTTGTTGTATTGGCAAATGATTTCAATTTAAAAAAAAAAGCTTGTTTGAATAAAGAAAACAACACTTTAATGTTGTTGTAGTATAAATCATAATTTTTATTGAAAAAGGAGACAACTCTGTTTTCTCTATTTACACAAGAAAACATATAATGGCTTATTGAAAATTGGCCAAATACATTCCCAGACACAGTTTTGCTGGCCAAACCTTTTGAAGGATTTCTTTATGGATTTTTTTGGCAGGCAAAGTGATTTTAATAGAAAAGTATAAAATGTACCAGATGCGTTTCTCTAGATTGCCATAAATGGTTAACAAATTATTGGAAACTGTTGTAAATGTTTGGTTTACAGCAGTCCATGCTGAATTTTGGCTTGGGTCTTTTTTGTTATTCAGTCTTTCTACTCAAACAAGCTTAATGTTTAAGTCTTTTTCAACTATTTCCTATTTTCTTCTATTTTAGAAGAAAATAATTTAAAAAATATAAGGTTTGCAGTCACTGCGTGGATGAATGTACCCATGATTTAGTTGTCATTGGAAGTTGATCCTCTTTGTCTAAAGCATTCTCCCAGAAGTAGTGGAAAATGCTTAGCAATAACATTTTGCTTTAAAATTGTCAATAGATCTATTTTAAAATTCATTATGGGAATAAAGATTGAACCGGAAACTAGTTGTTGTCTTGCTGTGTAGAGTAAATAACAGCAACAGCATGAGATTTACTTGAAGCTTAGTTTCAGATGCTGTTTATCTTCTTGTGGCATTAGGAATTCAACTTTTTTCTTCCCTTTTGTGCTGTGCAAGACACAAATAATAAATCAGCTTGCTGGTATGCTCCGACAACTGTCATCCTTCCCTAAATATATTACGGTTATTTTTCTTCTAGCTTCAAGGTTCTGTTTAACCACACTTACAAAATAGACTGTTTTTAAATATCTTCAAATCTTAAAAACATGGATTCATTCTCCAGTACCTCACTCTAGTGTTTTGAGAGCAAGGAATGCTCAAGAGCAGTCACATTATTGGAATGGGTTTCAGTGCATATGGATGTAGTTGTTACGGGATATGCTGGTGTATAGTCTGGGTATCTTGGTTTCTTAACCTCTTCTGAATGGGGAGCTTAATGCTTATATTCCTTGAATAAGGATTTTCCCAGCCTGACACTATTTAATTTCTATCTGCTCTGTGCTCTCTAAAATTCCTGTTTATGAGGTACAATATTGAAAAAGATGTTGCAGAGCCTGCTTGGTTCTTTGCTGTATACCAGTCTTGCATTCCTTACCACCACAAGGAATGAAGAAGTGCAGCAACGCCCCTGGGCTGTGTGAGCTCCAGGATGAGGATATTATGCTTGAAGTGTGAGGAGCCCAGGAGCAGGCTGGTGGCCCTGAGCAAGGGCAGGGGAAGATGCTCAGCAGAAGAGACCCCCAGCAAGGGACTACAGACCCAGCCTGTAGTTCTTCTGAGAAACTGGGGGACTCCTAAGGGCGGAAAAGTTTGAGGAACCTGCCTATAGACGAGGCAAAATGAGCTTAGGGAAGGTGGAGTTTTATTATTAAAATATATTGTTGTTAAATACTCTATTGAGCCGGAAAATGAGATGTGGTATCTTGAAATACTCTATGGGCCCTGGGAAGGTAAAAGGGAAAGGAAGAAGCATGTGCTAAAGGCTCTATTTTCAGGTGAGAATATGCTCTGATAAGTGTTTGGGTCTGTAACTTAGGTTGTCTGTTGTAAATAATGCAGTTAGGTAGGCAAGAAGATCTAATTAGGGAGGCAGAACCCAGAAAAAAAGATAAAAGATTTCTAGAAACTCTATCATTTCCCAGAATTTTGCAGAGCTCCAAAAACAGCAATAAGCTCGGGAGTCCGAAAGGGCCCTCTCTCTGCTTCAGGGCACCGATGTCCTTTTGAACTAATGGGCCCTCTTGCACTTTTTCAGTCAAGACGTAAAACTGCACTTGGGATCTATTGCAGCAGCTCTTTATATCATTAGTTAACATATTTTTAAAGAAAATTCAGACTGGCATTTAGGAGATAGTCACCAACCATCCAATTGTAACTTTCTGGAACTGCCTCCAGGTAGGAGCACTGAGGTCAAAAGACCTGACAACCATGGAGTTTGGCCAGGTTATGAAAAAGGATTGCAACCACAGCATTAAGACCCTGATCAAAAACTCCTTCCCAGCCCTTTGTCACATTGGTGACAGCTCATCAGTTCTGCAGCAGATTTATCTTCTGCATGATTATGTACTTTAGCATTGAATATTGTTCTAGAAATTTCAAGTTATGAATTAAAAATTAACTTGTTTATTAGAATCATGCATGTTTAGAAAATGGAGCTTTTATTTAGATATATGAAGTATGGTGTGTAAGTATGTATGAATAATGCATTGAAAAAGTCCTCCATTTTTGTTTACTTGTTTTGAAATCCCATTTTATAGGTGAGGTTAGAAGAGAAATGCTAGAAGATGTACAAAATAAACTAATGAATCTTGTCAACAGCACAGAAGGAAAAGTGGACAAGTAAGTCTTTCGTTACACTTGTGGATGTTTTGTTCTTTTTTCCTTATTACATGCAGAGATTAGACCATTACATGGAGAGAAAAGCTATTAGTGAAAAACTGCTGTAATGTGCCAGAGGTAGGAACAGTAAGCCCTTACACACCGAGAACATCACCTGGACATTCTGCACATTTGATCTTTCTTGCTTGATCTTTCACGTTTCTGTCAGAACAGGCAAATGGATTTCCTGGCCCCTTCCTTAAGCCTTTATTTGGCAGCATGCACAAGTACCAGTTAAAATGCTCTCCTGAGTCAAGATACTAGAATATTTTTCTAGTTTTTAGCACTTGCTTCAGACCTTGCTCATGTATAATTTTTGATTTTAGTACAATATTTCCAAAACTGTCCACATTAGTGCTTGCTGTGTAAGAAATGCTTTAATTTGGAGGGAGGAAAAAAAGAAATGATGAGCTTTCCTTTTAATTTCTTGTATTGGCTAGTTCATTTTGATTACTGTAAATTAGGAAAAAGTACAGGGAACAAATGCATCTGGGTTTAGACATCCATACTTCTGTATGAGCTGTTACAAAAGAGCAGACTGTATAAGGAGCTTTCTTTGTCCTATAGGCTCCTGATGAGAAATCTCTTCGTTGGACACTTTCATACTCCAAAAAAGAAGCGTCCTGAAGTATTAAGGCTAATGGGAAGTATCTTGGGAATAAAAAAGGAAGAACTTGATCAGGTAATATTTTACTGAAAACCAGGCTTCCTTCTTCATTTGCAATATGCTTAAAAGAAAACGGTATGACATGTGCCACTAGGTATTGTGAAAAATGTTTTATATTTTTAAACAAAGAGTCGGGACTTAAAACTCCTAGTTTTTCAGAGAGGTAGAAAGAAAAGATGTGCCAACAATTAAAGGTTTGTTTATCCACAGGATTATGTGGTATTTCCACGTGGATTGTGAATAAAATAGGTAACCTCATGCTTTTATTTTATCTGCTGTTCTATTTTTGTTTTGGTATTTTTAACTATCTAGTTGTTATCTGAAGACCAAAGAGGAGTTACCAGATGGGTGACTAGCTGGCTTGGAGGAGGAGCTGGATCAAAAAGTGTCCCTACTACACCTTTGAGACCAACTCAGCAGTCCATTTTTAATAGTGTAAGGGTTTATCATGCATTCTGTATGTTTGAGTGGAGAAACTGAGTTGCATGTGAATGCTGGTTGTCTGTTTCATTGTTATATTGAACTTTATTTAGTGATTTTACTATATTTTGTTTCATTTTTTTTCTTCATGCAATTACTTTGTCATAGTTTTCCAGTTTTTTTTTTTTTCTTTTTTTTTTTCCTCCCCAGTAAATAAATAGGAAGGCTTTGATGAAAACGACACGGTTCTAAATGCTGAGCTAATAACAAAATGTGATTATTGTTCTACTGGCTGCATAGACCACTGACCTCCTCCAGTAGGGATTTGTATCTTTCAAGTAACGGTGCTGGGGGTCAAAAACATGTGGGACTTGGGAAGTTTTTAATAGTCAGCAGTACATAAGACCATAACATCAAACTTATTGACTGTGTCTCCATTTGTCTTTTACATTGTTTTTTCTCACTAAAATAATACAGACCATTAGGTCACTAAAGGATTGTGATCTTATAAACTGCAGTCATAAAAGAAGAAAATTAATGCTTTTGTAAGTATAGCCTCAGCTGTTCTGAGCAAAATACTATGTTCTGCCACTGACACCTTAAGCAGTCCATGTTTCCTTTATTCAAGATGCTTTTGTCAAATACAAGAAAATATTTTAAAGGAAACTGATGTTTGAATTAATGTGGTAGGAATATTTGGTTTGAGTGCAGACACAGGAAATAGTGTCACTTGCCACATGGGATTCTTGAAACAATTGGTTTGAAATTAACCTTGAAGCAATCCCTAATGAAACCATGGTGGAGGTATGTGTTATCCCTGGAGTTTATCAATTACACATAGATGTCATTCACCAAGAAAACAGAAACTTCACACTTCGAAAATGTTTTCTTGTTGCTACACTACTTTAAGTACTAGTTCAGAATGTTTTATAGCCTGCTGATAGCTTTTTAACTTAGTGATGCTCTGTTGAAAAATAGGTACAAATATATTAACTGGATATCTCTTGTAGTCTTTTTCAGAATTGTTTGTGAAATTCCTTGAGACAGAGTCTTGCCCAAGCCTTCCTCCACCAAAGCTCTCCGTTCAAGATATGAAACCTTTAGGAGTAGCAGGAACCAGTAAAACTACCAGTACTCCATCCAGCGGGCAAATACACGGTAACATTTGAAGGAGAATTTGTAAATTTACCTGCAATTCTGAGAAGGATTTAAATGATTCTGTGCTTCTTTACCTGAGAACTATAAATTTGTTTCTCTGCTGCTACCATTTTCTTCTATTTTTTCCTCTTTTTTTCATTTTCCTTTCCCTGCTTCCTAAATCCTCAAAACAGAAGCTTGAAATGAACGCAGTCTCTTGATTTAGAGAGGTTTCAACAGTGCCTGTCAAAGCAGATGCTGTGCAGACTTCTCCATAGAGTGTGCCAGTGCGTCCAGTCCTAATTTTCAGCATCCCTATTGATCAGCCTGGGTCTCTGAGTGAAAAAATATAAGTAATGACAGCATTATAATGTCTCTCTGATATATAGAACTTCCTCACTTGGAGAGGAGTGAAATGAGTACATAGCCCAATCTGAAATCTGTTTCTAAGTTGTGTCTTTAACCTTGACTCTTTTTTTTTTTTTTAATAAATTGCTCTTAGATTACTTATGTGGAAATGAATGAATTTTGGCTCTACTGCTGATTCTGTAAGGAACTGTGCACTTGTTTCTGAGTAATATAAGATCCATTTCAGTTTGATACATCTTCTACTTACGTTTTTTATGTGTCTTTAAATGCACCCTTAATGTCCCATTGATTTGCAAAAGCTTGTTTTACCTGAAACATTTAACATCTGTAGGCTGATACAGAGAGAAATAGGATATCTGTATTAAGTATTAATATTAAAAGATGCTTAAAATGGTTGGATGGTGAAAAGCAAAAATGTCTCATGTAAAATATCAACTTATCTCGGAAAGCAGTATTTGCTTGATTTATTTTAATAAGTTTAGGCAGAGGAAGTAGTGGTGGATGAGATTGAAGATGAGAGAAGGTAGAGAGAATGGAAGTCTGAGTATCTGCAGTCCAGTTCAAGAAGATTTAATTTCGATATTACAAAACTAAAATGCAGTTGCAAAATTTATTGCAAATACTCCAAAATTGGGTAGACTTGTAAGACTCTACCAAAATAGTATTATTTTGTGTGTGTATTTATATATGTATTTTATATATTTCAGATTCTGCTGTCTCAGGAACCAGCAGAAGACCCGATACAAACCCATTTTTAGCACCTCGATCTGCAGCAGTGCCTCTCATAACACCTGCTAGTAGTTCTGGACATCTGCTTATGAAGCCAATTTCTGATGCTTTACCCACCTTTACACCACTGCCAGTGTCCCCTGATGCCAGTGCTGGTGCTGTATTAAAAGACCTTCTAAAACAATAGATGATCTTGAAGCCAATATAATGATATTAGCACTTTAAGAAAAATGAGAACACTATGTTGTATATAATATACCACAAAGGGGCCTTTTTGTAAAAAGTTGTGTACTTGTTTGCAATTTGACTTTGTTTTTCTTTTCATTATGAACTAACCAGCGCTTTGGAAATTCTGATGATTGCATGAGTACCTGCTGGCTGTATAGCAGGTATCGATTTTGGTTGTGGGTTAGATTTTAAGGTGGGGGAAAAAAAAGGTCTTTGCTATTTGTAGAGCTGCAAGACAAACTGAAGGCTTTATAGACCTTAATCTTACAGCAAGTTGTTTCAGTTACGCATGGGCAGCTTTAACTCTTCGATGTTGAGGTCTGTTCTTGCATTGAAGTGATTAGCTGTCGAAGTAGGGTAGTTTGAAAAAAAAATAAAATAAATACCGTCAAAATTGATCTTATATGATATGTTAAATTAACGATACAAGTTCTGAAGAAAGAGGCTGTGAGCATATGGAAGTGTTGAGTATTGAGGAACTGCAGTTTTCTAAAACAGAATTTGTTACAGCTACTTATATTAAGACATGTCTCTTTCTTATGGGATAGATTGCATTTTGTAGCAGTTTGAGGCCTGCTAAGCCCCAGAACTTGATTCTTTCCAGCCCACTGCCCCCTCCTCCAATTTAACAGCTGTTTTCAGCAATCAAACCCCCCAGCACCGGAGAGTTAACTGCTGGAATGTGTTTCATTTTCTACCCACGTCCATGTGGTGCAGAGTCATCAGTGGAGAACTCAGCAAAAGATCGGTTCACCTGTATGCAGACTGTGTACTGCAATGGGTCTAAGATGTATATTTAAGAGACTTTTTATCTTGTAGGATTTTGTAGATTCAGATGTAGGCTTAAATCTTGAACATATGTATAGAACTTAAAAGTAAGAAAAACACTTACCCCAAATGTGTAAACAGGTCTTTGTAAGACCAAGGCCTAAGTCAATTATTCTGTAAATTTTGCTGTGATAAATTGTATACTTTGTGTGGCAGATAAAGGATTAAGTTGCGTACTAAAGGATAAAATTCATCTTACAAAAACAGTGAATCTGGGATTAAATGTCTTCATTTGAAAATGTATCTAAAACTTTTTATATGCTATTCTTTGTTTAGTCAGTGTTAAAAGATAACTATTGTGCAAGTTCTACATTAGAACTGTCAACTTTTCGTTAAGATCCTAGATTAAATTGTTGTAAGAGTTATATTTAAATAAAATTAATTGGTGAATCTTGTACAGAATCTACCAAAATAATACAACAGATTTTTGCATTTATTTATGTAGAGATCACATAGTGAAGTTCTTTTGTTGCCTTCAAATCTAGCAACATTTATTTTAATTGCTCTGATTACCTTGAATCAATTTTTCTTGTACAATAATATTTCAAACTTTATGCAGATTTGGAATTTCATTGGCCATATTGAATATTGATTTTTTTTTCTTTTTATACTCCATTATAGACAAAAATAATTTGGCTTTTTGATTTCTGAAAGGGTATCAGGCACATGTGGTATACCAAGTGCTACGCTAAATAATAATTGTAATGAGAACTTAAAATTACCTCTGCTGAACTATTTCAGTTAGGTATTTCAGATACATGACTTAATTTGAAGTGCTGGATCAGAATAGTACCCTCTTTCAGTAACAGATATGAAGAAGACTGAAATCAGATGCTGTTCGTGCAGTCTCTCTTGCTTGAAGTCATGTCTGTTTTTAGGATATGCAGCTGCTTCAAAATAAAATTGCATTTTGGTGAGCTCAGACGCAAAAAAGTATTTAACTCTCTAAATTTGTGGCTTACCTATTACAAACTACAAATGGGTTCATGCTAATTGCCATCCTCTGAATAAGCTAACTAAACAGATTTGTACAAATGCTTTGTGCATTTTTTTCTTCTTTTAATTACAATGGTACTTAATATATACATGTTTCTTTTCCAGGAAGCTTTATAAATGCTAACAAATAAAACATGTTGGGACCGTTTGTTTCAGGATGCGGTAAATCAGCTCCATTACACAGTAAGTTAATGAGAGTTAGGCCACATTTAGGCATTTCTGGCTGTGTTTGAGGGGGAAATCTAAAGAGCAAACAAAAGTGTTGCAGAACTTCAGAGTTACCAGTAGAACTCCTTATGAGGGAAGCAGAAAATCCTCCACAGAAGCAGTATAGGCGGCTTCAGTCCTTATGTCCTGGGACGTTCCTTTTGAGCTGCAGAGAAAATAACCACAGCTTAGGGGTTCCTGCTCTTATTCCCCAGCTGCATTGATGGGTTTTGTTCCTTTGTTAGGAATCAAATGTGTTCTATGTTCCCATCAGTGCTTTCCTGCTGAAAAAACATTTTTACTGCCTTGATTACCTCTTCTTCTTTTTTTTTTTAAAGACTGTTTCACTGACTATCGTAAGTTACCTTCAAGCCTGTTTCTATTGAAAAATAGATGGATTTTTTTCCTTTTTTCCTTTTTTCCTTGTATTTACTTCATACTGGACAACTGCTTTATAAATATTCATTTTAAGAGTTTCCCAGCTGTAAGGATGTATGTCATTTAGATTATCCTATTGGTGGATGAGGGATATTATCTGTGGATTATGAGAAAGTGTAGTTTTTAATTTTTCCATTATCAATTGTTCTCTTTCACTTTAAATTTGTAAACAAGAAGAGTACATGGTCCTCCTAGCTTTGGCCTATGAGCTGTTTCTCATGGTAAAGTAACAGGATTCTAATCAAGAATGGATCCCAAACTTGAAGTGAAGGAAAAAAGAGTGTTAGGATATTCTGTTCTTCTACTTAGTTTCTCTTGCTTTCTGTTCTTTGCTTATCCTGTGTTCTGTGCAAACAGAAGAGTAACTAATTGCTTTTTATAACTGTTACTGTAAATTACTTTTTAACTTAAAGTCCCTTGCATTAAAAAATTACAGTTGTGCAGCTGTAATGTATTACATGGTAAACAGCTTTTTTCTGCACTGGTCAATACCAAGCCAAGTAGTAGCTTTCAGTATGCATCTGGTTATTCCTCCTTATTCATGCTCTTGATACAGTTTTTGCATGAACATTACTAAGGCAGGTTACCTGGAAGGGGAAATGCAGAGTAGTGACTGTTTAAGCTTCAGAAACAGAATGGAAAATGGTATAAATGGTGTACTTTGCATTATCACATACTTCCTGAGAGTTTTGTGATTAAGAGCCTTGATGTCTTGTTAATCCCATTTTTTCATGACTTTATTGTGACTTTACCATCATATAAATACTTTTTTTTTGTTTTAGCAAACATGTAAATCTGTCCTCCCAAATAGCTGCAATAAAGGATGAGCTCTATCTAGAATCAAACTTCCCCTTCATGTCATTGGCTAGAAGAAAAAATATTAAGCATGTTTAATATCGAGAATCTTTAGTTTAATGTGCAAATATTGGTGATAACAGCTTCACAAATTCTTTCAAATAGAAAAGTTTTTACTTTTTCTATACATGCAAACCAGAGTAGTCTGTGTCAATACACTTTTGACAATTATTTCTAAAAGCAAAGAAATTGTGTGTGTGTGTGCATATATATATCATACACATAAGAGGGTACTAGTGATAAGGCTTGAGAAATTAAAAACATGCTATGTTGGTTTTCTATTTGATCTCTTCCAGTAAATTTTGGAGTTTATCTTGAGTATTTTTCCCTCATCTGGAAAATTCCTAATATTCTTTCATAGAAAATAATATATTAGAATTAACCAGCCTCATAATTCTTAAAGTAAGAAAAAAAAATTATCTTGTTTTGTGCTGTGTTGTGCCATGATATATTGATAAATTTATTTGGAGTCTTGCAAAGCTTAAATATGGCAACCAAAATGATGCATATCATTTGGCAGTATGTAATAAAAATAAAGGAATAAATGGCTACTGTTGTACAGGGCGTGTTTACAGCAGTGTTTACAGCAACACTGTTTCTTGGCCTATTGCATACATTTGTCACAAACTTAAATAAGAGGATGCTTTAATTTCAGTATCTAAAAGCGTCGGATAGCTAGCTATGAAATACCTTTTGTAACAATTAGTTATTAATCCACACTATCAGTGTAAGTGTGTTTAAAAAAAAAATGCCTTTTGTTTGCTAGTTGTGTTAAATTGGCCTTTTAACAGATCATCTAAGCAAATTTATTCCATGTTGGAAGTTAAGCCAAGTTGCCGAGACTTGTCAGACATTTTGCCAAGCAGAAGAAAATTGTATCAAGTGCTTAAAAATTTGTTTTCCTTGTAGGAAATAATTAGAAGAAGATACCTGACAACTGTTTTGTACATAAACAGGGCATTTATCATCAATAAATGCCCACATTTAAGTAATTTGAGGTCATTCTTTGCCTTTTTTTTTGAGCTTGTGATATTGTTGGTTAAATCCAATTTCTTTAAGTGCTTACAGATGTTATACGTCATCCTTGAGTGCTGATAGTGAATTAATCTTTTTCTCCACCCCTGTGTTAAGTTTCCCATTAAACAGTTCCTCACAGATTAGATGTTAAAATTAAAAGCATTTGGACACATGTTTCTGGCAGTCCATGAAAACTGCCTGTGAAAAGATAATGCTTCTTAGTCCCTGGTGATCAACTAAAAAAATATTACTGCAAATATTCACACTAACACCAACAGTGGTTTCCTAACCCTCCTAAGCAAGCAGATGGAAAACAGCCTTTTTGCTGTCTGTAGCCATTTTTATTTAAGTTCTTCTGCACTTTTTCCCCTCATTCATTGGGAATCATATACAATTGTTTCCCCTTTGAGGAAACGCGATGCAGCTTTATCGCAGCTCCAAGCTCATGTTTATGCGGAATGTTACACCAAAAAGGAAGTCTTCCTGTTTTTAATGTCTGCCTCTGGCAGTTCCCTTTCCTCTTGCTGCAGCAGTATTTTCCTCCAAGGTGAATTTACAATATTTTGAGTTCCTCCTATAGCTACAAATACTTAGAAATGTCTTACTACCACCATTGGCATGACTGTTGTGGTTGCAAAACCTGAGCATATGTTCTTCCAGATCAGCTAACTAAACATAGAGTTTAAAAATGTCTTTCCCATGTTTGCATGCAGTTCTGGAGTTTAGGGCTGTAAATGGAGTGACATCTGACACTGCAGAAGCTAAAGAGATGAAGATTAACCCAAAGTCAAGGTAAAAAAAAAAAAAGAGCAAATTTTAAAACTGTTCATTATAGTAATAGTAAGGTATAAGAATAATTTTAATTAAGAAGATACAATATCTGTTGCTAGAGATTGGAGCTTTGCTACATTAAAAGAAGAAAAGCTCAAACATTAGCATCTTCTCAAGCATTTAGGAAATTGGTGGAGTAAATTACCCCATTCAAATTTGTTCAGCCATGACCAAGCTGAGCCCCTGAGACTGACAGCAGTCTAGATAATGGTATTTTGCTGTAGTTGCTCTGTAGTCTGTAAGAAGGTCTTTAGTGATCTTCAGTTTAACTATAGTAGGCTGAATTTAGTCCCATATGGATGAAGTTAGGAAGAGATGGCTGTAACTTCCTAATCAACAGTAGAAGCTATGGCCTGAAGTTTGTTTCCTTACCTGAGATCATAGAGAAAGGATCTGATAGTTGTGTTTTGATTTAAGATGGGAAAAACACCTTGAAACTTACTTGTGCAACCAGCAAACTCAGGATCATACCCTACATAGCTTTTCTTCCTCCAAACATCCATCAGCTGTATAAAGGTTTTATAGTTTTAATTAAATAGACCCAAGTCTCAGCATAAATATTTTGCTGCAGTCCTAGGCACTTTGCAGTATCACATAATGGTTCTAATACACAGTGAAGCAAAATACCTGATAACAAACTTGGATGAACAGAGCCCTCACTTGGGTATTCCCTATATAGTGATATTTAATGAAGTCTAGTTTTGCTTTGGCAAGACCAAGCCCATGTTGAGATTTAAGCCCCCTGTTCTGCAGGAGGTTTTGGACTGACCTTCAGTTTAGTATATTCCCAAATTTCCGTAGATATTTTATGGTACTGGCAAGAAAATGCATGATCATTTACAACAGAGGAGTTAACACGTTTCATGAAGTTTTGAAAACAAGTCACAATGATTAATTATTGGTACAACAAATTTGCTAATTGAAGATACATCAGTGCATAATAGTGATACTGAGCTATAATATTTGTATGGGGCGTATGTTTGAATAGCTGTCACACACAAGGTCTGAGATAGGCTTCTTATACACACAAGGAATGCACGTGATTAACCCAATCTGCTGGAGAAAAAAGTAGATTTTATGTGCTTCCTGCAAATGAATGCCAAGATAAAATACTTTCTAGCTTTCATGTTACTGTATTGAAGCTAAAATGTGCATCTGATAGGAAAAAAAAAAAAAAAAAAGTGAATTGTTTCCAAAGAAAATGGTGGTCATCTTTGGTAATCAAGACTAAGAAGTGTGCTTTGGGATGTGCCTAGCTGTTCATGAGTCTTCTTCCTAAGAAGAAAGCAGCCAACCGAAAAAGATTTTGTGGGAGTCTTTGAGGGTGTGTGGTGTGTTCTTGTTAGTTTTTGTTTTTTCCTTTTTTCTCTCATCAAAACCTCAGCTTCACAGAGCTGCAAACTCTTGTGTTGTGGAAGAGTTAAGTTACATGAGATGGACCTCAAAATGGTTCTACATTTGTACTCTTAAGATGTTAGATGTGGTGGGGTTTTTTCAAGATTAAGAGAAATTGTGGAAAAGCTTTACTCTTATCTGTTTCTAGGTTCTTTTAAAGTATTTTTCTTTTACCATTTTTAAAACCTCCTACAGTACACAAAAAAAGTATTTACATGCATTTTGTCAGTATCTTTGATTACTGCTGAAAAGTGCGAGACAGACTGCTGTCTTCAGCTTATCCCCAGAGAACTACACCTAAATATTAAACATTTTCTTTTTAGCAGCCTTATACATATTAGGCTTAAGACCCTTTTTGTTGCTAGGAAGGCAGTCTCAGTGATCAGTATTTAACATGGCTGCTAAACTTGGCAGCAGCAGGGAGTTTTTGCATAAATATGTCGGATGAGAGTTGTAATGAAATAAATTGTACGAAGTTCTATACCTCAGCAGTGTTTGACAGGGAATGGACTAAAAAATCGGCATTTCTTCCTGGCTCACTTTTCTATTTTCAAATGCTTGGAATTGACTTCTGTTTAAATAAGAGAACCATTCAAAAACCTTTAGTATGGTGAGTAGAAAAGGTAACAATATTTAAGTTAAGGGTAACTCCTATTAGAGGCTTTTGACAACGATTGACAGAACATAGTGACTTAGAAGCCCTTTACTGTGCAAAGTATTTCAGCAAGTGCTGTCAAACTACTGGCTACTGAACTGATCAACAGTACCTGAGATACTGAACAAACTACTGGCCCCTATTTTTTTGTTTGTTATCATAGTAAGTGAGTCTGAAACTTATCCTACCAACAACCTAAAAAGCGATTCTGTTTCCTTTTATGTGAAAGAAATTTAAACCTTCTGAGAGCTGTCTGGATGCAGTTTGAATGTGATCCAGTAACATTAAGGTAAGGGAAATCCTGGCAGTTCTTCTGTGCGGTTAAACCATAAGTTTTTCATTTGCAACATCAGATGCAGCCCATGTTTCACACCGTGGAATTGCAAGACATTAGTATATGACCAGACTTTGGGCACAGACCAAAAAGATTTTATAGATTTGAGGCAGCTAGGCAATATTTCTTTTATATTGTTATAAAATGGTAGCTATTTATTATCCATCACTGTAGTCCAGCCATTTCATATCTAGTGTTTGTTGGTGGAATATTTAGTAGTCCCAGGAGCCAGGGAAAAGAACTCCATAACACAAAATGCTGTGCATTTCTTTGCCTGTGTCATATAATAGCCTTCATAAAAAGCTACCCAGCAAAGTCAAGTGATTAAACTTGACACAGTAAAAGCAGACCAGTGGTAGCTCATGACTTTCTGGAGTGGGAAGTTCTTCTAGACATAACCCTCTGAGAACAGGAAGCCAAGACTTAAAATACAGCAAGCTAAACTTTTGTAAGTTTTGGAATATGAAGATAAATACACAGTAAGCTTTGAGAATTTGACCTTTGGGTACCAGCCAGAGATATGGTCTGGGGGTGCAGTGGGGCAGAAACCCGTATTGGGTTTGGCAGAGGCAATTGGTGTTATATCACTAAATAAAAAGGACCTTTTAGGTACTCTAAGTCCACATGGTCCCTGAATACTGACTGCAACATGATGAATAAAAGTATGTTTAGCCTAAGTAACTAAATGGCATCTGGATATAAATAAAACAGTAAAAGGTAGGAGTTTCAAGCAGATATGCCTAGCTGGGAAAGAGTTCCTCAATAGGAACAGTATAGAATGCAGAGTGGAAACTATGCAGAAGGTGTGAGCTGCAAAGATTTTTTTCTTGAGAATTTGTAAGGCCCACAGAGTGATCCTGAATGCTTTTAGATGCAAGCATATGAGAAATTGCCTACAGGAAGGGTGATGAAGGATTGGGCATTCAGCTGCTTGAGCAGGAGAGCCGAACACGTGAGAATGTGGGTTGTACAACTGGCAGCTGTGTAAGAATGTTTGCCTGCTTCTTGCAACAGCTTTCTCTAAAAGGTATTAAAGTGCTTTCTTAAATGAAACTGTTGTTCATAATCAAAGGGTAGTTTTTGAGTTTAAAGCAATGACTGAGCTAGTTCTGATTCATCTGTATATTTTGGTTTACTTGGAATGCCATGGATCCAACACTAAATTGTGTCAGGAGCAACAAGATAGCGAAGGAAATAGCTTGAGTGGAAGACTGGAGCACTGAAAAACATCCATCAAAACTGAAACTTTTTCTGGAAATAGAGTTGGAAAATATTTAGACTGCACATTGCTCTGTATGCTTAAGTAGAGGGTGCCAATAAAAATGAAGACAAACAGAAGATTGCCTTATTTTTGACAATAGAAGCAGCAGATGTTTAAGAGTTTTCAGTTAACTTAAAGGAGGCTTATTTTGAAACTACAAAAATTTGAGGAGTACAGCACTCTAAATAAAAAGAGTGAGTCATAAGTAGTCATGCCAGATCTATCTGGACCCAAACCCAGACTTTGAATAGCCTTCTGTCTGCCGAGTACTCTGCATCGTGGACTTACTGAGTGCCACCTGTAGGAAAAGGTTACATAGGTGGCAGACCTCTATCTTTATGGGGCTTCTACAGAGCCATGACAGGCTAAGCCACCTGGTTGACAAGGATGATCTCTGTGAAAATGTATGACCAAGTGACCAGCCTTAAACGTGTGCGCTCTGTGCCCCTCAGGTTTGGAGCAAAATCACCCACTGGAGCTCCAAAGCCAGGCTATGGAGCCTGTGGCTGCGTGGAAGTTGAGGTCAGTAAGGAGAAGCCCAAGCTTCATACATGATAGAAGCTGCAGAAACCCAGAGGGGCTGTCTGGGAACAGGTCCGAGCGCTGGTGAGTGGCTTCATCGCGCTCCTGGTAGCGATCAGGGCCCGTCCTGCTGGACGGGCACCTGCTGGTAAGGGAACCGGAAGTACTAACGGTGTCATGGACGTCGAACATCACGTACTCGGTCATCACATCATGGTGTTTTATTGTTTTAATTCTTTAACCATTCCTAAAATAGTGTTTTGATCATTTCTGAGTACTGAGATTCTTTTTTTTAATAGAATAATTGCAACTGCAGAATTTCTTCTGTTACTAAACCATGTGAAATCTCCCTCTGATAGCTTGGCCGTTTGGTTTCTTTAGCAGTATTTGACAAGATGAATGTTTTTGAATGTCTTTTGGAAACCTTCATAGATTATATCATCTGGACCTCTGTTGTCTTCATACTCCTCAACTGCTTTTGAAAGCTCCAGTGGATTTGAGAGAGATGACTTCCTGTTATGATAGTCACAATAATTTTTCCTCAGCTTACAGCAGACTTGGGTTCAATAATTCAATTTTTAATTATAGCTTCTACCATTTTTCTTCATGTAGTGATTACTGTTAGAATTTTATTAAGTGGTGCATGGAAAGCTTTTTAAAACAGTATCTTACTTGGTATTGTCTGTTCTTCTGGCACTAAGGCAATTTCCTGAGAGGTTACCCTTACAGTAAATAATTCAACTGTTTCATACCTTCACATTTAATTCAGTTACAAAACTTAATTTCTAAATGTCAAATGAGTCCTGATGAATTGTTACAATTCACTTTGATTTATTCTACAAGCTTTTCTGCTGGTATTTTAATTTTAAGCCAATTCTCTCATGTATCATGAAAAAAAAATTCACTATGGAAGCCTTCTGAAGTTTCATTAGTAAATGTAGATGAAGAAGAGTCACATAGTTTTCTGCTGTGATTTTATCTTTTCTAAGCACTATTTTTATACCTTGTTCATCTCTTGGCTTTGCAGACTGTTTGGCAGTTTTCCTGCTCTTGATGTGTCTGCAAAAGAATTTATTATTAGCTTTTATGCCTCTTACAGTTGTTTCTCAAACTTTTTTTCGGCCTACTTTCTTGTATTCTTGCATTTAACCTGTCAGAATTTGTGTTCTTTTCTATTTGCCTCCTGTGGCACAACGTCAGCTTCTCGAGTTTGCTCTCTCTAACCGTGGGCAGCGTGGGCGCTGTTGGCTTTACAGGCTGCAGCCATGGGGACGCAGCAGGACGATGCCCCTCGCTGGGAGAAGGGGCCACCTCCACCCGGTTCGCTGGTGGTTCTGGAATCGACAGGACCAGAACGGACGTGGAGCCGCCCTGAGCAGCCAGGCTGCTGCGGCAGGAGCAGCTCCAGGTACTCCAGAAATCCTCGTGCTGTGTCTACCAGCACAAGTCAAAGCAAAGCCCAATAGATAGGAGAAACTCCCATCTGTGCTGCGCTTGCACTCTTGGAAAAAGATACAATTTACTGCAGCAAATGCACAGCAGAACTAAGCAAACGCCAGTAGCACTCCTTGCTCGATGGAAATCCTTACAGGATTCTTCACTGCTGCCTCATTGGCTTCCCCATTACTGCAGAAAAGGCTTGATTAATAAGCCTGAAAACAAATAGCTTTTATTATATTTATCACCCAGTTTCCAATTGATTTCTATATAGCCGATTTTTATAGTTATATAGCCAATTTATTTCTAAACAATATGGTTAATTTATAGAATGGCCCAAATTACCCAGTAAACTATGGAATTATGTAATCTCTGCTCTGGGAATATGTTTACAATAAATAAATAAACCTTAGAGAAACAATTTTTAGTAATGTGTTGGAGAATCATGCTTTTAAAAACACAGTTTTACTATAAAACTTATAGAAGACCAGTCACTGAACAGCAAATACCCAAAATAATTAGTTTAAAAATGTCTTCCAGGGTTAGGAAAGCAGTCAAGAGTCCAAATTAGTCCTTTTCTCACATGCAAATTTTTGCTTCCCTTATATTTTTCTAAAATAAAGTTAGATAGCTATATAGCCTTGAGAAACATAAGGAAAGGAACCAAAAATGTTGACAGCCGTGCTGATTGTTTTATGGGAAAAAGAAGCCAAGAGTCTTTCCTTATGTGTGTACCTATAAGAATGAAAAACATGTTTCAAAAGTGAATGTTTTCCACTGCTTGGAAGGAGAGAAGCTCTGGAAGAGAGGGCTGATGTCAAATATTTTCTGCTCTGGATGCATCAGCAGGGTTCTGGCAGGTGCGCTCACAGAAATAGTGCACATACTTGTGAACGCTCAAGCATCCCCGTGGGGAGATGGTGTTTCTGCAGACTTGCTTAGGTTTGCTTTGAACCTGAAGTTTTTTAATTGAAATGCAGAATATGCCTGGTGTTTCAGAGGATGATGTTTTGCGCTGGATACCCACAAAGCGAATTGCCTACATGGACTAAAAGAAGCGTAAAAAAGGGAGAAAAGATGCTGAACTAACTAAAAAAAAATCCACCAAAATATAAATTTTATATGATAAAAGTGATGTACCTTTGCAAAGGAGGGAGCAGAGCAGATGCCGGTGGAACACAGCAAGGCTGCTGCTTTCCCAGCACCCTGGGGAGGCTCCTGGGCCAGTCTGGGAGGCTGAGCTCGTGTCTTGTGGGCAGTGGTGCCCGCTGCATGTGGCATGGTGCACCAGGCAGTAAAGAATTTGAGAAACTGCAGAAGAGGCTAGTGTCCTGAGAGGGGTTAAGGGCAACAATTATCCTGTCTGTGAAGGCTTCTAAGGAAGCTTGTGGTACATCTAACTGATTATGTTGCAGACCAATGGTCTATGTTTAGGCACATGCAAACAGTGATTGTCTGTTTGCTCAAACAGAGAAATAGACTTTAGCCTTAGTCCCTGGCTATTAAGAGTTTTGTGACCGCGCTATCTAGAGCGTTGGACAAAATTGCAGGGAGAAAAAAATGCAGCCCAGATTATGTACATGTCAGTGACAAACAAAATCAAATTCAATTTCTGCTTTGTTCTAGGCAAAATGTGACCTGTGGTTACCACAGCTATCCTCAGGATGAATCCAAATAGAAAGTAAAAGCACTAAAATAGTGGTTCAAGCATCATGTTTTCAGGTACCAACAGCAACTCAAGGCAATCTCTAAGTTCTCAAGAAGATATTTTGACTTTAGGTACAGGATTACTTTTCTATACACTAATACAGAAATATAGTTTTAAAATGATACATGGAGGTCATTAAGGAATGAGAAAAATCAAAGAGAAAAGCCAAGGATATTGTATACAGTTGAAAAATAACATGACTGTGGAATCTGCTACAGCTTGACACATGCGCAGAAAAGGCTGCAAAAGACTTGTGTTTTTTCGTTGCTGTTTGTATTTGAAAGGAAAATCATCAAAAGCTTTCAGATTGCTCATTTGCTTTACTTCTTTTGGGGGTGGGGGGGAAATAAGCCAAAGCTAACCAAGAATGCTACTCTTATTTTTCTCATGTGACCTTCCTCATAAACACTACGGCCAAGCAGGCTGTCCTTTTCAGGCAGAACTAGGAATTGATACTAAGTTCCCATGAGCTTAGCAAGTCTGCTATTCCAGTGGCAGTAGGGCAAGGTGTGTGGAGTTCAGACTGTTGCTTGTGTTGCTTGTGTTACGTTGCCGCAAGGCAATATAAAATGCTTAAGTTACTGGCATTCTCCAACAACCCTTAGATGGATTTCTAGAGCTTGGAGAAAGCCACACTTGTGAATCTCATGGAGCTGCAGTGATGTTAAAAAACAATTGTTTCTGCAAACATCCAGCAGTTATAAGTGTTTTACCAATTTTGGGGAGTAGAAAATCTGGCCCCATAAGGTTTGGTGGCAGCAAAATGGATGTTTTAAGCATCTGATTTTGGGAGATAGGCCCCTAAAGGGTCAATTAATGGCTAAGTCTTTTTGTGAATTTGGGTCTGCCTGTCTGTATAAGATGATGTCTGTGACTTGTCTATAACTTTGGGCTTGAACAATGATTTCCATATGCATATGTAATTTAACTCTGCTTTCTCAGTTTGACAGTGTCCCTGGGAATATTCAGGGAGGGAGGACGTTAAAAACGGGCAAGAATATCTAGGAAGGATGTTTGAAAGATGCACTTCTGGAAAGTGTAAGTAAAATATCATACAGAATTTTTTTTTTAAAAAGGAGATGAGGTGTTATAAAAATTAGTAGGTGAGGACTTGTTCTTGTGAAGCAGGCTTTTGTTCGTAAGTGTTGGGTATAATTAACTTCCTGATAGATTCAGAAGCTGTTATATTATGTTCTCCAGTGCTGAGAGTCCTGTTAACTCAGTCTCCTGCATTATCTGCAGGAGCCTGAGGTAATTCATGCATTCTGTCCTCTGGTCCAAAGAGGATAGAGAGAAGGTTACATTCCATAACTTGTTGCCACCTTATGATTACTTATTATACAATTGCAAAAATCCAGATCTTGCACATAATTAGACCCCAGTTATGCACAAAGCAAGCTTTTAAGAACATCTTCTGTTCCTTAACTCCATTTTGAGCTGAGAATTATTCTCCCTCTCTTCATGAAGGTGAAGGAGAAAGTCAAGACAATCTAGGTAAACTAGTAGATTCAGAACATAGGGAAATAGCTAACAGTTAAAGAGCTGCTGCACTTGAAGTCTAGCCACCGTCCTAAGCACAAAAGGTGAAGGTGTCACCAGATGATGTTGAAAGATATGTAGAATTGTCTGTGTTTTTATAGGGTGAACAAAAGAGCTTTTTACCACAAATGTCTTCCTTTGTAGCTCTCTCTGATACGAAGAGTTGCACAAGGAGGAGGTGCTATATCTCATTATGATCACAGTCACAGAAAGGTATGGCAGAAATTCTCCTTAGCTATAACATCAAATCCTTTTACTTAGAGGAGGAGGAAATCACCACATTCTAAACCTAGCCCAAGTTGTTTAGTACACTTTCAATACTCTGGGTTTTTATCCACTCCGGCTGTCAGCTGGAGACAGGAAAAATCAAAACATTTGTGCAGTGTCCCTTCTGAAGGAGCTGCTTAGGTGGTCATGTTTGGGTTCACCTCCTGTCTCCAGTGCTAGAGCATGACTGCCAGTTGGCTGATGAATAAAAATTCTTTAGCTGGAGGCAATTCTTTGGGAGCAGACTTGGGAGCTGCATCCACACAGTGTTTTTTGGCGTGTTTACAGTGATTTTGATGTATGATGGTGCTCAACAAGTAAAGTATCAGCAGGTATGTGGAGCAAGTTCTTCACTCACAAATATGGATGCTCAAAATATATGATTTGCTCATTCCTCATAGTTGAAGTTGATGTTCTTGCACCTAAACTATAGGAAGCATTGCTACTTTAAGGTTGCTACCATTGGAGCTACTAATGGCCCATGAGGCAGCTTGTTGCTATTTTTTTGCACAATAAAATTTGCCCAGTCTTTGCTTTCCATGTCTTATCTGTTTTCTGGTCTGTGACAAAACTCTTCTCTCACCGCCTGCCCAATTAACTGCTTTGGAAGTCTCTTGTGTGGGATTTCTTAAGCTTTTGGGAAGTCTATTTAAAAACAAATGATTCAATTCTTGTTTATCAGCAGAGGTACTGATGTGGTTCAGAGAATTCCAGGAGAATGTTCAGTTTTCCATGCAGTGAAAGTGATGTGAGCAAGTCACTAAGAGAAAAAACATCAAAATGGAGTGGAGCTTCTGGTGGTGTCATTTTTGAAAAATCACTTGGATGATTGCAGCCAGTTATTGAGGTACTGAGAGCTGGCATTTCCCATTAGCGTTAATGTAGCTTGGTGTTCAGCAGCCTTGAAACAGCTAAATCTTTGGATCTAAAGCTGGATACCCATGCTTAGAGGCCACTTTATGAATATCTGCTATAACATCTGTTTCTCCACTTGTAACGTAGAGCTGTATGATAAAAATCTGTCTCATGTTGTACCTTTCACTTTAGGAGAAAAGAACTTGTTCAGACAGAAAACTCCTAGAAATTCATAGCCTTACTTTATGTCTATACTGAAGTTCAGTATTCATTCTTGGTTCTCGTATAACTTTGCAGCACCTGATTGCTTGCCTCTCACATCTAATAAATGTCCTGCTTGACCAACTAAAGCTTTGCCTGTGGCAAAATTGCAAAACACCTGAAAAAGTACTTTACTTCCTTCCTCTTCAGTCATAACTAGAGATCTGCAATATCTGCGTTTCCTGAGAAATATTCCATTTCGCAAACTGCTCCCTTAAGTGTCAGCCTAAGAAGGGTCAGTGTTTTTGGACAAAGCATTTGTTTTCCTTTGAATATTTAATTTGTTTATTCCTGTTTTCAAATAATCCCCAAGCTATATAGTTCCCGTCGCTGTGATGGTCATGAATTCGAGTTACTCCCCTCCCGAGGGTCAGCGCTTTCATCAGAAAGCCCTTGGCATGGAGCAGCAAGCCTTGCATATTCATCGTCCGAGACGCTGGCTAGAGGGCCCCAGAAAAACTTGACTTTTTTTGTTCTCAGAACAAGGAAAACAATCCCTTCCCTTCTCCAGTCCCTTGATAAGCGTTTCTGTCCAATAACGGTGCTCTCTGCTCTGAGGCACATTTAACTGTGAAGTTTGCAGCAGGAGAGGCTTTCCTTCAAGCTGTTAGTGTTTTATCCTGGCAGGCTCCTCGAGGTTGTTGTGAGGAGTCTAGCCAGTTGGTGAGCTTTGTAATCTAAACCAGCTGTCCCCAGGCTGAGGCCCCCATTTGCATTGTTTAACATACTTAGAAAATGAAGTGTTCATTTTTAACATTCCTCCTCCAATTGGTTTAATGCTGAATTACAGAAGAGAACTAAGCAAAACCAGGTGCTTTCTCTGTATTCTCTCCAGTGTCTGAGGAGGTACAGACTCCCGATCTTCTCCATTACTTGTTATTTCATTCTTTGGACTATAAATGACGGAGGAACTGAAGTGCTAGCAGAGGGTAATGTTTGGAAACACTTTCTAGTTATTCGTCAGCACAGACTCTGTTTTTTTTCCACCTTTTCTCAACAGTTTTGGACATGCAAGGATTAAAAAGGTAAGTGCTGTGCATGAAACTTCTTTACTTACTGAAGGGAAACCTGCTTGTGGAAAACATCTGTGGCAAGGATTCATTTTGCCAGTCCACTTGCTAAAGCTATTTGCAAAGAGACGGGATCTTAATGGTCAGAGGTGGGGAAAGACGAACTGTCTGTTTGAAAAGCCGTGCTGTCTGTAACGATTTCCTTCTTGATCTGTGCTTTTATTCTACGCTTTAGGAGCCCCAACATCTGCAGGACTGCTGAATTGCAACAGCAAACGATCCCACTGGCTACAGTAATTCATTTAAAGTTAATTAGTTACTACTGCAGGAGTTAATTACTAATTTAAAATATTTTGCCTGCTAGGCAAGCTACTGTGACCAGCTGAAAATAGTGTTGATAGGTTGTGCTGCATGTCTGTTAATAATTCTCAGGGGGATCTGAGATGAGAAGTAATGGGCAAATTGCGATGGTGGTTGCAGACAGAACACATATGAGGCAATAAGGTTGCCCTCCCACAAACCAAGAGGAAAGAATACATCATCTTGTAACAGCTGAAACTAAAAACTGTGTACAAAAGCATGAGTTTGTCTGAACTAAGTTTATAGTGGCTTTTCTTAGCATATACTGCTCTACAGTAATGTAAAATGTAGCCCTATTGCTAGGTGTGTTAACATTCAGCTATAACCTGTTTTATTTCCTTCTAGTGCTGTTCTTGCTATGCACAAAGTGAGTATGCAGCCGTTTTACCCAGTGCATGCTTAAAAAAAAAAATCTTCCAAAAGGTTCAAGGAATTAGTAAAGCAAGTGTAAGCCTAAATGGATAATATTGTACTTTGAATGCTTTGCATCTGATTCCAAGGAAGAGCCCTTGTAGAACTGGTCTGTCCTTGTCACTCTGAAGTAGCCAGGCAAGCAGTCTGTCCCCACAGAACTATGAACAACCATTTTAGAGACCGTGTTTGCTTTCAAAGCTTCTGCCCATCTCCACATTAAAAACACAGTAGTGTTCAAATGTACCAGTTACTGTTTGTGAGCAATTTTGTCTAATACATTTGTAGATCTTGTTCAGCAGCTCAGTTTGCACTGGAAATCAGTGGCAGCTTTAAAAGGGAAAATTGGCAGCTCCGTTGGGTAGCAGAACTAAGGTTACCTAAAATATCCCTTGCTTCCTGTACTGGTTTTGTGGGAAATATATTGTATACAATTGCCATTCAGAACTCGAATCCAAGATAAGCAAGATGTGGGTTTGATTGTATTGAGAAGAAATTCTCTATAAGATATCAACAAGGCACTGAAATTCATAGTACCCAGAAAACAAGCACACTTCATATTGTTCTTTCACGATTTTCTGTCCTTGAATAGATATTTGAGGGGCTAACTTGCCCAGAGAATCTGATGGTCTAGGTAGAGAATTCTAGACATAAGCACGGAGCTGTTAGCGAAGGATCCCACTGCTCTTTCAGTTGCAGTGAAGAAACCCCTTAAGTTCCACTAGGTCCTGAGATGACAAAACTGGGGATGGCTCCATTGAAGATAGCAGCTTCTAGTAGCTGATGACCTGGCACAGTGTGTCTACTTGTAGAGCAAAATATTACTTAAGATTGAGTAAAGGGACAGAATCTGGCCCTAAAAAAGGGATTCATCTCAAGTGAAGTCTCTGGGGGATGAAATGCGGTTTAGCGGTTAGAGCAACTGGCTTGAATTCAGGACCTCCTGCATGACATGTCTGCAGCCCTGCCAATGAGTTGCATTGTGAGCTTAGGCAGGGCCTGTGCTGTGGTTCACCCATCTGTAAAATGTGAAAAATGCGCATGAAAAACTTTGATTTTCTCAAAGGAAAGGTATCAGAGAGGGGCAAAAATGCTTATTGAATGTTAGGCACTTTTTCATTGAACACCTGCAAGATGGGGTGTCAGGAACAGATTAGTTAAGACATGTACAGTTTGATTCAGAGCTCAATTGCTTAAACCACAGTTAGATTTGTGACTTTGAGGTCTCAGTCTTGCTCACGGTTTTAATATTCCCTCTTCAGAGGTCAAATTTACATTAACAAAACTCTGGAATGCGCTGAAGTGTCACTAGAGATTTTTTTTCTTGTATATTTAATTCTGTATGACTTGCCTGGATCTCAAAAGGTTTTCAGCCTATTTTCTATGCATATTACAGGATACTGACTGCTTTCACACTGGCCGTCTGCCTTACAAGCCCTGGAAAAGCACAGGTGAGAGGTGCATATAGAGATCTGTGAACCGTTTTATGCTGAAGTACCATAGGCATGAGACTTATCTGGCTAGCAGGTGAATAGGAAGCTCTGTGGTCTGGGGTTTTCATGAAAAGGAAGCTATGTGGTCTAAGGGTTTAGAGGGAGGACTTGGAGCCAACAGGATCCTGGAGTTGAATATGGAGTGAGTTTATTGACTTATTCTTGCCAGCTCAGCAAAATATCCCTGTAGAAACCTGGACCTCACTGAAAACACTGATTCTGCCTCTGAACTGAGCATTTCTGGAAAGTAAATAGAAAAAGTTGTCCCACAGGAGCAGGGACAGCTCAATTCTGGGGTGGGGAACACCCATGTTTTGAGCACTTACTGACTGAGCATTTTCAGTGTGTGGCAATCCTGTAGAATTGTGTCTTGAGCCTTTTTATTTTGGACTGTGAGTCTGACTGCATCTTGGTCTTCATTTCAATTCCTATCCCAAGCCGTTTTTATTCAAGAGGCAGGGCTTTGGAGGATGGAAGGAAGTAGAGCAGTCCAGTTCTTGAAATAGCAGAAGCATTAGCTCTTTGTGTTCCTGGGCACCAAGTAGACTTTAAATTAGGAAAAACGGCTCCCCAAGGCATGTTAAGTTTGGATCCTATTTGGTAATCCAGATATGCTCAATGTCCAGAGCCATGTTTCTAAATACCTTTGCCAAAAGCTTTAAAATGTAGTTGTTTTTTTGTGTTACATTGATAAATTCCTGTTCATGGCTTGCTTATTGATACTTTTGTTAACATTAGATCTAGATGGGAAATGCTTTGCATGGCCCTGGAGAATATTTGCAGTGTTTTAAGGTTTTATTTTTATAATTTAAATAGTATTATTTCAATTCTGATTTTTATAAAAACAGCTTTTACTGTAAACTAATTTAAAAATCAAAGTAGAAAGCCACTTGAAAGCAAAATAGTAGCAACAAATTCTTTCTGAAGACATTGAAACTGGCCATCTTGACATCATTGGAAGCTTGTCTGAATAAAATTTTAGAAAGCTATTGAAACTGGTTTATAGCAGTTTCAGTGTTTGAATCATCACTCTCAAAAACAAATTATTTTGTTAAAAACTGTTAGCTACCCTAAAAGATGTGTGAGGCACAGCACAGAAAAGAGGAAAAGATATCAACATGAGGTTGATTATAGCTTCTACTCTCAGAATGCCTTGGCCTCTACTGCATGATATCAAAACACCTCATAATGCCAAAATAAATGAAGACAGAACTCCCTCCCATGTTTGACACTTCTTGCAGTGGTTTTCTGTGTTCATATGGGCAAATGACAAGTGCACACCAAGTACTACTGTGTGTTTCATTTCATGTCCCCTCCCTAGATCCTCCAGTGGCTCAGTTGCACTCCCTCATCATTGTCTCCCATCTACAATTTATTGCATTTCCAAACATATGACAAGTGCTTTACCCACTGACTTCTCCCTATATCAGTATTTATCACTTACCAAAATTATTAAAAAAAAAGGGGGGGGGCGGTGGAGGGGCGAAGAGGAGGAATAAGGAAGAACCTAGAATTAACTCCATCCCTCTGGTGTAACTTCAGTGCTTTGTGCTGAAGACTGCAGGTTCCAGCCCTGATAAAGGACAGCAGCTTGCATACAAGCAAGGCCTCCAGGAATACTGCATGCCCAATACATCTATCGTATAAATATATTTTCTAAAAATTGAAAAGTTTTTTATAAATGAAAAGCCTTACTTTTATAACACTCATTAGACATCTAACTTGTTAAAAAACTTGTCCAGAATTGTCTACACATGGAGCTGTAGAGCCTGTTACTCAGAAGTTAGCTACCACCTTTGGAGTGCCTTTGCTCTGGCAAAAACAAGATTCCAAAACAGACCTCCAGTGTGGAGCCCATAGCACATTTTGTGTTAGTTATATCCCAGTGGAGAGCACTGTCCTGACACTGTGACCACCTGAGGGAATTAGCTTTTGAGTTAAGGGGCTCACATGTGTGCTGGTGGTCTCAGGTTCATGCCTTGCTATGGGGAAGGGCCCCAGTATTGATACAGTATATAGCACTGAACTAACTACAATACATGGTAATAATCCAAATGACTATTTCACTCTGCAGCCCTTTTGTTTCACAATCACTGAGTGTCCTTTCTTTTTCTTCCTGTTTTTAGCAGCAATGCAGTAATGGCTTTGACTTGGACCGTGCCTCTGGGCAATGTTTAGGTAGGATTTTAACTGAATAAATGGACTTAAATTGGGGTTCAGGAACCCTGACTTTGAGTTAATGTTGTGTTGCTGTTGGTATGTTTTGGTTGAAGAGAAAAAGTTCTCATTATATGACAGATGACACATATATATGTAATGAGTGCGTGGGGGTGTGTGCGCGCAGGTGTATTTATAAGGTTCAAGTATGAACCTATCTTTGGTATTGTTGAGATGCTAATTGCCTCTCAGTGCTTTTCCAATAGCTGCAATGCATTCAGTTGCGTTTGGGAACTCGGCCCAACTGCCAGTGGAAAGTGTGGTTCACTTCCCTGGCCTTTCTCCTCCAAACTCAGTGTTTACTACATTTGACAGCCTCTACCTGCAGGCTACAGATAAAGTCTATCCCTGCTGAGTGGCCAGAATCCAAATTGTTAATTGTTGATTAATTTCTGATTAATAAGGGGAAACACGTGCTTAGCCATGTAGCTTTTTTTTTTTTTATCAATGACTGTGAAGAGGGGCTTTAAGTCTCCAGGGTGGCATATTTTGCATGCATTAAAGTTATTCAAAACAATTAGGAGAAAAAGAGCAACAGATTGCTCACCCTGTCATTGCAGTCTAGTGTTTCTGTGCTCTGTAAACCAAATACAGTACCATTTTGGCTAAATCATATGTATCTTTCTGAATTTAATTCAACAACAACAGTCTTGATGAGAACAAAGAAGACCTGAACTGGGTCCTCAGATGTGAACATCCTAAGCATTTCTGTGGGAGGGAGCTTGGGAGTTCCAGGTCAGGATCCAAGTTTCACAGCTGGGCAAACCAAACCACCAGTGTTTGAAATCCTGATATGCATGTTGTGGTTTGGACAGACCCACTAGCAGCAACCGGCTGTAGCATGCTGCAGCCATGTGTAAATCAGTATTTAAACTGAACATTTAGAGAATAGCAAAGCAGGCTTTCCCCTCTTCCCCTGCCTTCTAATATTGATGTAAAACAAGTAGAATGTAGGACTTGTGTGTATGGGATTTTTCCTGTTTTGATGTGATCTAACTACAAAGTGAGACTCATAAGGAAAGATTAGCTTTTCTTTTCAAATTCTTAGCAAAGTCTCAAGCAGAACCTGTTTGGATGGTCACATTAAGAAGCACTCACTGATTTAACTTTTGCAATCTCCTTCCAGATGTTGACGAATGTCGGACTATTCCCGAGGCCTGTAGAGGAGATATGGTGTGTGTCAACCAGAACGGTGGCTATTTATGCGTACCCCGAACAAACCCAGTGTATCGATCACCGTATCTGAATCCTTATTCAAATATTTATCCACCGCCCCCAGCACCAGGCGCAGTTTCTAACTACCCTACTGTTACAAGACCTCTGGTTTGTCGCTTTGGTTACCAGCTGGATGAAAACAATCAATGTGCTGGTAAGTGCTGGGAAGCTTTATTCTAGACTTTCATTTATATTGTGATATTGTGAAGACAATTGTTCCGCACTGTCCTTTGTTCTCTTTAAAGCATGTGAGTTGTACATTTCCTATATTCTTCAGTGTAAGCTGAAACACATTTTAGCCTCTTTATTTAATCAAGAAACCTATCTGTATAAGAGTAATCTTTTTAGCAAATAACCATCTAATAACAGGTGGCTATCAGTATATCAGAAACCTGCCTTTTATGTTTATGATTCTGACTTAACAGAGAGTATGGCCCTACCCTTGAAATATTAAGCTGGGACTATGGAAACTTTAATGTGGTCCTTGCCATTATGTGTCCTTGTCCAGGTGTCTGGACTTCAGCCTTCCTCCTGTAAATGGTATAAATAAATAAGAAATAATCTTTCTTTACTTTGTCTTCTTGGCTTGACCATAAGCTTTTTAGAGCACAGGACACAGCTCTTAGCACATCAACTGCTTTAACAGCTAAAGATAATGGCTTCTAATAATGTCAAGCTATGAAGAAATGAAGAGAAATCTTCTGAAATAAATTAATGGAAATCCCAGTGTCCAAAATAAATATTTTGAGGCAAAACTGGAATAAAAAGATCAGAATCAAACAAATGCCTGGTGAGTGCTGAGAGAAAATCCAGGAGATGGGAGTCTCAGCTTTACCACAAAGTTCATATATAACCTCTGCTCATTTTGGTGTCTCAGTTGTCCAAATGCTAAAGTAAATATGTTTTCTGTTATTTATATTTGTATTTATTTTTTATTATTTTTATTATTTCTTAATTTTATTATATATTATTTTAAATTATTTTTTATTCTATTTATATATCTTTTAGTCATAGAGATTGTGGAACCTCCTTTTCTGGAGATCTGCAAAATCCACTTGGGCACAATCCTGTGCCACATGCTCTAGGTGACCCTACATGTGCAGGGAGGTTGGACTAGATGATCTCTAGAGGTCCCTTCCAACCTTTATGATTCTATGATTTATCCAACCTGTCCTTTTTAAAAGGCTTTTTCACCATGAACCTTTCTTAAAAAAAAAAAAAAAAAGAAAGAAAAAAAAAGAAAAGATAAGGCACTCCTAAACACAGAAAGTAGGTGTTTTCCGTAGAGAATTTTAGTTTTCCATTGACTCAAAACAGTTTTTATGGAGTATTGCAGCAGCACAATGCTAGAGCTATAACTGAGTTGTCTTTTGGGCTGATTCTGCCCTATTGGCTAGAATTTCTGGCAGGACTTTGTTTCAGATGATACACTTCATTTGCTTCCTTAGTGAGGAGACTATTATGCATCACGAGATATGTGGGAGTCCAGATTTTAAATTCAACCACTTCTGGATACATTTTTGTATATTTTTTCTATATTCTGGATACATTTTTCTATATTTTAATTATTGCCCTTATTAGGCTCTGAGGTGGTAGAAATGTGTTTCTAACCAGCACAGTATTGGAATACACAGCAAGATTTAAAAACCTATGAGGGATTTTGAAATCTTTGAGTAGCTGATGAGTTAGCTGTAAAAACAAGCATGCACACTATTCATTTATTTAAAAATTTCAGGTAGTCCTGATCACTGAATCACACAGAATCACAGAATGGTTGAGATCTTAGTGACTTATTCAATCTCAGTCATGTATTGATTTGTAGGCTGCCAGCTATGTTTTCACTTGCTAACTTTGATGTTGATGAATCAGGAAACAGAGCTGTTAATACAAAAGAAGTGTTAGGAGAAAAGAAACCCCTAGATTTTGGTATGTCTGTCCTGCTGCACCCAAACCATATATGGTTTATAGGATATAAATCAAAATAGGGGGATTTTGGAAGGTTTACTGTGGAACTTCGAGCCTGCAAAGGACAGGCTGGCAGAAACATGAGGGCTAATGCTTTTGTCTTTTTAGGGTCTCTTTCACTTTCAAATATGGGAATTTACTCGAGAAGGGAAGGTTTGGTGAATACAGGCATTAGCAAAGTAGATGGGAAAGGATGGACTGCCATGTGAGGATCACAGCTGCAGCAGTTTTTGAAACTCTACATCAGGTTTTAGTTGGGGGCAGGTGAATGGATCATGCTTGTGTAAGAGGAAGAAAAACAGAACTTAAAGGAAACAAGACATGGTTAGAACCAAAGGTTCTGCAGGTTTGGGGACTATTTTTTCATTTAATGAAATCTTATGGAGATGTTCACCATCTTTATGCGGTGTTTATTTTTGTATCCATGTGCCCTGGGGTGAAAAGGGTAGAGAACCAAGAGAAACAGTAAGAAATACTACATTTTCCACCGCAGAGGTGGTAGAAGGCCCCGAGATCTTGTTTTTAGGGCCTCTGGTGTAGTTAATGGGGCTGGTGTGCAGCCTCATGCTTGAAGATCTCAGACATGAGGTACCTAGCATCCTTGGCAGGGTCCTCAAGCAGCCACAGGAATTTCCCCAGGTCACTCAGAGAAGTCTGAGCCACAAAAGTCATGGCTCCATCTTATTCGAAACTAATGGCATTGCTAACGATATTTCAGTTGCTCTGGGCTTCCCTACTTGTTAGCATTCACAAAGAGTTTAGCATATGAAGCATTTCAAGGGTTAATGCTGTTGTGGAATGGTTGGATAGAATGAATGGGAAGATATTTTATCCAGTAGCTGAGCCACTATATAAGTTACAGGTTTGTTATATTGGCGTTCTGGCATCTCCCTCCACACCTTCTTTCCAAATAAAATTAGTCACAGGTATTTCCATTAAAGATGATGATGCTATTGACTTCAGGAGCAGCAAAGCTATTCTAATGCCAGTGTTCCTGAAAATTCTCCAGTTTTTAACAGAGTACACATTTTTGTCTGGTCAGACATGGGGTTGCAGGTCTGGGCCACATTTTCTGTACTTTCTCTTTGAATTCCAGTCAAAACAATTTATTAAACACAGGAACCTTCCCTGGGAGATTTGCAGCCACAGCTTTGAAACACTGAGCTTGAACAAGAGACTTCCAAAGTGAAACAGGATAAAAATTTGATCTGAAAGCAATATGAGCCTTAACAAGCTTTTTCCTTTTTCACATTGCTAGAGCTGACAGAAACGTAAGGCGGCTGTGTGAGGGTCACTCTGTCCCAGCCTGGCATCTGGCTTGCCTGCCAAGGCTCCACGTTCCCTCCTCTCAGAGGAATGTGCATCCCAGGTGGTTCAAACAACATCCCCCTCCCCTCTTGGGGGCTGATTTATTCCAGCATAGCAAAGAGATATGAGTAATTGCTCTTCTTCTCAAGTGTTGTAGACTTTATCCTTTCTGAGCTGAAGTCAAAGGCAGGGGTTAGGTGTAAATTCTCCTTCCCACCCTGTTCACCACTTCTTTATGAAAGCACAAATGCCTCTGAAAGACACCTCTCAGTGATCTCCTTGCCCACTCCAGTGTCCTCAGCATGATGCAAAGACAGCTGTGGCCTTTTCTAATTTTAAATGAGGCCTGTACATTGCCTTCTCACATAGGCAAAAAAGTATGTGACAAAATCAGCTTTCAACAAAGAAAGATGCTTTCCTTTTAGTTGGTTGTTGCTGTTAATGGTGAGGGAGATCATTTGCCTTCTGTGAAATCAGAAAGACAGATTTAATTTTGCTTGGGACTTCATTTTGACTATTTATACAATTATATTTATAGTGCAAACTCTGGGTTGATTTTTTTGTTGGTACCACAAGATTAAAAAAAAAAGCATCAATTTTCATTTGAAAAAGTGTTTCTGCCTTTTAACAGGCAGGAAAGTCAGAGTAATGTGAGCCCAGCAGGTTACAAAGCTATAGGCAGAGAAATATTTTTATGATAATTCTTTTTTTAAATCTTCTGGGTGTTTGAGTCCTCATACATGGCATTTTTTTGTATTTATTTTAGTTGCTGAATACTTTGTTTCTTGCATTTATGAATGCATTGATTTTAAATTGCACACATAATGTGCATATTCCTACCAAAGCTGGCTGGGAATGTTTTACAACTATAATGGTGGAATAAAAGGCCACCTCTAAGATACAACAAAGAACATCTAGCTCAGGAACTCTGCTAGACTTTTTTGTCTTCTACCCCTACATCTCTCAAAATACAGAATGTTTAATCATAATGATGACTTTTACTTCAAGAAACTTGGTATAGTTTGCAAGATCAGACTAGAGCTTGGGCTCCTGTTCTCATAGTGTACATTCATAAGCTGAGGGTTCTTTCCTATTTCCCTGCACTCCACCTCACCGTTTCCTGATTTACAATGATCTTTAACACATGCTTCAAACATGGATCCTTCTGGGCATTGTGGAAAGAACTGTGGAAAGGGTGGGTGCTTGTTTTGGCTTTTTCCACCATGAATGCACGTGCACTATGTGAGGAGATGATGTGGGTGGAGAAGCATTTTAAGGGGGCTGAATGGAGGAACTGGAGGAATTCCAGACAGAAAAGACAGGTAAGTGAATGTTAGAAATGATATAAGTATAAGGCAAAGTGCATATAACCTGGAGATAGAGAAAGAAGAGAAGAGATCAGAAGAGGGAGTAATAAAGAAAGGCATCATCTTTAAAACAAACTGAAAGTAAGAAGCAGAAAAATAGAGGGAAATGGAAAGACGCTCTTTGCAAGCATAAATGAGAATTGTTTTTCAAGGCCTGATCTATGCAATGCTCATTGCTTTGCTTTTCCCTCACTTCTCAGAGACTGCCAGGCCCTCCTATGTTCTTCACTCACAGATCCCCATTCCTACATTCGTGAACTGAAACTTCTTCCTGCAAAACCTTGTTTACACGGATGGAGTTTACATCATTGTTATTTATATTGCAAGCATACCTAAAAACCACATTCAAGCCTGGAATCACTGACCTGTGCTCAACCTTATTAAGAACAGCCTATGCCTAGATGAATTTTCAAGCAAAATAAAGAAACCAGATGTCTGTGTGTGGGGAGAGGGGAGGCAAATAAGATGTAAGGAAGTGAAATGGGCTGGCGAAGTCATACAGCAGCCCATGACTGAGCTGGGACAGAACCCAGAACTCCTTATCCAGTGGCTTGGCCACTGAGCTGCTTTGTAGTAGTGACTTTTCTGGTGTCCTGTTTGGGAATATAGAAATGGAAGAAAGAAAAGGAGGGAAATGTAGCAAGAAGATTTTGTTCTGGAAGGGTTTGTATAAAGAAGAAGTAATGCAATGCACTCCCATCATTGTGTGGGTTTAGTTTGTTGTTTTTCTTTTTTTTTTTTTTTTTTAATCCTGTTTGATCCTCTTTGTTCCAGCTCTTTGTATTTCTTTCCCTTTTGGTCTGTAAGGCAATCCCTCTTGCCATTCAGAGGGCCAGTTCCTGAAGGCTATGCCTGTTAGGGCAACACTGCTGTCTGGCCAAGTTAGTGAGACACCAAAATAAAGGTTGATGAGGATTGGTTTCACAAAAGATTTGGGGAGCATCTCAAGTAGAAGTTATAGTTGGTGGCTAAGGCTTAGGCTAGGGGATTTTGCATTTGGTTTCTGACTGTTTTAGAAAAACTCAAAATATCCTTCCATCAGTTATCTAACATAATGATGGGGCAAGATAAGACCCAGAAACTGTCTGCTTATATGCATTGAGAGGGTTGTATGGCCGGGGATGAAGAAGGGTCAGTAACATTGTAGACATCCTGTAGACATATAGACATAGACATCCTGTAGACATATAGACATCCTTAGTAGCACAATATACTAAGCATGTCTAGCACTATGCTGCCCCATTGAATAAAGCCACACTGTGCTCCAGACAAACATAAATATACTTTTTTCTGAGCCCAGCCTTGATCTTTCTGAATTTGATGGCCTAAACTATTCACAACCCGAACAATCTACCTAAAGGTAATCGTGAGTTGACCATAAAATATTCATGAATAAAAAGAAAGGGCCATCTGAAAACACTTAGAGCTACTTCCTCCCTCAGGAAACTATTGCACCAGCACAGAGGATGGGCTAGGACTGAGGAAAGGCAAGATTCAGCTAGTCCCTGTAGTAGTCTCCATCAGCAGAGTAATTCCTACAGAAACGTGTCCACCAAGAAAAGGAGGATGAAGGTGGGAATGTTGTTTTTCACTGAAGTGAATTCACTTGTGGTGGACACAAAGGTAAACTTGAGCCTTCTGTGGCTTGGATTACTACTACTTTCATTCTTCACTAAGTGCAGTGTGGGAGTAGTGTGCTCTAGTGGTTAAAGCACAGGCGAGTGTTTCATTTATTTGTGGAGCTTCTACTACTCTTACAGAAATAAGTAAAACTGAACCAAGAAATATAACATGCAAGCCAAGAAAGCTGGCATCTTAAACTGGCATCTTTGTGTACTGGAGTGAAAAACAGCAGATTCTGGGGTATGGCGAAGTGTAGCAGTAATTGCAGGTTCATCATTCTGCATCTCAGTACATTTGAGCATCACTGACTGACTGTATTACTGTGCAGTGATGTGGGGAGGGAAAATAAAATAAACACAATTGCAGTAGAGCCGTAACTGAACTTGGCTGAACTACAGTCATGCTGGATAGGTAGCTGGATAGTCAATTTGAGACCAAAGTCTCCTCTTAGACTAGTGCTTATAGTACTCACTGACTTTGTAAAGACTTTAGGATCTTGGAGTAAAAGTTCTTCCAGTGAATTTATTTGGGTTGGATTAATCTAGTGTGGAGCCTAAGCCCATCCCAGAATACGCTGAAGTGACTTATGAGCAAGGATGCTTTTGGTTTGGCACCCTATTTTTCTTGCATGGGAATCCTGGTAACATGGTAAGGATTTGTTGTGCATTGTGAAGGAGGAACAGGCAGCTGGTGCTGCACATCATCTTCATCTTCAGAATGGTGGCAGTCAGGAGTGCTGGAATTTGGTTCAAATTTGAGATTGACCGGAAGCTGATTCAGTCTGTAGAAATGCCATCACCTGCTTATTGGGCAGTAATTAAAAGTTTTATTGTTTCACCTGTACTAAGGCTCAAAGCCAGAAGGGAAGCACAGTGGCATGTGGAGGGGGTCTGCTGAACGGGAATCATGTGTCAAATTATAAATATGATTTGCTCATATGCAGAGAAGGGGCGTAAGCACAGAAGGGGCAACATCTGCGTCTAGTTAGATGTGCAGACAGCAGTTCAGTCACAAGAACTGTCATGCCTGTAGACTCTGACCTCTTTATTTCATCGTGCGTTTTAGTTTTCCTGCTTCCTTGGAGTTATCTGATACTTTGGTACATGAAGTGGCAAGAACCCAGGAATCCCATCTCCCTGGATTTTTCACTTTGAAACTGCAGAGTGAATGAAAGTCTATGCAAGGCAATGAGTTTAACTCATTGCATTTTGGTTGGTTTAATGGCCTCAGTTAAGCTCGGTCCCTGAATTGGGGGTTATTGGTCGCTGGGTTCCGAGCCAGGTAATACATAGATTTCAGTTGTCAGCAAGAGCTGGTTGGCAGGAGGCTGTGTGTGACTCACCTCCGAGGAGCAGTAATGTGCCTGGTCTGCCATATCCCCAGGCATGTGTTGGCCAGGGCAGGATTCTGACCCCCACTGTTAGTCTCTGAATGATTCCTTAGACTCGCTGCTAAAAGCAGTTTAATATGTGGAGCTTTGTGGCTGCTTTGCCTTTATTATGTCTTACTTCCAGGGGCTGCAGCAGTGCCAGATCAGTTAAAACCAATAGGTACCGACCAGCTCTGTCTGTTCTTGGGTGGCTTGAGTGAGCTTTCCTATGTGAGATAGCTCTTGTGCAAATCAGCCCTGCCAGCTAGACAATTACAGTGCTTAAAACTATTAATAAGTCACTCCATGGTGCTGGATGATGGACTTCACAAGTACCCTCCCTCTCTCCACTGGCTCTGAGGCCTTAACTGGGCTCTCATGCGCAGTGTTCTCCTGAGAGCTGCCGGGTTGTTGGTTCCTCCTCTACCTTCCTGGGCATAATGTGAACAGTTCAGTCCGTAATAGTCTTTCTTTACCTGTAAAGCTCGTTCTCAGGGTGCTTAACAGCATCAGCGTCCTGTTAAGGCCTATGCTGATTGTTCCATGTGTCTGCAGCACCTGCAGTGTCTAGAGAGGGCAGTGTTCTCAGAGACTTAAGTCACCATTTTCCTTGGCCTCTCCCTTATGTTTTTTGGGTCAGATTTGTTTCTTTTCATTTGGTTCCAGCCTAAAATTGGCCTCGGTTATATGTCACAACCAAGACATGAAGCCAAAATATATAGAAAATATGAATTGGCTGCTTTACCAGCAGAAATCAGCCAGATGGTCGTATGTTTTGCCAGACTCTATAGGCAAAGGTGATGTGTTGGCATTGCACTTTTATCTTGTCCCTAGGACACCAGACCCAGGATAGAGCTGTTGTGTAGATGTACAAGCACAGCCTGGTGTTGTATGGAATTAATGTGCTCTGGCCCCATCATCTGCCAGTTGTCTGGCTTCTCCTTTTAGTACTTCAATGTGATGAAAGAAATTTTCAAAGAAAATAAAGCTACCAGGAGATGAATGGGAGTCACAAGTCACTAGGCCGTGTCACGCGAGTAGTTTGTGTTCTGCCTCCTGGCTGAAATGTGCTGCCCACTGGGCATGACAAGAAGCACTCTGAAGTCCATATTCAATTTGAACACCAGCAAACCCCTCTCTGCTCTTAGGTCTTCCCAGCCATAGCTCATGGTTGCTGGTGCTCTATGGTATAAGGCAACACTGTTGTGTGAGCAGAAAAACACTGGGGTTTTAAGGTGCTAGTGCAAGTTATGGGACAGCCAAAGGACGCCCATGTTCCCAGAGCTCAGTTAGGGCCCTCAGTCTCACTGCCCTTCATGCTCACTGGAAGTTTAGTACATAAACATCCTTTGGTCTGCGCTCAGCTCTCAATAAAGTGCTGCTACAGTGAGAATAAACCATTCATGGTTGCAAGACTGAAAGTACAAGAAATGCTTCAGCTAGATGGAGAAAGCCTTGAGGTAGGAGGAGAGTGTACCATAGTCTTGAAAGACGCAGGTGAATCCATGCTTAACTGCGTGATCTGACTCTAAGTGTGTGAGTTTCTTTTTTTTTCTTTTCCTTCTCCTTCAATTTCACTCCCCCAACCCTGCCCCACCTCCCCAAAAAAAAGCTTGTTTTGAACTTGTTTTCTTTTTATAATTTTCTTTTTATGAAGTAAAGTTCTTGTTTTCCAGCCAACTCAAGTAAATGAAGCTGGTCAGTCTGCAGACTTCTGGTTGGATCAAAGGCATTTACTGGCTTTGTGCATGACCCCAACATAGGTGACACTGCATGGGAAGACTGTACAAACAGTAATATAGAGAAGTCTAGAAAAGCTAAAACTGTGGTCAGAAAATTAATGAACTGGAAACTCAGCAGTAAGTTGAAAGACAATCTAAACCATGGCCATAAGATGAAAGAGGAACAGTAGAAGGTAGTAATGTTGACAGCAGCATTAGGCAGTTTCTTGCAGTGTTGCTTATACCTCTCATTGCAAAAAGCAGCAGAGAAAGCGTGTCGATATGATTCTACTAAGAACAGATCAAAACAAATGACATTCATGAGTACTATCAGATAAATATAAGTAAGTTTATGGAAATCTTAATTTAGAGCAAGAGCAAATTGGAGGCATTACTGAGTAAAAGATCTAGGCATATTGTAAAGCTTAGGTTAAGATGAGAGAGACTGGAAATTGTTTAGGAAATTGTTTATAGTGGGTGGTACAAAAGTAAGATTATTCCTGAATAGGGTACAATTAGTTGAAATGAAGGAGGATTACTTTCAGACCTAACATAAGAAGAGCCCTTATAATGGTACAAAGTGTCAGTTTACGTGACATAATGCACTAGCAATATTACACTGGTGCAACTGTATAAAAAGATTTAAAACCGTCTAGAAACATTTCAAAACTGTTGGAAAACAAAACCAAAAAGCCCTTAGCCAGGTTGCCAGTCCTTGCTCCTGGTGCAGGAAGCGGGCCGGGCGAGGAGGTGTGGGGTGGAAGCCATGGAGCATTTCCTGCTCTAGCAACACTGCTGTGGATTCCCAAATGAGGCACTGGCTGGAGCTGCCTTGAGATCATGCACATTTATTTCAGAGTGCAGCAATATTTATTGCTTGCAAATCACTTAAGTATTGCTTCTGGAGTTCAATCCAGAAGCAGATTGGATTTACTTCACTTGAAGGCCGGGTTGACTTTGCTTTGGAACAACCCCAAAGTCTGTATTTATAGTTATTGGTTAGTTTTGTGCAGTTTTCTCAAAAGACTTTGGGCTTTGGGAAGGAGATGCTTTTCCCCATAAAAAGAGTTTTTGGAAGGTGTGATTTTGCAAAGCTATATAATGTTGTTCAGTTAGTGCACTGCATTTCTTGGGTAAATTTCTCAGTGAAATCAGTGATTTTTTTTTTTTGTCTGAAATATTGTGGTTTGTCTATTGATATTTCCAAGAAGTTTATTCTTAAATGAAAAATGACATAAGAGGATAATAAACTTTATAGGATAACATAAGACTTGCAACAGTGCCTACAGTTTTAACTGAAACCAGTGAAACTTTAATCTCCACATTCCCCAAGCAATTTTGAAAACCTCAGTGTAAAAATCCATTGAAAATCTGAAATTTTAATCCAGATAACTATGACACATAAGTAGCCAATACAGACTGAAGAGCACTTGTAAATCTAGTTAGCAGGTGACATTCTGAAGTACTTCCAGTAATATCCCAGCAAGTCATGTGTGTTCTGAAGCTGGTAAAGAATGGATAGCTTCAAAATATCTGTGTGTTCAGCTCCACCAAAATCTCAAACTGACATCTAGAAAGTTGGGATACAAAAAGACTTCAGCAATACTTGATCCATAACAGGTTCACTTCCTCTGAACCAGGAAGAGATTCCCTCTGAATTAAGCAGAGTCTGCAGTATTTGTTTGGATGCAATTAGAAATATTAAGAGGATTTGCTAGGTACACTTCTGTGCTGGAGATGGTGTGTCCTACAGTGGGTCTGCTCTTTTGCATGAATGAATATGACTAAAGTCCTCATCGTCATAAGGTACTATTGAAAGGAAAATGCTGTGTTAAAGGAAAATGTAATTTGGTCTTTCTACAAAAGCAGGCTCACATGATGGAAAGCTTGCTGGGATGTGCCTTCTGGAGAGTAAGAGGAGGAGTTTGCTCCAGAAATAAGCACAGACATTAAATCTTCCAGCTGGTTGAGAACATTGCCTTTTTGTTTGTTTATTTACTGTATTTTTTATTACCTAAACAGAATGTGTTTTTTCAGGCCAGGCCACCCGGAATTGAACCATTTTGGCTTAGGAAAGTTCAGTGTGAGCATGCATCTTTTTCTGAGCTTTTCTGGGATCTCAGAGAGCTGGGAGAAATGTCCTATGATATTTGGAATATGACTAGTCAATTGTTCAGCCTTTAGCACTGGCTGGAGACTTCTGATTTCTTGTGCAAAAAAAGATAGATTTAGTTTGAAACTTTGGCTAAAAAAATTTTGTTTTTTTTCAGTTAAATTTGTTATAAAATCTTTATATGGGATAATACAAGTTCTAGCTGTGTTTGTATGGCATATGATGAAATGCTTCTCACCTAAAGGAACACTTTCTAGTTAGTTAAGCAGAGGTTTCACAAAATATTGCCACTGAGCAACTAATTTGTGTGTATAAACATTTTAAATACACTGTTATGCTGAAACAGATTAAATCAGGGGTTCTCTTTTGAAATTGCTTGGAACAAAAGCTTCCCAAAATCAGCTTTAACCTCAGACTGCAGTAGAGTTCTGATTTCTACAGATAACACTTCCGTTGTGGTTAAAGAATATGAACTAAACCAGGGTGTTTTTATCAATATATGAGTTAGCTCAGGAAGGTGAGAAAACAAGAACATCTCTTTTATTAGTATTCAAGGATTCTGTAATTGTGGTGCTTGAAGTGCAGGTGCCGATGTCCGGTTTAGGATCTAATCTTCTATTTATCTGCAGCTCAGAATCCCATCTATATAAAAAAAAGGTGATGTTCTTTTTATCTATAGACCTTGAGTTTTAGCACAAGTTTCAAGGTGCTGTAAGATCTTTGGATGGAAGTCGATATAATACTCAGTAGTGAGGGATTTTATTCTTAGCTTTCCGGCGAAGTGAATCCTGAGTTTCACTGAGTGCACACTGGGCCTAGGTCACCCAGATCAGTACATCTGTTTTATGGCAGGGTCGGTACAGAGGAAGAAGATTTGCTCTTATTCGTTAGCTAATTGAATTACTGGTTGGCAGCTGGGGGACAGGACTCCTGTTCGTGTTACGTAACTTTCATTAGACAGACATCTCCTTTTTCATAATTTCAGACTCACATCTTGGCCTGCCTGGGAGGTTCACGGCTGTTCAGAACCTGCCCATGGTCATGCTCAGAACTGGCAGTTCCTAGGACTAAATGATTCATAACTCTTTGCCTCTAGAGCCCAGGCACATGTGCTTTGAGGGCTTGCAAGTTTGTCTGAATTTATGTATTAAAGATAATTGAGTGGATTTAAAAACAAAGGTGGGGGGAGAGATGGGTGAAAAAAACATTTGAGATGAAAGATCTCTTCTTCCAGGGAGTCATGGACTGAGAGTAAGAAAAGAAGGCAGGAGAATTGCCAGTAGACATCCACATCACACACGAATTGGAACAAGCTAAATCTCCCATCCACACAGTTTTCATTTATCCAGAAGGTTTGGAACCCAGTTGGCCAGCAGCAATATTTGGCACATTGCAAGAAAGAATTCCAAGCAAATGTGGCTCAATCACTCTAAACCGGCGCATGCCAAATCTCAGTTAAAGCCAGTTACTTGAGCAGGGATTATAGGCATTTTCCAATGATTACCACCACAAAAGTAAATAAATAGATGGCTTGCTATGTATACACTCAGAGAGGAATGTTGCCCAACGCACATAGCTCTTTGCTATTAACAGTAATGAGGACACAGCTGTCTGGGCCTGGAAACCAGTATTTGCAAAGGATAATTCTCAAGGATTTTTCCTCTCCATTGGCTTTTGTCCTCTGCCCGTTCTTTGCTTACAGAAGAGCCCAGAAGGCCCTAACATTTATACAAGAATTCCCTTGAGTTTATGATGCTTTTGAGATTATGGTAGAGCATGCCGACACAGGAACGGATCTGAAACTCAAATGAAGTATGCAAAATTATTTTCTCCCCATTAAGCCCCCCAACTCCCTTTAGGCCAACCATAACACACAGATGATGGAGACAGCTCCTCGCAGGGCTGGCAAGGGCCTGCTGCCCCGCGCAGGGGTGTGAAGCGCTCCCTGTGCGAGGAGGAGGAGGGCACGGCTGGTAATTCCCACCGCCCGCAGAGCTAGCGGCTGAGTCTGGGCAGAGAGGAGATGTGACAACTGGGTTGTATAAAACCAGCCAGCACTGCAGAGGCTCTAAAGCAAAGAGAAGCCACTCCTAAAAATAACAAGAAAAACTTCTTCAAATATATTAACAGCAAAAGGAAGATCAGGGAAAACATGGGTCCACTGGTGAACGGGGTGGGTACTCTGGTTACAAAAAAACACAGAAAAAGCAGAGTTGCTGAATGCCTTCTTTGCTTTGGTGTTTACCAAGGGCAGCCCTTTAGAGTCCCAGCCCCTAGGGGCAAGAGAAGAAGCCTGGAGAGAGGAAGACTTGCCCTAGGTAGAGGAAGATTGGATCAGAGAGCACCTAAGGGAACTCAATACCCACAAATCCATGGGCCCTGATGGGATGCACCCCAGAGTGCTGTGTGAGCTGGTGGATGTCATAGCTAAGCCGCTCTCCATCATCTTTGAAAGATCCTGCAGAACAGGGGAGGTGCCGGAGGACTGCAAGAAGGCCAATGTCACGCCAGTCTTCAAAAAAGGCAAGAAGGAGGACCCAGGCAACTACAGGCCAGTGAGCCTCACCTCCGTCCCTGGAAATGTGGTGGAACGACTCATCCTGGCCATTGTCTCCAGGCACATGCAGGACTAGAAGGTACTCAAGTGTAGTCAGCATGGATTCACCAAGGGAAAATCTTGCTTGACTAACCTGATAGCCTTCTATGATGGAATGACCAGGTGGATAGATGAGGTGAGAGCAGTGGATGTCGTCTATCTCGACTTCACCAAGGCTTTTGACACCGTCCCTCACAACATCCTCCTGGGCAAGCTCCGGAAGTGTGGGATAGATGAGTGGACAGTGAGGTGGATTAGGAACTGGCTGGATGGCAGAGCTCAGAGGGTGGTGATCAGCGTTGCAGAATCTAGTTGGAGGCCTGTGGCTAGTGGGGTCCCCCAGGGGTCAGTCCTTGGTCCAGTCCTGTTCAATTTATTCATCAATGACCTGGATGAAGGCACAGAGTGCTCCCTCAGCAAATCTGCTGATGATACCAAACTGGGAGGAGTAGCTGATACCCTAGAGGGCTGCGCTGCCATCCAGAGGGACCTGGACAGACTGGACAACTGGGCGGTGAAAAACCTCATGAAATTCAACAAGGCCAAGTGAAAGATCCTGCACCTGGGGAGGAATAACCCCAGACACCAGTACAGGCTGGGGACTGACCTTCTGGAGAGCAGCTCTGCAGAGAGGGACCTGGGTGTCATGGTGGACGAGAAGTTGACCATGAGGCAGCAGTGTGCCCTCGTGGCCAAGAAGGCCAATGGGATCCTGGGGTGCATTAAGAAGAGCGTCTCCAGCAGGTCGAGGGAGGTGATCCTGCCCCTCTACTCAGCCCTGGTGAGGCTGCACCTGGAGTCCAGTTCTGGGCCCCACAGTACAAGAGGGATGTGGAGCTGCTGGAGAGAGTCCAGCGCAGGGCCACAAGGATGATCAGGGGCCTGGAACATCTGCCCTATGAGGAGAGGCTGAGGGAGCTGGGCCTGTTCAGCCTGGAGAAGAGAAGGCTGAGAGGGGATCTGATCAGTGTCTAGAAGTACCTCAAGGGAGGCAGTGAGGAGGATGGTGCTGGTCTCTTTTCAGTGGTGGCCACTGACAGAACTAGAGGAAACGGCCAGAAACTGAAGCATCAAAAGGAACTTAAGGAAAAATATCTTGGCAGTGAGGGTGACAGAGCACTGGAACAGGCTGCCCAGAGAGGTTGTGGAGTCTCCTTCTCTGGAGATCTTCAAAACCCACTTGGACGCAGTCCTGTGCCACGTGCTCTAGGTGTCCCTGCATGTGCAGGGGGGTTGGACTAGATGACCTCTAGAGGTCCCTTCCAACCTTAAGCATTCTCTGATTCTATGATTCTAGGATACTGTCCAGACACACATTCTTCAAGCACCCTACATGTGCCCGCCTTATTTTCCATGTTTTTATCAGCTGGGTTCAGGAGAGATGCCTTATGTTCCTGAAAGAAGATGAAACATTGCAGTTTCCACTGCAGGAAATCTTGGCTTTCCTATTTGTGAGGTAAACTACAGCCATGGCCCCTCCACCTGGAGCTTCCTTGTATTACTAAGCCAAGCAGCCTTGGATGTAGTCAGTTTTTGAATGCGATGTTTCTGATGATAGCAGAAATGGTGTGTAAGATCAGTTAGTGATGACTGACATGCCACTATTCGCGTTTCCTGCAATGCAAATCTCTTGTTTGTGTGTGTGTGTATATACATATGCACAAATCCTCTTTTTTTTTCATATATATTAAAGATTTTAAGGTAACCTATGAGAGTACCTTCAGCAACCAGATTAAATTCTCATTATGAGTATGTACATTTTGCATACCTAGAATTTATCTTGTATTTTCAAGGCTCCAACATGTCATTTCCACAGTTGTCTGTACAATATTCTTGAGCAAAAGGCTGAAGATTTTGTCATGTCTCAGATCAGAAGTGGCTGAATTTTACTGAAAGAAGCCAACCTTCCAATGAAATGTCCTGTTATACCCTGCAGGTGGTATTTCTATCCCTTTGTTCCATTGTGGCTTTAGTTTCTGGATCCATTTGGATAAATGGGGGTGTTGGACCAGCTGATCTCCAGAGGCCCCTTCCAACCCCAGTTATTCTGTGATTCTCCAGTTTCTCCTGCTGCATTAGAAGTAGGGCTGCTCTCCTTTTTACTAGTTATTGTGGTCTATTCACAATCACAGACTGTGTTAGCCTGCCAAAACACTTGGAAAAGGAGCTCTTAATGACTCAGTTAAAATGTACGGTCAAGAAGTTCACTTATTAGAGGAAATGTAAACTGACCACCAATTGGCTAAACCAGCTGGCTGGACTATTTGTGCTAGTGATTTCTCAAAGCTCCCTGGGGAATGAAAGCAGGAATAGCAGTTCTCCTCTCTTAGTTCTCTCATACTCTGTTCCCTAACAGAAAAGTCTTTGATAGAATTCAATAGAGGAAAAGCCAATAGTATTTCACAGAAATGTTTAGGACCTTGTAAATAGTGCTCTAAATTCTTATATCTTTAATATATTGTATTATTTTTATGAGGTCTTTTAAAACTCAGCCTTAGAAAAGTTAACTTCCGCAGTATTAGTAGTTTTATTCTTCTCTGAAGTGTTTTAAGCCTTTCTAGAGGTGCATAGTTTGGCACTTGCATGAAACTATTTCATGTCACGCAACAAGGGAAGAACTCTAAGGATGTTTTGCTAGAAGTATGTTCTAATATCTTAGTCGTCTGTGCGTTTCCGGGCTCTAACTGGGTTCTTTTTTCTTTTCTATTGCAATACTGTCACTTACATAACCTCCTAGCAGCTGGGAGTAGTCTCAGTAAGTGCTCGCTGGCTCCTCTCGCTACCACACCAAGAGATCCCAGTGTAGCTTGCGATCGCATGAAAGGGCTCATTTTGAGAAACGGCTAATGCACCATTAGCATTGTTTGTTCAGCTGAAAAGTACGGTTGCTGCTGGTGAAGATGAAACCGCAGTGATGTAAGCAGCAGCTGCTTGGCATCCCCCGCTTTAGCAGGTTCAGTATAGTCAGTAGGCTGCTGTCACGTCTTCGCGCCATTCCTGCAGGTCACTCGTCTTCTGCCGTGGCACAGTGACTTGGAGTAGCGTATATGCAGCAAGGAAATAACAAGGATTGCCAAACCCTATGCACTGACCGTGGATTTTATAAATTGTGCCAAGCCTGGATCAGACAATTAAGAATCCAGTTAGTACAACTATGTATACTAACGTGGTGTGTAGTTTCCACATTTAAACAAGGCCCTTATTTGGAAGCGAGGATTTGAAATCAGTAGTTTGTCTCACTTCCCATCTCAGAATTAACATGCGGAGCGGGTATTTGTGCAAAGGCACTCAAAAGGCCCTGGGAATAATCCAAGCAACCAGGTATGCTCTTGTACCAGGAGAGAACTCTAGGAGCTGGTGGGAAGGAAGACCTCTCATCAGGCAAGAGGATGCAGAGCACATGTACCCCAGAGACGGACGTGTTCTGAGCATAAGGGGAAGAGGCTGCTACAACTTTTATCCTGTATATTAATGGAAAATTCTTATCTACGTCACTGTCCTGTATATTTCAGTCACAAAAGCAGAACTAGACCTGAGTTCAGAAAGCAAAGTCCTTTCACAGTTAAGTTGTTGTTTATCATCTTTGAGTAATGTTAAAAGTGTGCTGCTAAGGAAATGCTCTGATAGCTGGCAGGGGATCGAGAACCTGTGACACGTATTGAGCAATTTTCATAGCAGGCAGAAGGAGCAGCATTTCAGATTCATGGCTCGCGCTGTTTCGCATCCACTTCCAGGCTGACCGTCTACGTGAAAAAGCACTTTAGTCCTTGTTTAGCAATCAACCATTAACATAATGCATATGGGATGCAGATAGAGAACCAATTTGGCAATCAAGGGCCAGTCCTCAGACACTGAAAAATGCATTTAAACAGGTGTTTAGGGAGTTGGTCTTGGATAGTGTCCAAACTCAGCTGGGACAGTTGTCCTTGGAAAAAGTATTGACCCCACACAGCAGCAGTTTGAATTTGGCTACAGTCTGCACTGCAGGAATGTGGCATTGTTATTTCTCCCCTTTTCTTATCAGAAGTAATTATCTTGAGAAAAAAAGCTTCTGAGAAAACATGTGATTTCACTGAGTAAAAATCTACTACTGAGGAAATTATTTCTTAATGTCCAAATAAGGAATGGGGGAGAAGTTTGGGGAAAATGCTGTGTTCCAAGTAATCTTGGAGCTGATACCCTCGTTACTGAGTTCGGATGTTTAGTCCTGACTTGTAATTATTCCCATAAAAAAACAGATATCCAATCTTTGTATTATTCTAAAATGGAGCCCTGAGGGTTATAAATGACTGAATGAGCTTTAGTGTTTGGGCAGCCAGAGGTTCTGGAATGAGCTTGCAGCAGGAGCGTTGGATGTCGAGAACATGTGAGTGCGAGTTCCTGGCGTTCTCTTGGTACCACACTGGGGCTAAAATATAGACACAGGAGAAGCAGAGACCCAAAAGAAAATGCCTCTTATCAGAAAGGAGAACAAAAGTCTCCTTGGAAAATCCAATAACCGCTCTGTAGGCTGTAGGCTCTCCCACTTGTCAGATTAATCTTCAGCACCAGTAAATTGAGTCTCAGGGTGCTATTGGCTCTTAAATAACTATGATGGTAAAAGCATGTGCACTTCTGTCAATCGTTGGTCAAAAGAGCGGAACTCTGTCTGAGCTACTATGACCAACAGAAATCTGTGGCATGATTATCAGAATTCATTACTTAAGAGAGGAAGTCATGCATGCTAAATATGTTCCAAATAGAACAAAATGTAACAATCCATCTGTGAAACAGCGCGCATTGCCAAAAACATATCGCCTTGGAAATCTGCTGTCCACATTGGCTTCCCTCTTCAATACAGAGTCCAAGCAAAGTTTCTCTTCTGATGGCCAAAGTGGCCAAGAATGTGGTTCTAGCTGCAAGGTGGTGAGTCTGTGTCTGTCCGTAACTGCTCTCTGCTACGGCTGTTATAGGCTGTTATAGCAGAGGCAGGAACTGTGGCAGAGGGAGTGGAAGAGTCACAGCACCTTGTGGAGGGGCGAGTGTAGCCCCAAATCCCAGTTCCTTCAACACGTGGTTGGATTTAACAAGGCAGTGGTTTCCCTGCTCCTGTAGTGGCAGGTGTGAATCATCGCTTTGGAATCGAGCTCCTTGGGAAGGCTTCCCATGTGTGCTGTTTCTGTCACGTGGTATATAAACATATGCTTATAAATACAAAAATGAAATTAATAATTAACAACAACTTTTAAAAGAAGTAGCCTTTCGTCAAGAAAGTGTTTTGTTGAAGAGCACTGATATTGTTGTCTCTAGACTGATGAACCAACCTTTAGGACCTTGGTTCCTGCTTGTAGTCTTTGATGCAATACTGTGTATGAGCAACGTCCACTTTTTCTAAACATAAAGTCAAATAGTTTCTTTGCTTACAGTTTCTGAAACTCTTTTTGGTGAGTCTTACGTCCTCAGCACCTCTGCTCCCTGCCCTCTCTCTGCGGGCTTTCTGCCTCTTCAACCCACCCAGATTTCCAAACAATCTCTCACTTTTCTTAGTTCTCTTTTTTGTAATTATTTAACGGGCACTGTAAGGCAGCACTTTGACCATGTAGTCTGACTTTCTTCCTAGCGTGGACCATAGAACCTTATCCAGCAACTGGTAAACCCATTTTTGCTACAGTATACTTCAAGAAGAGATACTGTAATGGAGAATCTACCATATACTTTACTCTTTTTCAGATTGTTTTTCAGTAATACTGATAAATTATTTGCTTTATTTATATTTTGCATTTGTCATTTCATAGCAGTGCCTTGCTATGATACAAATTTTCTTCACTGGGAATTTTTCTTTGGAGATTTACTCTTCTGTCTGCAATATGTCTGCTCTAAGTGTTGACACCAGAAATGTATTTCAGTAATTATTTTACAAATGTAATATACAGTGGTAAAACCAATTTCCTCCTTCTACTCAGCATTCTTATGTTCACATCTGTCCTTTCCATAATGCTATGTCAGGAAAAGTTCATGTTCAGATGATTCTCTTCAATGACCTTAATTATTTTCATTACCAACTGTATTTTGCTCTTGATATAGAACCTTGCATTTGTCTGCCTTGAAATGCACTTGAATAGCTTTTGAATAAGAGTGCTGTTCCTATTTTGCATCTCAATTCTACTAGCTCTGATCTTCTGTGGCTTATCCCAGATGTAGAAAGCAGTAGATAGGGATCTTGTACACACACAGAACGATTCCATATTTAAAATTCTGTCTTGGAATGTCAGATTTCCTAGTTTCATTCTTGTTGGTATGGCCAGTATTGACGGTGTCTGGTCTTAATTCAATGGATTAATGTGTTGTTTTTCTTTCTATGCTGTGTTTTCTTGCAATATTATTAATACAAATGAGTGTGGGCATCAGTTGTGCATTCCTTGTGGCCAAGGGTCAGTATAAGAGATTACCATGTGTTCTGATGCGAATTAGCCTCCCTGTTGAGAAGTGATATGTCCTCCAATTTGACATCTAGGTTTTCTTTCTCACTCTATTGCTGCCCCCTTTTTTGTATGCATGGATTTTAAATTATTTAGTATTTTTTGAATTATAGACAATGAATTGAAAAATTCATTCATTGTTGTATGACATGGCTAAATTCTAAAGAATCTGTGAACATGACTGCTTGCCCTTACAAATAATAAAACATGAAGCCAGTTAATTTGCATGCTAAACACCATTAGTTCATTTATTTTGATAGTGTAAATGATATCTATCCAGGCACCAGGCATCCTGCCATCCATTAAAAATACACTCTGTACCAATAAAAACAAGCATCAGCACATCACATCTTGCAGAAGACAATCAGCCAGCCAGAAGTATAAAATCCACTCTCTCCACCCTTCCAATCCCCGAAGGAAAGCCCATTGCCTCAGCCACCTCACCTCTGTCAAGAAGTCAAATAAATAGCACATCACACCCTAAGGTTGCTAGACTCAGATTATGACCAAATCATCACAGCCGTAACTTTTTTAGGGCAGACGGTCTCAGCTGAGAGGGAGGGGTGCAGTCAGTTTGGGCATTTTCAGGCCCTTGCAGAAAGGGCTTCTGACAGGCTCACTCTGGAGAACACTCCAGTTTGATCTCCCATTCAGTCAGTAAACCAAAGTTTGGACCTCCTTAGATCTTTAAAACTCTTTTGACTTTCAGCTGCATGCTTCTAGTTCATTCTAGTTAGTATTTCTCAGGAGGAGGAGAACGGTGTTCTGGATGAGTGGTTGCTCTCTATATTCGCTTGGGAAGTAACAAAGTGAATAGTTTCCATTTCTGGTCAAACTTAATTTCAGTCTGGACTCGTGCCTGAAATTCTGCCCTTGGAACTACCTGTGGGAGCAGTAATATGAACACAAAAAAATATAGTGATAGATGAGAAAGTGTAGATGGCTGATAACTTGATGGTACATGGCAGCAAAATCAAGAGCTGAGACATCCAGGCTACTTTTGGCAAGGCACTCCCAGGCAAGAAAACTTTTGAGAGGGATCCACCCTGCCTAGCTTTGGTTCCCTAAAGTGCTTTTAAGTCCTGAACAGCTGCTCTCAAAATCAGAAACCTTTAAGAAGTTAAACAAAGTCACTTGTTGCTTGGGAAAATCTGGATTTAAACAAAATGTTAGGTATTAGGACAGTCTTTAAAATCATCTTGTTTTTGTAAGTAATTTCAGAGCTACAGTCCCAGTAGCTCTGGGACTTTAAAGCTTTTTAAAGCTTTAAAGGGGGGAGCTTTAAAGCTCCCCTAGAACTGAGGAGCTTTAAATAAAGATCGCCCAAATGTGGGCTCACCCTGTAAACGAGGGAAGAGGCCTTTCCCTGAGCAATCCTAGGTACAGATCAGCAAAGGAGGCTGGACTTTGAAAGACATTTTCTTATCAATGTCATTCAGAGAGGAAGTGGAGCGCTGGACGATGAAGATCCAGGATGAGTTTCCATGGGTTAAGTTCTCAGCGCATCACTTGCTCTGTGGTTGCTGCTGCTGTGCAAGTGTGCACAGCAGGTACCAGCCTGTTTTCACTGCAAACGGATGAAACTTCTGTTTGCCTCTTAGTCCATCTCATGGCAATTCTTCACCCAGCCAAAATCACACAGGAAGTACCCAATAAAGTTAGGTACTACCAAAGCCTAGACTGGCTCTTAGGAAGCTGGTTATGTTTACTACGGATCTTGAAGATGAAACCCACCAAAAGCATATTCAATATTATTAAATCATTCTTATAGAATAGTAATAAATGACATCATATGCTTCTTTCACAGCATTGATGCTAAAATCACCAAATACCACAATCTATTAAGCCCTTAGTACTGGTATCTTTTTTTTTTTTTTTTTTTTTTTTTTTTTTTTAGGATTTCTTTCTCTCTTCTGCTTTCCAGCTGACTAGATCTTACTCTGGGACTCAGACAAATCATTGTGGGATTTCTTTCCATGGTGAAACTGCACTACAAGTTGCATGCTTCCAAGGTCCAGAGAATTGCATCTCAGGGACTTCTTAGCCATAGATGCCATCCTTGTATCAAATAATCCTCAAAGGATTTTTATTTCATGAACTTATGTGTTCTTCTTTGAAACTACAAAATTATTGACAATGTTTATACTGTTTAGTATCATTTGCATTTAGGATCCCTCCCACTTTTACTCTGGCATTGTATATCACCCATCACTAGGGTGAACTTTGAAGTAATATTTCTCTAGCATGTGCACATAGAATCATAGAATTTGTGTTTGAGACAGACATAAAAACCATGCCATCAGAATAAGAAGTGATTTTTATGTTATTGACCTGCTGTCACTTGCTGCTTCCACTTGTAATTTTCTATGCAAGCAAAAGTGTCCTGAGAGAGTTTTAATGTAGTTCCTGTCTGGTACTTAATTCCAGGGAATTCATTATAAGCAATCTGTCTGAGTTTCATGGCTAGTTTTTGCCCCTGTTGAAATATTTTTCCCTCTGTTAAATACCTAATTTTGACTTTAACAACCATATTACTTCTTGCTGTAAATGGATTAGGCAGGGCACCTTCTATCTCCTAGCATTGATTTTCCTCAGAAAAATATCTAATGGTACAAATTGTTGCACAGACCTTTTTTTTCCAGGGTATAGACATCACTTTTCATTTCATGAGCAGAAGGCAGGCTGGAATTATATGGTTTATTTGAACTGAGAAGGCTGCTTGCTAAAAGATTTAATTGATTAATTCAGAGACCATATATACACTGTTGTGTATACAGTGGGTGTATGAATCCAGGCCCAGGACAAAAAGATGTATTACCAGTAATGCTGTTTATACCTCTCCATTGCATAAAGCTTCCTTAATCAAGCTAGTGAGGTGTTATCCTGTGTAAAAGGAGGGGAGCTGGAGTGTGCTGTGTGGATAGCTGCAGGCTGATCAGGCTTTCCTGTGGCAGCAGAAACTCCAAAGACAGCCTCAGTTGTAAAGTTTTCCTTCCGAAAGGAAATCTGGCTGCACTATCACTGCAAAAGGATGAAGAGTGAGTGTAAGCAAATAAGTCTGCCTGGTAGAGAGCAAAGAAAAGAGCACCTATGTCTTTTCCTTAGTGATTTTATTACTTCTCATCCTACTGCTACAAAGATGACTCAGGAGCAAAACTGATCCCACAGCCATGTATTGCTTTCCATGAAGGGTGCATGTTCTACCCCTGCAAGAAAGATGCACCACAGAAGGTTGGAGGCTCTGTAGACTTAAAAGAGCATTGCTACCACATGTGATGGTAAGAGCCTGAGCCTCATTTTGGAGCCCACTGGGCCTCATCGATGTATTAATCAAAGTGGAAGCAGTGAGCATGGAAAGTGGGTATTTTCTTCTGCAAGCTCAGGGTGGGCTGGAAAGAGCAGTGTTGGTAGATCCCACTCTTAAAACAACAAACAGAACAAATGGAAAGCTTTTTCATTTAGAAAACATTAATATCATTCTTGTGAAATTTATGGTTAGGTAATAGCTGTGTTCCAATAGTAGCGATTTTGTGTGATACGCTGCTGTATGAAGGGAGGATCCATATTTTTTAACCCAGTCTCAGAAGCAACAAATGAAAAGCATGAGGAAATGACCAACATATCTATGCAATCTATATAGTCTAGACTTGTTATCTTACCCCTTTCCCAACTTTCCCCATTATTTTGCCAACCTTTCCCCTAGCCAATAAATCCTTGGGAACAGATTTCCTGCAGAACTAATTACCTCTCATTGTGCCACTCTTGTTATCGTACCACCATAAATTGCTCTGATACAAGATGTTGGCAAGACAACAAGTCTAGACTCTCTCTGTATATATAGTACATTTTTATATGTGTGTGAATGTGTGTATTTATGTATTAATATATTGCAGGCCGCTGGGATGGATCTGACTGGATCAGTCATTCCAGGACTTCTAGGATTTTACAGTTCACAGGCTGTGCTAGGTGCCTTGCAGGCAGATACTGAGACATCATTCCACATATTTCAACCCACTGTGTTTGTGAGATGCTTTAAAACACAATCCAACAAAGTTTGGATTAATAAGAGTCAGGGAAGGATCAAGGGAGTAGCCTTACTCAGATGACATAGTACTTCAGCAAAGGCCAGTGCACAGTATGCTGAAATAAAAAATAGTTTAGGTATCAATAAATAAAACACAGAAATCTAAGTTGGCTGAAAAAATGAAACAATTTATCTTTTGCTATTTCCATATCTGACATGTAGAGGCAAATACGCCGCCAGAAACATCAGGGAAGAGATTGAGCAAGGAGGGATTCAAGCTGAACTTATGACTCTAAAAGGCATTTTAATCAGTCAGGTTCCAGTGTCCTGGCTTATATAAATGTAGGAATGTTATTCACCTCCTTTGCGAAAAAAAAAAAAAAAAAGACAGAAAGAAAAAAAGAAGAAAAGTCCACAACAAAAGCATCCTAAGGGGTTGTAATAACATGCCAAAGACATAAAAACCAATAAGGGTGGAAAAAAAATGGAGAAGAGTTTTATTTTCAGGAAATTGTTTCTAGTGAAGTATACATTTTTTTTTTTCTCAGGTGAAGGTTCATTTTGGTTGAACTTTCTGTCAGTAAAAACAACAGTGAAATTTTCTATTTCGGTGGGGATGTCAAGTAATATTTTACATATGTTGGAGCTTCATTACAGTTGTTTGTGTATCTCTCATCATGCACAGTCTCTTCTTGTTGTCGTTTCTGATTTTTTGATATATTTTTGTGTTTCAGATATTGATGAATGTGCTTCAGACTCCCACCAATGTAACCCCACCCAGATCTGCATAAATACTGAAGGGGGATATACCTGCTCCTGCACGGAAGGCTACTGGCTCTTAGAAGGCCAGTGTTTAGGTATGTTCTTCAGAAATGCACTCTAAAAGCCCTTTGGCAGTTGGTTATGCTAGTGAAAAAAAATCTCTTCTGCCATCCCCATCGCTTTTATCATTACCAAGGATGGGTTGTTGTTACAAGAGTTTACCCAGCTCTGTATTTTCACAGTTTATCTGCAAAAATAGGAAACTTCTTGCAATATGGGATTTGTGCATGTGTGCCTGTGACTAGCTGAACTGTTTTTACTGAGCATCTTTGTCGTGTGCACAGTCAACCCTATGCTACGTGGAAACTAATGTCTGCCTTATGTTGTTAAGTGCCAGCAGTACTTGGCACTCAGGCTCCCTCGTGGAACAGAAATGCAGATGTGAATGCCATATGACGAGCATCCATGTCTCACATGGGATTTCCATATTCCCAGTCTGAAAGGATCCCTTTTCAATTCAGATGAATCACAAGTAAATGTACAAAAAGTCCGATCTGTTCCCAAACTGAAATATCCTTTGCACATAGTTAGAGTCCTGCCCGAAAGAAATCAGTATTCGATACCAAGAAACAGACCAGTAAATCCCTGGATTCACCCAACCCTTTTGCTTGGGGACAAGAAAAGAAAAAAAAAGCAATTCTGAAGTGGATGCAGCTCTGTAGCTTCCAAGCAATCTTGTCTCAGTTTTGTTACTTTCCTTGCAGCAATGTCCTGTCAACCCCTTAGCTCAGCCCTGTTTAAAAAAACATCCCTCCACAAACAGCACAGGAAAACATGCCAGGCCATTCCCTCGCTTACCGGGCCCACGGGACAGGGAAGGACAGCGCTCCGGGCGAGCTGTCCGGGCAGCTTTTCTCAAGTTTGCTCCTCAGTCTCTCCCCGCTCAGCACGGGCCGCACTCCAGAGCGGCCCCGTCCCCTCCGCTGCGTTGAGTGCACCAGGTTAGCGAGAGCCGCTGCACCGCTCAGCGCGGCACCACAGAGGGGACGCGGACGTGGCAGGCGGCCTCTGTGGCAGGGGGGTCTGCTCGGTAGTGTTGCCAACTTAGTTCTCCCCGATAACAGGCCAAATGTAGGGACAGAGTGCAGCATTCAGGATTTGGATATGGATTTAAAGCACTTTGCTGTTTGATGTATATAACAGGGAGCTGATGTGGTGGCTTCACTTAGAACTGAGTATCTGCTTATGCTATTTTAAAAAGGCCGTAACATCCCAGTGCCTGATTTAAGTAATTATGGGGTAAAGTATTACAAGGCAATGCAGAGAGGTAAAAGCAAATAGCGTTTAGAGTCACTACATTTTTCTCTGAGTGTCGAAAACAGTCTCAGTTTTCCATGCTTTTCCACTGGCCTGGAGAGGTGATTTTTGCTGGCATTAGGCAGTGAAAGACCATTCAATGTAATCAAAGGGCTGGACTGGGTTTTCGGAGTCAGGCTCTCTTGTTGCGCTGGTAGTATCGCAGTTAGGGAAAGCTGCACTTTTGTACAACCCTGTTCTACGGATTCCACTGATGTTTGCCCAAGAGGAGCTGCCACAGCGGTGCCTACATGAATCACTCACAGGAAGCAGCCTTGGAAGACTAAAGTCCTTATCCTCAAAACATAGCACACTTGAAATATAATCTTGCAAAACGAGAAGCATTTATTAAAATTAATGTATTATGCCAATGAATTGAGCATTAATTTGCTTAAAACCAGTGTTACTTTTTGCAGGATTTGGGCCAAACCTATCCCTTGTGTGTACATACCATAGCTGACCCTGGCCTTTGGGTTATCTTGCTATTTAGACTGAAGTGGAAAAGGAAAGCTAGTAAGGGTAATGCACAGTGTCCTTGTGCATTTTATATAGAGAGAATATTTCCAGGATTTTTGATATTTTCAGAATGACTTTCTGAGCTTTTCTATGGCAAAATTTCCCCATTAAGGCCAACAACATAGACTTGAATTACCGGATGTAGCTACTTATACAACAGTTTCACAGCATTGTTGTTTTTATGGTATTACCACATCTTGTAAATGTTCAGATCATTTGAAAATTTGGTTTCTCAAAGCAATCTTAATATTTAACACCAAAACAGGAAGCTGCCAATTTAGCTAATAAATAATGAACTGCTGGGATTTGTGTAGGTAACTATGCCTGTGTATCCAAGGGAGAATACTGCCATTCTGATTTTTGCATGTGTTGGACCTTACGATGGAAGTTGCTTCATCCAAGCCTATGCCTTTGGGTTTTACTCACTCTGGCAGACTCACTGGAGATAATAAACTTAGTTTTCTATTGCACTGACTTAACTTTATGCCAGTAGAACTAGTTCAGACTAAACTGATGTGAAAGAGGCTTAACAGAAAAAGAGTTAGACACAGTATGTCTGCTAGGATGAGTGGGAAGGTTACAGAAGGTCTAGTTCAGACAATTCAGCCTTCTGTTGGAAAGTGTATGAGCTGATTTTGGGAGTAAGGGGCACTTACAATTTCCAGCAAATTAGACAGAAACTGCAGATCCTCAGCATCATTGAAATTTAGGCCAGGTGTCATTCCCTCATTCTCTCTTCTGCTGTCATATGAGATCTGCAGGGGTGGATATTGAATTGGGGGTAATATTTGCTGAGATCTGATTGCATCTGTAAGGAGAATCTGAGCGGGAGAATTCTGAACTTTGTGTTCAGAAGCATCACTGGAAGGATGCAAAAGCAAAGCTTTGTGGGCAGCCATAAGAAACCTCCATAAATCAAAAGCCAGTTGATACGAAAGGAATTGTAAAGTTTTGGAAGACACAACTGCACCAGATCTTTCATTCCAGTTCCTAGGCGACGAACAAGAGTTTTCTAACACATACTATCAGATTTATTGGGTTTATGGAAGATTTTTAAGGTACTGTCATTCAGTAAATTAGCCCTGTTTATTTTACAGCATTTTATTTTGCTTATTACAGTCAAATATATCTATTTCTAATGCTGCAATTCAGCCAAGACTGTTATTTAATTTTGGCAGCAAATTTGTTTTTCACATTTTATCTCATGTAGTTTGTTGGTTAAAGATTCATATAAAATGGAAATGGTAATGTGCCTATTGGGGAAAAAGTCATTAAAGAATACCTTGTCAAAAAAAAAGAAGTGGTGCTTAGAGACAAATATGTCTTGCTTTTCTAGGTAAGCTTTGGTACAGGTGGGGGTGAAAACGAGTTTCTCTCCCGATTCTGACAAAACCCCAATATGATGCTGACACAAGCCACGAGTGCATGGTCCCTACGAGAGATGGTCCCTGAGCTTTCTGATGAAATAGCACTAAGCAGAATGTTATGTGCATGACCGTTGATTCATAAGCATTGATATGTCAGATCTGTATAAGTATACACTGCTGAATTCTTTTGGGTAGAGATGTGTTATAACTGAAAGTTTGACTGCTACATCTGTGATTAATAGGTTGGCTAATTTCTTTGTTACTGGTATAGCTGATTCAGCGTGTGTGTGTTGCTGCAGGTGAACATGCAGACCACTCTGTTTTTCCTCTTTTCCATTGCAGACATAGATGAATGTCGCTATGGCTACTGCCAGCAGCTGTGTGCTAACGTACCTGGTTCCTATTCCTGTACGTGCAACCCAGGCTTTACCCTCAATGATGACGGAAGATCATGCCAAGGTATGGTCTGTAATCAACCACAAATGAAAGTTTTGGTCCCAACCCTTTAAAATATGCCTTGTATTTTAGAATATGAGTGACCTTCCTAACGTAGCATTCGAAGTTCTTATACTTTTGTCTGTGGCCCCCATGTGAACATAAGTGTTTGTCTTCACTTAGAAGGGGCACAGGAGTGGTATGACTAGTGTATTAGTGGAAATATGCACAGAGGCCCAAACCCTCTAAAATGTAGTCACACAACACTAAAATTACCAAGAACCAGCACTGTGAAGTATTTTGAAGCTATGAGACTCTCCTGAGACAGGAAATCTCAGACAGATCGATCAGGAAATTAGACTCAGGTCTCCCAATCTCTAGACTAGTGTCCTGAGCACAAGACCAACTTTTGCTGTGACGTGCTACCTGAGTGAAAATGACCTCTTCCCAGAGCCTCTCCCCAGCTCTCCAGTGCTGCTAAGCAGCTTCCCACATACTCCAGAAAATAGCCTACTATCCTGTGTAAAGTGATAATGCTGGGAGGACTTTCCAGAAGCTGCTAAGGTCCTAAAGGAAAATAGTGGTTCTGTCATAGCCCTAGGTTTGCTAAGAACATCCATATTGTACTATTTTTCTCAGGTATATCTTGCTACATTTTGTCCCAGGTCTTTGTGTCAAAAATTAAAATAAAAATCTATCTTCGAAATAACTTGATAAACACAGATGCCTTTGTAATAAATACCCAAATGTTCTGTGTGTTTTTTTTAACTATAATCAGAGTATGTGTGTTTCCTTTATGGTGCTTCAGTTGTGAGTGACCATCTTTATCCGTTAGAAACGAGATCAGGAGCCAACAGTCATGTTAGAGCAGAGCTGAGCCTCACTGATTAACAAAGAGTCAGCCTGAACACCAGCGTGCTGCAGGCATTCCCAAATGCTTTGATTCCAGGCAATCTTGTGTTTCCAGTATGCCTTTTCCAGTCATCATCCTGAATTCCAATAAGTAATGACTTGGCTAAATTTTTTCAGACCAAACCATTCTGCCTGTACAGCTAATCTCTTTCAAATGCTTCACAGAAAGGAATCGAAAACAGAGTTCTGGGAGAAGTCACTGATACACTGAGTATTATTTTCCCACAGATGTGAATGAATGCACGGGTGAAAACCCTTGCACTCAAAACTGCGTCAATACTTACGGCTCTTTTCTCTGCCGCTGTGAACCTGGCTATGAACTGGAAGCTGATGGAGTTAACTGCAGTGGTAACTATCTTCAGTTTTCTGGTGCTTTAATTGTGTTTTCTTTTTCCAATGTATTGTTCTGTAGATGCTTTTAAAAGAAGCCTTCTGCACTGGCCTATGGTTAGCAGCAGGTAACTCCAAATAATCTGATTTTCCTTCAAGTTAAAACAGACAGCAAAATCCCAGAAAAGCACCATGCTTGTAAGAGAGAGCTGCAAATCATTTAAAAGAAATAAGTTAAATATTAATAAGCTCTAAGATAATGGTAAAGGATAAGAAAAAGCTTTCAAATATTGAACTAGGAACAAGGAAAAGTAGGAATATTTCTAAAACTCATCCATGATTGAAGAAATTGCCATGAGCATACTGTTGAATGTGTGTATTCCTCTTGCTCTAATGCTTGAACACTTCTGCCTGAGACCTTCCCCAGTTTCCCCTGTCTGACTCTGGCTACCTTTCAGAAACAATACGTGGTTTCTTAGCATGGCTGTTGCTGATCCATTCAGCACATAGCAGATAACTCAGTGTTTATGTCCCTATTCTTTTTCTTCTCTTGTTTTTGTTTTTATTTTATGGCTTTTTTTTAATCGAAGGCAAATAGTTAAACTTGTTTCTGTGCTTAATGTTCCCACAGCCTGATAAAATGAGAGAACCCAGCCAGTATTTCTTGGAAGAAAAAACACACTGGAAAATATTTGTTTTTTAATTTACAGTAAACAGATGTAACATGCTGTTTTTGAGAAATAAGACATGTGATATGCAGGATGCATATAGATTAGTGCTTACAAAGCTGTTCTTGCCTGCAAACCTCATTATTATAAGGAAAAGGATTAAGACTTAAATCCCTCAAGGGTCTTAAAAGATTCAGAGCTGTAACACCTAACTTAAGATTTCTGTTTTCAAAGGGATTTTCTGCTTCTGAGTTAGATTCCTCGGTCTTTTACATGCTTCTGAGACCATCAGAGGCGTAAGCAAGCAGGCTGAGTGCAATGCAACGTAAGCATCACCAGTAAGAAACGGTGACGAGAGGGTAGTGCTTGAAACCCACTTTTGCCCGAGAGCCCGCCGAGACCTGCCTCCATCCCACCCTGAGAGCCCTTTCTGGGAGGAAGGCAAGAGCAGCACCGTGGCTGTGTCACGTGTGGGAGGAGGTCGTGTTGATGTTAACAGGGCAGTTTGTGTCGTGAAGGACTTAGAGCGCCAGGCGCAAGAACCCGAGGATCAAATTCAAATCTGTTCTGCCGAAGCTGGAACAGAGATCTGAATGCTTCTGCACAAGCAGATGCCTGTCATGAGCGAGTTAAATTTTGCTGGATGAGCTTCTTTCTGGGCAATCACTGGTCATAGCTCAGGTTCTCTAATCTGTTAGATCAATCCATGGCCTCGCAATTTTTTTATCTTAAAGACGGGACATATTCTCACTCCAATTCAAACAGAGAGGCAAAGAACTTGGTACTCCCAGGGTTTTCCCAAGTTCCAAAGCTCTTCCATGTACATTAGATGTGCTCTACAGTTCCCGCCATCTTGGGCCCTGTGGTGGGATAGTCATTAAAACCCCAGAAAGGTCTAGGAATAGTGAAGATGCATCTGTTCGGTATGAAATTTAGGGCACTCAGGATGTTAAGTGCCTTCTGAGCATTGGTTTTATGAGTCTGGTGGTGCTGGGTCACCTAGAGAAGGAGTTTGATATCTCAACTCCTTTATGGGGTCAGCCCTCGGTCCTTGTTTTGGCAATAATATGTTTTTTTTCCTCAGAGAATTTACTGAGGCAAGTCACAATAACAGGACTATGTAGGTGTAGAGTTCCTTTCATCTCTCTCCTGATAATGTGGTTGTGGACATAAAGTCACTTGAATATATTTGTACTTAAAATACTTTCCAGTACATCTGTACAAAACACCAGAAGTGGATAAATGGACGGAGCCCAGTTTAGAAGAAAGGGAAATTCAGTCTGAAGAGTAAAAGTGATTTGCCTGGGAGAGTCACTGTGTCAGAGCTGGGAATAAGAACCTGGGAGTTCCTGGCGAGGACTCCGGCCTTTGTTTCTTTCTTCCCCTGAACTGGGAAATAAGGAAATGATTAACAGCAGCCTCCCTCGGAGTAGCGCCTTTGCATGTGCGTTCCCCTTAGCCACGCTTCCATGCGCAGCTCTGAGGTTCGTCTGCTCACTTGAACATGGTTCTGCAGAATACAATGGCTGGTCAGGTCATGAGTAAAAGGGCGGGGGGAGAAGGCATGATTTCTGCTTTTAATCAGAGCTTTCCCAAGCTGCCTAGCTTCCTGGGTATCTGGAAGATAACTAGACATTCCAATAGGTCTAACGCAAGCTGAGATGAGCTTGAAGTCTTACTGGAATGCATTGGAAATAACTGACTAAGGGCTAAGAAACATAAAACAGCCAGGGTTGGCTGCAGGAGTTCTGCTGGGACGCATGTGTCTTTGGGAAAGAGAAGGTTTTTCTTCAGAAAAAGAGAGAGAGAGAAAAAATCCAACAAAATCTCTCCTTACAAATTACAGTTGCAGCTTTGATGCTTGAGTAGCTCTGCCTTTGCTGTAAAACAGAACTGAAAACATGGTCAATTGGTGACAGGTATTCTGAAAAGAAAAATGAATATTAGTACCATACACCATGTCCAGTAGCAGGCTTGGTTTGCCGAGGAGGAAAGGGTCTAACAAAGAACTCGCAATAGTATTTCACCAGGCTGCCACAAAGCTCTGAGGAACTGGGGGCGCCAACCTGGAGCCAGGGTAGTAGGTGCCCAGTCCAGATCTGCCTGGGGGGCTGCTATATTGACTGGGGTGCCAAGGACTCTAAGCTTTGTTTTACCACTGCAGACATGGACGAATGCAGCTTCTCCGAGTTCCTCTGCCAGCATGAATGTATGAATGAGCCTGGTTCTTACTACTGTGTCTGTCCTTCGGGCTATATTCTGCTGGACGATAGCAGAAGTTGCCAAGGTAAGAACATTCCAGCTCTGATTAAAACCGGGCTGGGAGTGGGGACTAGGAAACAGGTCCTGTGCCTGGAAAGAGGCTTTCAAGGACTGAGATGCTTGGTCTTGGCATTGCATAATGAAATACTTGTAGGGGACAGTTATGCAATTCTGCTGAGAATGTCATCACATGAATAAATCCACTGAGGTCACTTGGGGCACTGGAGTAAGAAAGACATTACTGACTAAGAAGCAGTTACACTGTAAAACCTTCAGATGCACTCCTCTCCTTTGCACGTGTCTCTTCAGTTAGCAAATGCTCTGAGGTCAGAGAGATTGAGCAGCAAATTTTACTTTGCAGCACTCAGCACCTAGGAGCACTCTCATAGGCAGAAATGAATGTGGTAAAGACTGATCTTAAAACAGGATCCATTTATCAGAATGCCACTTCACATGGTGCAGGGGATTAGGGACAGTTCATTAACATGAAAGATGTTTTTAAGGGTGATGTCTTGCACAGATTTCCCCACATTAGCATCATTCTTGTTTCTTGTGTTTTAGATATCAATGAATGTGAAACCAGAAACTTCACCTGCACTCCACAGCAAACATGTTTCAATATCCAAGGAGAATATAAATGTTTAGATCCAGTCAGATGTGAGGATCCTTATATCCAGATTAATGAGAAGTAAGTAGCACCCACAGCCACAAAAGTAAATTCTACCTGTATGAAGAATATCTAGACCGAGCCAAACAAACTGCACTTTTGCAACATAGATGTGAGGTGTATCTAAAGAGCTATAGAGACACGCTGTTGCTGTATTTGCCATTAGCAAGCTTTATAAAAATAATGGATTGCAATTCCTTACCAAGTCAGCAGGTGGGATAAGATATGACATAATATGATATGATATTCAGATGTGTGGGAATTTAGACTGCAAAAACACTTAACAGTGAGTACAGAAAAGAGCAAGTTTTGTAATATAATGAGACATATAGTAGCATTACTAATTGACTCAATATATGCTCAAACACAGTTTGTTTGTTGATATGAATACTTTCTGTAAGTATTAACAAGGTCATGTCAAAGAAGTAGTTTATAAACATTAGATGCTAGTTATTGAAGAATGAGAATAGTTGCCTACTGCTTAGAGGTTAAATATGCTGAAAAGTCTACAGGCTGATTTACACTGTCTTGAAAATGGACATGTCTGAATGAGGTTGTTAGCACTGTGACTGTCTAAATTTGGAATTATTTGGCCAGTGATTCTTGCAGTGGAAAAAAAAATCCCATGTTTCTGAAATTTGCATATTTCTTCTACCTTTTGTATGCTCCTTCCTGGGGCTCAAATTATTTAAACCTCAGACAGTTCTCCATATATTGCAGTCCACTGATTTTTATCCATAGTATTTGCAGTCAACCAAGTTACTTGAGATTGCTTGGGAAACTAACAGATTTTATGGAAAACCAAGAGATGAAGAATCCAGAGCTTCCAGGACTTTATTTGTGTGTTCACATTGTCCTCTGGACACGGGCAGCTGAGGAGTGGGCACACTCTGCCACTTCTGGCTCAGAGCTGGTGGAGTCTTAAGCTAGAAGCTGAAATGTCTTAAGTCTCTGTGTCTGAATTTCTCAGAGACCATCTGTGGAGCCCTTATAGATCATCTTGTACCAAAGCTCTGGATTGCTAAGCTTTGTGCTTGGTGGCTTTGGCTTGTGTCTAGATGTGACTGTGTTTGATTTGTAGTATATGTCTAGAAGTGGTCAGTATAAAAGCCAAATGAAGTCTCTGCATCTGTGTTCTCTGTGGAAGGAATTGGGTTTTTCCAATGCCAGGAAGCTTTTTATAGGGCACTCACTAGAGGAACCATCTGAAATTGGTGTCAGTAATGGAAGTTGTAGAACAATACTGCAAAAGAGTATGTCTTTTGCTTATAATTCCTTAACATGACTTTTATAAATGGACATCCTGTCTCACAACTTTATTGCAATTCTTTGAAGCATGCTGTTTAGGGACAGCCTGTGGTTTAGGGACATGGGTTGATAGAGTCTGCTTGCGGCTCCAAAGGCTTTTAACAAGATCCCTTCCACAAGACTTTTAAGGAAATTTAGCAGCTATAAGTAAGAGATCAATCCCTGGTCCAAATGAAGAAAAAGTTGAAAGAGAAGAAATTGGACTGAATTGCCAACTTTCACAGTGGAGTTCAGCAAGGCTCTGAGCTAGACCTACTGTGTCCAACATATCTGTAAGCAAACTGGGAAACAGGGTAAAGTGGCAGCATCTTCTAAAGTAGCTGGGGACAGTAAAGAAAAAGTCAAGCAGAAAAGAATCACAGGAGGATCATACAGATCTATGTGACTGCAGCAGAAATGGCAAATGGAATTCAGTGTAGATGAAGGTAAAGTGAAAAGACAATCCCAATCTCACATATGAAATAAAAACTCTGATCTGATCATAACAACTCAGAAGTAAGGTTTGAGCTATAGGGAGTTCTGATTATAATAATGCTCAAATACTGATTTCTGCCTAAAACACTCGGTTCAGCAGAGATCAGAAAAGCAATAGCAATGCTAGGCATTACTAGGAAAGGAACAGAAAATACATCAGAGTGCTCTTGGAGCACTGTGCCATGGTATAGTCACATCTTCATGTCTGCTTCATGTCTGAACAGCTCCACCTCCTCCTCTAAAGAATTTAATATAGCCAGATGAAGGTTCTTGAAGAGCCACAAAGATGATCAAAACGAGGTCATGTCTTTAAGATAAGGAGCAAATAAGTTAGGACCCGTCAACTATGACGGGGTCAAATACGAAATTCCGAGTTGTACAAGAAGGATGATCAAGTTTTGACAGTTTGCTGTTGCTTCTGATAGATGAGTAGGGGCATCAGATGAGGTCAGCAAGGGACAATTTTGAGAGAAGGAAATGGGTTTGTGCTGCCTATGGCCCACTGGGGCTGTGGGACCTCCTGCCACTGGGTGTAGCAGGCACTAAAAGCTTGTGTGGGTATAAGGGGAAGCTGGAGAGGTTAATGGAAGAGAATCACATTAAGGGCTAATGAATACAAAGAAGGCCTCTGCTTTTAATCTACTAGAGAAAAAATAGAGAGTTTGCTAGAACTTTGCTCTGACCAGGGCTGTTTGTCGTACGTTTTCATGTAATGTATAAAGGATTGTCAAACAAAGAATGCAATATGATCCAATAACGAACAATTTTGAGGATACTAGAGTTTAAAATACTATCAGAATAATAATGTACACTGGGAGGCTAATTTGCACTGCAGAGCTGCTTTAAGGCAAGTGCAGATTTTTTAGTGATCTAAGAAGACTACAGATGCCAAAATATTTTAGCAAAGCTTGTAAGGTGGGGATATAGGTAGGCACAGATAATATTAAAAATGATCAATTTCGTTGCAAGTTTCATTAACTTTGATAGAAAATAAAATTCTTTTATTAATTTCTGCAACCCTATTAGCATTTAAGATTTAGATATTACAGCTTTTTTCTGACCACTAATGATAATCTTCTCTATTAGTCGCTGCATGTGCCCAGCTGAAAACCCTGGTTGCAGAGATCAGCCATTCACCATCTTGTACCGAGTCATGGAGATGGTGTCCGGGCGGTCTGTGCCTTCCGACATCTTCCAGATGCAAGCAACAACTCGCTACCCTGGAGCCTATTACATCTTCCAGATCAAATCAGGGAACGAGGGCAGGGAATTCTACATGCGGGTAAGTGATGCCTGTGCAGGGAACCTGGTATATCCTCTTGTTAGCTGAATTTCTTTTTGATAACAGAACTCTGCCTTTAATGAATACCATTTAAACATTCAAAGTGACATCTTTATATGCAGGCATACAGAGCAGTCTGCTGATGTTCAGGCTTTGTTGGCTTTTTCAGGAAAAAAACCTACACACAGCACATGCACTTTGCTGCAAAGGGCTTGGGCTACATCTTTAAGACAAGATCTACACCCTTACACCTTTTAATAATAAACCATGTTTGTCATGCTCAGGTGAAACTGTTATATGAAACCCTTTTTATTTACTAGACCAACAGAACTTGCTACCTGAAGGGTCACCTTTCCTCAAATTTTTATTTTAACTGTGCATTGGATTTTTTTTTTTAAATGAAGCCCAAAAAAGTGGGCAAAACTCTCTATATTTAGAGTTGACTTTTTGTATTGTTTGCGCTTGTTTATTGTGTTTTTGTCCTCTGAGAATCCACATTTTACATAGACAGCACAGATCTTATGAGGAGCAGCTGAGGGAGCTGGGGTTATTTAGTCTGGAGAAGAGGAGGCTCAGGGGAGACCTTATCACTCCCTACAACTACCTGAAAGGAGGCTGTAGTGAGACAGAGGTTGATCTCTTCTCCAGAATAACGACTGATAGGACAGGAGGAAATGGGCTCAAGTTGCCCCAGGGGAGGTTCAGGTTAGACATTAGGAAGAATTTCTACACAGGAAGAGTGGTCAAGCATTGGAACAGGCTGCCCAGGGAAGTGGTGCTTAGGGAGTCACCGTCCCTGGCAGTGTCCAAGAAACGTGTAGATGAGGCACTTAGGGACGTGGCTTAGCAGGCATGGTGTTGAAGGGTTGCAGTTGTACTCGATGATCTCGAAGGTCTTTTCCAACCATGACTCTGTGATTCTAAATGCCCCCGGCCCGCTCTTTGCACAGTGTTCCCGTGTCAAGTCCGCAGCCAGCAGGTGGAGCTTAGTCATTGCGTTGAGAGCAGCGTGAGGGGAAGGGGAACTGCCCTGGGGAAGCAGCAGGGTGGCCCCTGACAGAGAGGAGATGGCGCTCACGAGCTGGGCCCGTCAGCCTGGCCCGCCTCGCTGCCGCCTCAAACTTGTGCCAGACTTGTGGTAAAACGGGTCCCACTCTGCATTTCTGCTTAACGTCACAGCTCCTGATATGTAAATACTCATAATTCACTGGTCTAGCCATTTATTTATAGGCTCAGCTTGGACTTGCTAGAAGCCAGATCTTCTCAAGCGCCTGAGAACTCGCTTGATTATAGCTCCTGAACTCTTCTGAAAATCTGACCTACCGTCACCTTAACGTAACATATAAAAATCTCTTTGGAGGGTAAGGTTTTGCAATGTTAACATATGTAAGTTATAAGGCAAACTCTGGATATATAAGGCAAACTCTGGATCCGTTCACAGAAGAAAAATACACAAGAACATCTGTGCTCAAGACTCTGCTCCTTAGCGTTTGCTACTTTGAGGTAATAGTGTTTGGCACATCAAACTAAATAATACCTCATCAGAAATAGGTTATTATTTGTGCATATCCTAAATATGTGTTTTCATCTTCTGCTGTTCAGACAACCAGATTTATATATACAACGGTTTCTTTCATGTGCAGTGCTCCCAAAGGGAGAAAGAAGAAATTGTAGAAGATGATAGTCCACAGAAAACACTGAAATATTGCTGAACACTGGGATGAAGTTCTCTCCAGTGAAATACAGTAGCTTCTAACAGTGCAACAGAAAACAATGTAATTTTGGCTGTTTTAGAACCAGAGATCATAGTTTTCAAGAGTCCTTTTTGAAAGTCTTACCTGCTTGCTCTTTGTTTTGTGCACAGCAAACGGGACCGATCAGTGCTACCTTGGTGATGACCCGTCCTGTGAAAGGGCCCCGTACAATTCAGCTGGACTTGGAAATGATCACTGTTAACACCGTCATCAACTTCAGAGGAAGCTCCGTCATCCGGCTGAGGATATACGTATCACAGTACTCGTTCTAAACCTTGAGTTTATGCCCTTGAAACATTGGAAAAGACCTAATTCCTCCTGTGCAGAACTCTGTCAGTACATATAGCAGCTCGAAACCAGATCAGCGTTACCACAGACCCAGTGACCTAAGCCAGTCTGAGGAAGGAGGCCTCTTCGTGCACAGCCTCTACCAGGATGCAGACATCTGAAGACGTATTGTCAGCAGATCCCATACAATTCTCTCTGTGGTTATATATTTTAAGAACTCTTTTTTTTCTCCATTGTAAACATTTCTAGAGTATGAGTCTATGTTTGAAAGACTGTGAACCTTTGTAGCTCTGAGGCTGCTTAGCAAAAAGCACCAAAGAAACTGAGGAAAAAGCTGGCTTTTGCAATCTTGCTCTTTTCATTTTAGAAGGAAAACAGACAAACAAGCCGCAACCAAAACAAAAAGCCACCTCTTGAAACAAGGGATCTCAGAAGTGCTAACTTATATTCCCAAGTATCTCTGGAATTATCAGGCAGGCACTTTTTCTTAGTTCGCCTTGCATTTGTCTTAATTTCATCTGTTTTTCTTTCTATTTTATAGCTAAAATTCATTGTAAATTCATTCAAAATACATGTTGTATTATGTAATCTACTTTCTAACAAAAGTGTCACATGTTTGGGTTCTTTACTGTATTAAATCTTTCTATATAATAGAGAACTTAGAAATCTATCACTGGATGGTATATTTTGCAATGTTTAGGGGGGTATGCTTATTTACACTCAGGCTCTTTGACACAGGTTTCCACTTTCAGAATAATATCCAATGGCTTTAGACCAGAAGATAGAACTTCAGATGTTCAGAACTTTATTCTTCACTACTTTTCCATCTCTAACAGTTTGTGATGGTTAAGGAGTAGCAGGACTAACTGAAGATACGGCAGCAACAAATCTCTTAAAAGACTATTCAGTTCAGATGAGTCCATATTTTTTCAGAGAAAAACAAAAACAAAACACACACAAAAAAGGACTCCTCTTTACATATAGTGTCTCATACATTCCTAACATTGGAGGGAAAAAAGAGTTGAAATGGACTTGAAATAGTCATATAGCACATGCCTCTCGCACAGAGCAGAACTGACTGTGCCTGTACCCAGACCTCAAGTGATGGAGATCCCAGAGTTTCCATAGGCCATGTCTTCTCAGGTATAACTGCTCTGGCCAGTAGAAAGTTTTTATTAAAGTCTAAACTGCATCTCCCCTGTTGTAATTTAAGTCTGTTGCTCTTCAGCCCACTCCTAGTAGAAAGAGAGAACAGTTTATTACATTTCCCTTTGCAGCAGTCTCTAACATGTCTGAAGACTGTTGTCATGTCTCCTCTCAGACTGTTCCTCTCTAGTCTAAACAAACCCAATTCTTTTGGTCTTTCCTCATACATCACATTTTCTGGACCTTTAATCTTTTTTTTTTTCTTGCCTTTTTTTTTTTTGCTTTCATCTGGATTTTCTCCAGTTGGTTCACATCTTTCTTGAAGTGCAGTGCCCAAAACAAGGAAAAGCATTCCAGCTGAGGCCTCATAGTGCTAAGCTAAATATATATGTGTGTGTGTGTATATTTTAGGATTTTAGAAAAAAACTACACTCAAAATTATGTAGTTTAGAGGTATAGTCCTCACTTTGTTGAAGGAGCAGGCACTTTGGTCTCTGATTTTAGGGTCAGGTTTTCATATAGCTTTCTTTAAGTGTTCCTGCTGCTGGCTCTTTTGCTATTCCTTTCCACTTTTTTCCTTACTGGCTTTTTTTCTCTAGACCAGGGCTAATACTAGGAATATTCATCTTTGCTGGCCTTTTGGGGGATTGGGGAACTGGTAGAACTTAACGTTGTGTGGGCAAGGAAATTTGTGAAGATTATAATGCAAGTAGCCTGGAAAGCAGTCCAAGCGTTACATGAGATCCTCATTAAAGTAAGAGTTTTAAATCGAAGATTACAGATGCAAAGTTTTTGCACAAAACAGACCACATGACATGATCAGAAAATTGACTTTCTTGCTCTTCCTAAGAGCTTTGTGAGTTAGTTTAGGGTGGTTTTCTCACAGGTTTAGTAGCAATGAGGCTCTTCTTACTTGTACTCGGCCTGGAGGAAACCCTGGTACTCTGGCCCACAGCAACAAAATGTTCTCTTCCAATTCAAGTGTGCTCTAGGGGTTCCATTTCTTATTCAGTTTTCTACCTCCAAGCTTTAATGGACCAAGAAGGGTGCAGGAAGTCAAAGGGTCTTGTGAGTAGCTCAGCTGGGGTCCCCAACATAGAGAAAACCTGAAGAAAAATATCAGAAATGGGAACATGTATCTTGAAAGGATCATCACAGACCATGGTCTTGGAGGGGAGAATGGAGATAACCAGCAAGGAGGAATGATCGCTAAAACCGGGGTGCCAGAACGACTCGTGGGCACCAAATGGTGGTGGGGAGGCGGGGGAAATGAGGAGGCTCTGGTGGAGCAGAAAGAAGACAAGGAGGAGGCAGGGCCTTGCTTTAAAGGCATTAAGCCCTTCAACAAGCTGAAAGATTGCCCTGTGGATGGAAGCTCTTCTTTCCCCCTTTTGTGCCCCTCTGCTGTCTCTCCTTCATGCCCAGCTGAGGAGTCTGCTCTCTTCCTGCCCTCACATCACCCACCCCTGAGAGGAGGAGCCCTCTGTCAGACACAGACAGTTCCTCCATTCCGGGCTGCTCTCCCATGGCCCCCACGGACCAGCCTGGGTTAACCCTAACATCAGAAAACAGAGGCATTCCATAGCAAAAGACTTGGTAAAAGAGTAAAGCTTGAATACTTGGTTTTAGTATGATCCAGCAAATAGTCGTAAAACAGTATTACACTTTCTACATAAACATTCTGTGCTTTAAAAAAAAACAGTCTGGAAACAAGGGAATTCAGCCACTTCCCAACCGCCATAACATCTTTCATCACTCACTATCACTCCAGCCATCTTTAACTGTGCCAAAATATATGCCAATCTCAAAATAATAAATTGCCAGCAGTTTATAATACCTAAACTCTCAATTTCCTATTCAGGGATCTGTTTCCAATAGACCATTGCAGGCTCATATATTACAGCAAAGAAAGGACTATGGAGGTCAGGTCTTTACCTGATAAAATTTTAAAATGTAAATTTGCAACTGTTGTATGCGTTCATGTTCCCCTCTGAGGCCAGCGCCCACTAGCAACAGACAGATTTCCCACTCCAGACTGGTCAGAAAATGATTCCTTCTTCTAACTTATTATATATACATATATGTATATATATTTATGGTTTTCTAACGTGAGGGGTTTTATTACGTAGACAATATTCTGTTGAAATCCAGATGAGGGCAGCGAGCTGCCTTCTCCCTGGCTCTGCTGCAGGGCTGCCCTGCCTTGCTCCTCGCTCGAGGTGACGGAGCCGGTTCCTGGCAGGACGCAGGGGCCGGGTCCTGCTGCCCGCCTGCCAGCTGTCCCTCTGCGGAGGGGAATTCCTCGGGAAGGAGATTGCCTCTCACTCGGTGCTTGCACAGCACCTGTTCCCAGCGCGATAATGGCAGCAAATACAAACAAAGGCAGAAACGACAGTGATCGCTGATACAGATCACAGTGATTGGGAAGGAGAGTCTGTTCCAATAAATGAGCTGAGTGATTCCTGCTGTTAAGGTTAGGGGGCACAGGCAGATCTATGGCACATCTGTGGCAACAGATGAGCGATCCAGTGCTGTAGATTTGAATGGATCCTGTCCTGGATTATTTGATTTTGAAATATTTTCAGGGAATCAACTCTTTTTTTTTTAATACAAATACATAATGTTATTTCCATGAGAGTTTGTTGGATTCTGTAGAATAATTTTTCAACCTGTGCTTCTCAACAACAACTTTGGTGGAATAACTAAACTTCTCTGAGGGTCTGGTGACTCCCTGTCGCCCAAAGTGTAGTATGCATTTAGTATTTGAAGTGGAGCTGTTTCCTTTTCAAATAGGAAGCCTGCCCTTAAACGTATATTTTATTGCCTCGATCGTCACAAAATTTAGTCTTCTATCCATGAATCCTCATCCCAGACTGCATCTGAGATTCACATCATGAGCACAGTATTAGCATGAGCAGAAGTTCCTCATTTTTCTCTGACCAGAACAACCAGAGCCAATAGAATCAATAAATTTTGTGGTTCCTCAAGTTCTCCAATCCAACATGTTCACAAAACATGTTATTAAATCTTTTCTATAGCAGGTAGTTGTATTAGAACCTAGTGAAAAATGAATAGTACAGGGGTGCTAAGAAAAAGAAAAAAAGAAAAAGAAGTATTACCATATGTTGTTTGACCATGACAGGCACCATTGTAAAAGGGCAAGTAAATCTCCATCCTGGATGGACATACCCTCAGCTGATGTTAATTATCATGACTCCACTGCTCTTTAATGGAAAGACAAGAAGCGTATTGAGGATCTTTGGGATGCTTGTGTGGCACTGTACATGCAGTGGTACAGCAGGAGAATTTACAGGCGCTAAAGCTAGTTGTGGTTTTATTGCTGTGTGTTTGGAAGCTAAAGAGTTGTAGGTGACGCGACATGAATAAGTCGTGTTTCCTCATCTGACATAAGAGCATAAATGTAATTTAAATGCTTTACATTTCGCTCTTTTATATTTTTGAAGAAATTTGGATTGGTTCAACACAAAAGCAGGCGCCAAACAGTTTGTGAACTGCTTGAAAGTTCAGGCTGATGGTCATATCGGGGTTCCTAGGATGCTGTAGGAAACCTACCCAGCAAAGGGACCTGTGCTGAGCGGTCAGTGTCTTGGGGAACGCAATGGTCCAGAGACATGTCCACTGCAGCATCCCTGATCCAGCGGCTGTCTATTTCCTCATATGATTTTGTGTTGGCTGCATGTGATATATGTAAGTGCTTATAGCCCAGGGAGAAGTCACACCTATTTTGGATTTCATTAGTTTGAATTTCTGCACATGTTTATGTGGGTAATGAGATCCCTCATTTCTCTGGCCAAACTGATCCCCTGTGTAACTTACTTAACTAGTATCGGTGAGATCACATGAAGGAGAGTTTGGGCAGATGAGTGAATAGTGACACAGTAACATTGATGAAAGTGTGGGGGAACCTAGCTGAGTATCAGAGGATCTTTAGGGAACACTTAATCTCAGCTACCGAATATGCCCAGTACTTATCTTCCCCTCTTTCTCTAATGGTAACATTAAATTATGTCCCTTGGAGGCTTCACTCTCTTTCAACTATGCTGAAGTCCGTGAGGTTGCTAATCACTTTACATCAGATCTGGACTTGAATGCCCATGTCAGTGATGTAAATGTAAGCAGACGTGTATTATTTTTGCCATAGAACTGAAAGATACTTTCTAGCAATAAACAATAGTACAATTGCAGCATCTCTTTCTCTGTGGAAAATATCTTTGGGTACTTCAGTATTTTTAAGATTTTCTCAGATATTCCAGACTATTCACTGGTGTGTTTCCATGAATTATTCCTTGCCCTTGTTCTTCAAACACAGACACTGTAAGAAGTTCAGACCATATCCAAGCTTCTCCATAGCCATGGCTCACGCACCGATCATAGAAACTGTTCCTTGAGTTATCGCTAGAATACACACGGAATCATGTTGACTTCCTGAGGACTCCACAGTGTTCAAAGTAATGCATGTGCATGTGTCTGGAGACCTCACCAGCACCTTGCTGCAAATGTTTTGTATTCAAAATGTGAAAGCATAGCTACAGGGATTATTTTGACAAAAATCCTCAAAACAGATGGTGGTATGTGTGTCCTGGCTGGCTATATGTCATGCAAACACAATTCAAATGTCCAGCTCTGGAGTTCTCCAGTATTCATATGAAATAGCTGTTTTTGAGAAATATTCGGGCCAATATGCTCATTTTGTAGTGTGAAATGCAAACAAAGAGGCAGAACACTGCCAGGACTACATAGATTTGTTATTCAAATCAATATACCCAAAAAACTCTAGGTCATCATTTAAAAATGTTCCTTTGGACTTTGACAGCCCATGCTATTCAGGTAAAGAAGAGGGACAGAAAAACTGGCAGCTTTGAAAACAGTTCTGCTCTGCAGAATGCCCCGGGCTCCTGCTGCTGTCGGGCAGAGCCCTCAGCCCAAGGCTGCCCCTTGCTTTTAGGAGCCTCCTGGGGCCAGGGCTTCAGCGGCAGGACACAGATCTTCACTGACTTCTTAATGAGGCCAAATGCGGATTTTCCTCATAACGTGTATAATATTTCCTGATGTGTTTATACATATATGGACAATTGTAAATGGCTGGGCCATTCTGTTACCTACCATGTGCAGTAGTACCTGCCCAGCACAGCACATCGCTCTGCCTCTCACCAGGTCTGGGCTCAGGCGCATGCACTCTGCGCTGGGTGCCTTACCACCCCAAAGTGCGTGCTGTCCCCAGACTCAGTGCCATAGACTAAAGGAGCAAATTTCTGAGAGATAAAAATTGCAGCTGAACCAGAACGTAAATAAAGAGACCTTGGTATTTAATTAATCTTCAGTGCTTTTGTTACAATGTCATCGCTATTGCCAAAAATAATCAACCAGAAACATAAACTATTAAAAAGGAGATTATCTCCTTAAAAAGATAAATGTCCATGTAGCTATAAATAGCTCTGGAATGAAGCCATCCCACACAGAGTCTGGAATGGGAAGATGAACTCCTGGACGTCCCGACATCCTTGTCTCGCACTGGTAGGGCTAAGCACAGCGGAACCGCACGGCAGTGTGGGCAGAAGGGCCAAGGAGCCGCCGGCACGGCCACGGGGAAGGACCCACAAAGACACTGTAAAGCCCTTGGGGAATGTTCCCAGTGTGCAGGAGCTTTAGCTTTGCTTGGAAACACAGAAAAGTGCTAGCAGCCACTTCAGTAAAAAAATAAAGGGCGGGGGACAGCAATTATGCGTTGGAATTCAGCATCATTTCCCCCCAAAAGTCGTGCTTATCCCACTGCCCTGACCAACCTGTTACCCAGGCAGACGTGTTAGACACTGGGTGGCCCATGTTCAGTATTATTCAATGTGGCATTTTCTCTTACCCCACCCTATACTGTGAGTTTCTCATGTAACCAGTCCAGATGTAGGTGCAAGGATTCACTGCCTGGCTTGACAGATGCTCCACAGACCTCCTGCTTCCGTTTAAATAGTCATTCCCTAATCCTTATTTGCAGGCTGTCTGGATTGCTAAACATGCTATATTTTCTCTTTGTTCTTACCAGAAGGGAGATACTACAATTTAAAATGGATGTTTTCAGTGCTCCTCATCCTGCCTCTTTAACCCACAACCATTACTTCATTTGTAGCAGAAAATTGATTTTTAATACTTGTGCAATTTGGAAATTGTGAACAATTTACATAGATTATGCCAGAAAGGATTATTGTAAAGTTTTTTAAAAATAAAAAGCATATTGCCAACAAAAATTATAATTGAACTGTAGCCTGTTTTGACTATTGTCTGGTTTAGTAGTGATCAGAGCATCATTGCAAGCATTCATGCCAAAATCATATAACCCTTTGCAAAGCAAGTTTAATGACCATCAGTAATATTATTATATATATTGGTCTTAAATGATATAACTTATGCAGTAGTGCAGTAAACTCAAAAGCAAAATTAAAATTAATTCTTTAGAGATTGGAAGATATTAGTTTTCTTTCGTAGCTTTAATGTTCTTGTAAGCTTGTCCATAGTCAGGGGTGCTCACGTGTTTGACCGTCTTTTCCCACCGCGTTTGTTCATGACAAGGCCCAACAGGTGGCTGTGGGCAGAACTTGGCTTAGTTCTGTAGAATAAGCTAGTCTTCATAACAAGCAGTGCTAATATGATCTAATTTAGACTGAACTGGTTTCTTAGTACATAAATCATTAACCAGGAGCTAGTTCTCACTCCCACCTGTACGGCATAGCTTGTGATTTTAGTACTAGAGAGGTTTTTCCACCCTCACGATACGCAATGACCTGTGCCTAATGGGGTGCTGGTGTTTCTGCCTTCTGCAGGTGGAATGTTCCTATTTAAGGAAATTGCAGAGGCAGCTGGGCTTGGATCTAGGTCACTTTGTGGGAAGTGAATGAACTTATGTCCCACTGTTGCTTTCTCTCCATTGCATCGCTTGAAGAACTCACTGCAGAGGTGTGGTAGGTAACGTGCTATTCACTGGCTTTGTTAAGATTTACAAGCCACTCAGAAAGCTGATGAAGATCTTTATAGCTGTTTTGTACTCCAATGAACTGCTGCTGCTTATTTATAGTATCACAAGGACACTTCAGTTCTCTCCACTGCTTTGCAAATGCACTAATTCTGAATCACAAGCTCAGCAAAAATTACCCTGAGATGAGACAGGAGTATGCAAGGCAGTGACGAGAGGCTGAGGGCAGGAACGCTGAGCTCAAAAAATCCAGAAGAAGCCAACGAGCCTCTAGAACTGCTCAAAGAAACTGTGATCCATGACCAAAAACTGGTTCCTCAGTCCCCTGTGGTGTGAGCCTTGCTATGAGTGACCTGACCAGTGATGCTGGGGAACTGCTGGGCCTTCCCCCGCTGCGGTGGGAAGCGACGTTTTCAGAAACAAACTGTGCTCATGTTTAGCTGTTGGCATACAGCTCCAGTGGCCTAGTTTGAGATTCCCGGACTTGACCCACTGCATTCTTCTTTCTGTAGCTGTTTACAGTGGGCTTTTTGAGTTGCACTTGTTGTATACAGTCACATTTGTCTTATGTGATAAGCACGTGCTGAGATGCACGTAGCACAGAACAGTGTCACTCCTTCCTCGTTTTTCACTAACGTCACGACGCTGGAATAATCCATGCCTATGCCAGGATGCACAGGGATGTCTCCATTGAGCAACAGCTGGTGCAAAGGAAGGCTCTGTAGGTGAGGCCAAGGTATGTCTGGGGAGGACTTCCAAGTGCAGCCAGAAGGAGGAGGTTGCACTTGCTCTTCTGTCACTGCTGTCACAGCTGGTAGAGGACACTGCGCGCTCGGATAGATGAGCCTTGGCTGAGCGGCAAAGCTGATATCCTGCGGGAATTTAAACTTCTGCTGCACTTCCCTTACGGGTGATATATTAATTGTATTTCCTTGAGCAGTCCCCCAAGGAAACTGTGTCCCCGAGGCCCCGGCTTCTTCTCCCGCCCTGTTTCGGTGGCACTGGTTGCTCCTCGGCCCCGGGGCCTGCGGATGCTGCTGATGGACCTGTCCCCTGTGCCCGTCCCTCGCCCTGGCCTGGCCCTGCATGGCCGTGTGGGGCCGCAGGGAGGCGCGTGGCAGCTCCTGGCCTCACACAGGTGCATCTTTCCCACACGGATAACTGATTGGGAGTCACATGGGACCTGCAGCTCCCTCACAGCGCCAGGACCCATGATCTAGGCCGCGCTTTGTAAGCACCGTCCCAAGTGAAAGCTGATATGCAAACACAAAATGACGAGCATTTTTGCATCTTCGTTTTTCTAGTGGTGTTATTTCTCCTTTCGAGGCTTCCTGCAATGTACCACTGAAGAACGATTGCCAAAGCCCTCTAAAATCCAGGACTGACATGGAGCTTCCACCTGCCTGCTGATGAAAAGCTTTCTCCTTCACGGGGACCTCATGTCAGTTCAGCTGAGAGCACTTAGGGAGCAACCAGTGCATGGCCTGAGAAATGTTCTGTTTGGTTTACTAAGGTCTTGAGGAACCAGTTCAATAAATCCCCACTTGCTTGAGTGAGTGCACCTTGCAGTTCCCACCACATTCTTCATTATGTCACTTGGACACAAATGCACATGTTTTTAATGTGAAGCTAATCCCTGAGCTGCAGTGAAATGATTAACCCTTCACCCTTGAATTCCTTGCTACCATATGATCTAGTTCTTATGGAATTAAAAGTTAAAGCAATAGTGACAGTTGAAAATACTTTAGGTGCGTTGGTATTTGTTCACCATGGAAAGCCAGCCTTAAACATAAGTGTAAATGCTTTTTGACTTGGGAAACACAGATAAATAATATGGCATAGCTACTGTGTCCTGCAAATAAACATTTGCACCTGCAGTTATTATTGCTGACTCAGGAATTGTGATTCCCACAAATAACTCATTGAGACAATATGGTCAAGAATAAAGGTTCTGTGGCTTGCAGCTATTAAACTTTCTTTCAAAACATGGCTCTGCGACACCTGTGCCATGTGGCTCAGGTGTAAGATCACTCAGTTCACCGCTGTGATCTCTGAAGAACTGCATGTTCTCATCTCCCAACAGAGCATGAACTAAACATGCCTAATCCTGAGCGTCCAGACATGAATGTATCCTTCTCCCTGCTCTACAGTCTCCAGTGAAGCCAGCATTGATTCTGGTATCTTTATGTCTCAGTGATTCTGAGTGCCCTGGGTGAGGGGCAGCCAATGCTGCAAACTGAGGGCCAGGAGGCAGGTTGGCTTTGCCCAGTTTCATGTCTCATTCACTGGCATGTTTTCCTGGGAGCCTCACCAAGTGCTCTGCAGCTGGATTGAAGGCATTGACTGAGTGGACTAGTAACCTCTATTTCTAGTTGTGTTATTTCTGCAGACATAATTTGATATTACAGAAGCATTATTTATTTCTTAAATGTTTTCAAGTGTCATGCCAGACTGGGCTGTTTTTTATCTACTTGCCTTTCTCTGAGTGATGTGTCCAAGTCTCCAGCTAGAAGTCAGTGTGTGCTTTTACTGAGTAATTTTAGATGGAAGAACAGCCTTCCATCCAACTTTCCAGTTTCTGTAGACAATCCGTTACCAACCTGTATAGATTTGCTCTTTCTGCCAGTTCTTTTTGGCTTCTTTATATGCATGAGAAAGGCAGTCTGTAGGGTGTTGTGATTTGTAAGATGGCTTCTTGCCCACAGCTCATTTAAGTGAGGTAAATGAAGTCTGATACACTCGAAAATAGAGGAAAAAGTTTTACACCTGGCAATAACAGATTATTTTTGCACTTCACAACGTGTCCCTGTTTCTGGGCTCAGTGCCTCTCAGGAAGGACCTGTGAGCATTGCCCTTGCTCCGGCATGCAAGTGACACCTGGCTGGCCCCTGCGTCCTGGGGAGAAGAACATCTGCTCATCCTGAGGCCTCTGTGTCTGTTTCCAGGGCAGGGCAGCTCTGAGGCCCTGAGGAGACCCCCAGAGAGATGATGGGGTAAAAATACAGGGCAGGGCAGTGGCACCAGGGCTTAGGCAGGGAAAGCGCTCCTGGCATCTCAGCTAGCGCCGGCTCCTGCAGGGAGGATCCTGTCCTGATCAGAGCAGGGATAGAGCAAAAACGCATAAACGCGCTGCGTTCGGCTTTGGAGCTCTGTTTCCAGCCTATTCCTAACTGCAGCGATAAAACACAGATTTTTCACTTTTATTTGGTAACAGCAGTCATTCCTTGACGTGCTTTTGAATCAGGTGAACTAAAATAGCTCTGTGAGATCTATTATGCCTCTGGCTTGTAAAATACAATAATTTCTTACTAGGTTACACTAATATTTCGTAAGTCATTCTTAATATTATTATTCAATAAAGCTCTGCACAAACAATCTATCCCACAGGAGGAACTTCTGCCAGATTCCAGATGTCAAACACATTTGCTTCAAATACAGGAGTTCATGACCTTTTATGTTTGTTAATGTGATGCCATGGAAATTATTTATCATAAATAAGTGTATGTCAGGGTCAGGTGCTCCATGGGGCCATTTACAGTGATACAACAGTCTTTCCTGAAACAGGTCTTTCCTGTTTTTGGACTTTTTCCCCTAACAAAGAAGGTTTTGAAACATTTCTAAACCTTGTTATTGAACAGAATCCAGCTACTGCATTGAAAGGTAGACAGGAAGTCAAAGATATCTCAGATTTCAAGTCTTTCCTGAAATCAACTGTAAAGAAGGTTCATTCTTTCTCTTGTATCCTTTACCCTAAAAATGAAATTTTCAAACTGCAGACTATACATGGACCCAACCACATGCTACGTGCATTGGTTTAAAGTCCTGAATCAAGCAGGAGATTCTTGGAATCACCAGGATTCAAATGACAGGTCTGATATGCCACAGGATTTTTTGCATGTGGCAGTCCAAGGGAGCACTGTCCACCAACTGTCTTGAGGGTGCAAAAACTAGAAAATATCCAAAAGGGTCGATATGTTGGCAATGTTTCAGTCTCTTACCTTTTTCAGCAGGCATGACAATGTTCTTACAAACCTGTGAAACCAGCACTTCAATTAAAAACAGAGCTGGTTCTTAATAGATCCAGGCAAGAAGAGATAGGATGTAATAGGAAAACACTCTGAGGAGTCAGCCTTGGCTCTGCCTCATCCTTTTATCAACTGTACATTAAGGTTTATAGTGTCTCCTGGGCTTACTGAATTCATCATCCCAGATTCCTAGACAGCAGCAATAGCAAGAAATGCTTTCTTTGAGCTTCTCCAGATAAGAAAACTGAACCTTTTGTTCCTGCATAAATACGCGCCCCCAGTGACCCCTCTGGTTGCCGCTCCAGGCTGAGGTTGAGGGCACAAGAAAACTCCAGCTTGGGCCCAGCACAGCAAGCACTTTGCCTCAGAGGGAGCCGCCAAGGAAGCGCCCCTTGCCCTGTGTTGGATGGAGGCCGTGCTCCACGCTGGAGACGAGCTCAGGAGCAGATGCTGCAGTCCTCAAATGACCCAGACAGACGTCTGTGGGGCGACAGGACCAGAGCGTGCTGCTGACTGAAGGATGAGCCCACCTTGCGTTTATTTTCAGAACGTGTTAGTGATTTGTTTGTGCACAAAAAGATCTGCCTTGTAACTCGAAGACATAACAAGCCAGCAAAACACGTCTCAAATCCACAGTATATCTAAACGAGCTAGAGATGATCTAATCTGGGCACAAAGTATCTTCATTGAGCTGTTACCCCAAGCATCCAGGCAGCCCTTTCAGAAGACGCCTGACCCTGTGCAATAAAGCCCTTCTTCTAAAGCGCTGCGAGAGGAAGGAACTAGCTGCAGTCTCAGGCGGGGGGCAGAATTACAACGGGCTGTGTCAGGAAAGCATGACGTTAAATGTGCACTTGAAAAAAAGAAAACTCAGGTTCAGTCACAGACTGAGTTCCAGCAGCCTCATATAATGAAGTGTGTGGACCACACCCAGCATCTGTGGTAGAGGAGGGAAGGTGTCTGTTAAACTCAAAAACTGTGCCGGGAATGGAAAAAGACAGTCTCCAGCTGACAGTAGGACAGGCAGAATGAGGAATACAGTTTCATGTTTCTCCCAGCAAAACCTCAAGGGATAAAGATTATTGCTATAAAAACTTCCATGGCTGCAGAAGTTGTTTATAACAAAGGTGCATTAACCACTTAGAGACTTTGGCTGAAAAGGACTCTAATACTTGTGCTGAAATCTAATTTGAGAGCCCTCTTTTTTCTCTTTCAAAGCTTCTGGGTAACAATACTTTGCTTAGCAGCTACATGCAGAGTTTGGCTGTGAAAAGTCCTGGCCTGCATGTTGGACTTGTCCTGATAACGCCCTGCTTTTAGGTCCTGACAGCTGAGCTCATCACTTGGCTCTTGCAGTATATGCTGTATTTTAAATCTGATCATAAGCACATCACTTTATAGTACTTTCTGGAACTAAAATATTTCAGACAAATTAGTGTTAGAAACCTGCTAATGCTGAAGGACTCCAAGCAGAGCTGGGTGAGCTGTTCACTGGGATCAGTTGCTTGCTTGCATTTTCCCTTTTGCACACTATAGATAAGAATTATGCCTGAGCGATAATGTTTTCAACAGATGTGCACTTTTTTGATCGAAAGATTTCAGGGACTCTCTACAAACTTCATTCATGCTCTGAACTGCTTGATATTTAAAACTGCAGCATGATCCAGTAGGTAGGTAAAACTGTTAGAATCAGTTTCCTGATGCAGAGAATTACGAGGGGGAATACAGATAATCTCTACAAAGCTGCAGCCTCCATGGGCTTTTCTGGTTACAGACTTGTTCGCTGGCATATTTGCAGAAAGTGAAGGAAAGGATCATACACAGTCTATCTGAAAGATTCGGCAGATATAAAAATTTATTTTAAAACATTAGATGCATTTTTTCACTATTATATTGCAATATATAGTTAATATTGTTTCACATCTGGATATTTCCTGAAAGTTTGAGGTCCACGGGGGTAACACGCTCTCTTGTTTGTAGCTACTTGCTACAGACTTTTGGCTACTGCTTTTTCTCTGTGAAAAGTCTTGTGAGTTGTAATTCGATAGCACAAACAGTACCATCAGCAAGCGAAAGTGTGTTGTGCAGAGGTTCAAAACAGATGAGACAGCCCTCGCTGGGGAATATGAGAAGCACAGAGTAGTCTAGAGTCCAGACTAATAAATTCTCCTCCCTTGGCTCTATGCAAGGCTGCTCAAATGTCTCAGCCCTGCATTTCTGGAGCTGAGTGTGCAGTGGTTTGGCACAGTCATCCCAAACCAGCCTGGTTCAGCAGCTGCCCTGGCTGGAGGTGGCACAAGGAGGCAGGAGCAGCCGCAGAGCACTGGGAACTGTTAAGGTTGAGGGGCTGCAGTGACAGTCCTGGGCTGGGCATGGAGAAGGGGCCAAGAGCAGGTCTCAGTGAGGCACGAAGCATTACCAGAGGCTCCTTACGTTACAGAGGAGCGTTTCCCCTTCCTTGAGAAAGAAGGAAGCTAATCTTGCCAGCTATTTCTCTCCTCAGACTTCCTTGTCAGAAACACCGTTTTTATGTCCCTTCCTCGTTCAGATGACCTGCGTGCCTGGAGGCTGCCTGTTACCACCCTGCTGACTCGAACAGCTGCACAGCTACTTGGGCAAAACTGGAAATCACTATCGAGCCTGGAAATCCCAGGAACAAACCTGCGCTCACGTAGCCTGATCGTAGCAGGCTGCCTATGGGAACTATATCAGTAGTTAAACATGCTTTTAGGCACAGTGAAAATAAAGCTGCTCGCTCCCATAAGGGTGTTCAGAGAGATGCCTTGAAATGTGTGTCTAATGTGCACTTCAAGAGCTCAGGTAATTCTGGAGGCATACCAAATCACTTTTATTTCTTTAAAATGGTGATTGTATATAATCACATGGGCCCTCTTAATAGGAGAGCTCCTCTGCTCCGGCATATCCCATCACTGTGCTGCTGGCTGCGAACCTGGATGCTCAGTTGGGTCCAAAGTGAAGCCTGAGCTTTTGGCACAGGCCCTGTCCTCGCAGTGGCTCTGGATCTGAAGGAGCTGTGTTGTACTGCATGATGACAGGCACGAAATTCTTAGTTAGCATCAGCTCCAGAGTGATATTAAATTTGAAGTAGAAAATATCAGCATGGAAAAGCCACGTTCTTACTGGATGGGGGATGCCCAAAAGGCTGGAAATCATGAGCAGTGAGGATGAGCATCCAAAACTCTGCTCACTTATCTTAGTTTTTGAAGTATTTAGAGCAAGAACAGAATTTCCTTGAGGAAACACTCATTTTATTTCCCAGAATTACAGCCCCACTTCCCGCTTGCTTCCCCCCACCTTGGTATTTCAGCCCTGCTGATTCTGCTCCTCCTCAGAAGTGGCAGGAGGGGAAGCCACAGAAGAGAGTGGTGCCTGATAAAGCAGCATGGGGCCTCCCCAGTCCCACACCCAGACAATAAATTCCTGCACCTGCGTTCCCCAGGAAGGCTCTGATCCCACTTGCTGCGAGCTGCAGCTCGTGCACCTGAGCTGCATCCAGCAGAGCAGCACTAGGCATGCCAGGGGCCGCAACTCTGTAAACACCAATAAATCACTTTTCTCCCTAAAATACGACCCCCCCCCCCCCCCCGCCTTCCACGGGGTAGCCGCGGCTGCAGGCGCGAGGAGCGGCGGCCGAGGCGGCTCCACGAGGCCCGAGCTGCCCCGGGAGCGGCCAGGGGCCGAGGCGGCCGCTGAGGCGGCAGCGGGCCCCGGGCCGGGACATGGCGGCGGGCCGAGGCCGCCCCCTGGCGGCGGGGCCGGCGCGGGCGGGCAGGAGGGAGGCGGGAGGAGGCGCCGAGGAGCCCGCGGGGCCGGGCCGGGCACAGGTGAGAGGCGCTGCGGGGCGGGCGCCTCCCGGGGCCGCGCGTCCCGGCGGCGGTCAGTGAAGCGCCTCGGCGGTTGCGGGGCCGCGCGTCGCTGCGAGGCGCCTCGTGGGGCAGAGCGCGGGACGAAGCGGCATCCGCGAGGCGCGCGCGGGCTCTGCTGCCCCGGGCACCGGCGCCGCCTCGATGCAGGTGAGGGGCTGCGAGGCCGCAGCGAGCTCGGGGTGTCCCCGCGGGCTCTGGCGACGGTCAGCAGTGTGTGCGGGACAGCGCGTGCCTGGAGGCCAGGTCCCGCCAGGACGTGAGCGCGTCCTGCGTGGGGTTCGTGAGCCCTCGCGCGTGTTTGCAGGACGTGCAGCCGAGACGAGTAGTTTGACGGCACCGGGCAGCTAGCGGGGGTTTGTGGCTGCCTTCTGGGGTTTAGGTTTTTATGGCTGCAGTTGTTTCGAGGTTTGGCTCCGGTGGTATTTTTTAATCAAATGGCAGACCTTGAGAAATGGAGACAGGTAGAAAAATAGTCACTGTGTTCAGCTGTTACAAAATTGTATCATCATATAAATTGAATTGTGTTTAAGACGGTCTCAAGCTGGGATTGCTATGATAAAATGCACCTATAAAATGGAAATACTTCATGTACACACTAGGCTCAGTGATATCAGAGAAGCAATGACAGAGCTCACTGAGCTGCCGTGTGAAGGAGCTCATAGTGGTGGGGTTGAGGCATAGCCCAAGCAGGAGTTGGGGATACGGTTTGGAAAGGTAACTTGGAGTTTCCCTTCTTTACTAGGTGAAACTGGCATTGGAGAATATAGTGTATGTACTGAGGTTATAGCCTGCCCTGGGTAAGGGGAATGTTGAAATGAAAGCAGAAGTTGTCATTATAGGCAGTTTTGGAGTGTCCTATTCTAAAACCAGCTTGTTCTTTCTTACCCTACTGCTGGTCTTTGGGGTGGTTGAGATCTTTCTGGTCATTAAATAACATAAAGATCTGCTTAAATTAAACCGGCCTTGCAACTCTCGTTCAATATGGAAGCATGCTTCGTGCGATGCATTTCACTAGTTAGGAATGAAAAGGTAAATGTTGAGGATACTCCTTAAATTTACACTTCTGGTCAGGGTGCATGTAGCTGTGTCCAGAGATAGCTAGACCTGGGGCAAGTTCTGTGGCTCAAACCTAGGCATCTAACCAGTCCTGCAGGCACCAGCTGGGCCTCAGACCCCAGCTCTGCCCCTGTTCTGCAGAGGTTCATTTTTTTTTGGTAAAACCCCAGAGTGAAGCCTGAAGATCAGCTTGCTGAGTGCCTCATTTCTGCCAGTGCTGATTAGCTGGGGCCCTGCGCTGTCCTGGGAGCCACAGGTGAGGTGGCCTAGACGTTTTGCACCGGGAGAGCTCAGCCATCTTCACATGGCACCTACGTGATCAGGCTCCATTTACAAACAGATGGGGGAATATATTGTAATATCTGTTCTGTCTCTTTTCTTCCTTCCTTCCTTTATTTTCCTTCTCCTTCCTCACCTTGCTTTTTATTCAAGGGTCATGTGTGGAAGCCAGCTGTGAAGAGCCCGGGTCTCAGTTTGTATCTTCCATTTCTCAAGAGATTGCTATAGCCATAAACCCGTGTGCTGTCCTGGGCTGGTGGTTTCCACCTCCTCGCATCTGAATCTGTTTCACTTCACTTTCAGTACAGAAATATTCATTAGGTGAGCTGTGATCTTAGCACAGTGGTTAGGGCATGAATCCAGGAGTGAGAAAGCTTGATTTCTGGTCTCTTTTCCAGATGCACACTAAATATTAAAACACATATTTGCAGAACGTATCTGGCTAAACCATATTGAATTACAAGACAAATATATTTATTATTAAAAGTGTCGCTTTGAACATACATATGAAAATCACATTTACTAAAAACACTGCATACAGAGGATGGGTTGGATCCATGGACGTCCCATCAGCCTGCTCTTAATTCAGGAGATGGAGCGAGGTGAACCCCAGGTGACTAAATCCTCTTCCTTGCTGTGCTACGCAGAGTCTGAACGTAGGCAGTGCTGTTCAGCTGGCACGTGCATGGAGGCTGTGCCCGCTCTGTGCTGGAGGAAAGAGCCAAAATTCCAGTCTCCATGACTGAGCCCAGCGATCAGGGCAGTGTCTCACTTGTGTTTCCTCCTGGCTGATTTGCTTTGAGACTTGGTTTGCGTCGCTGTTAATCCGCAGCGCTTGTTGGTTGCCTCTGGCAAGGGACCTTTTTGTCTGTCTGTCTGCCTTCGTTTTAGTGGTTGAGTTCTGCATCTGATGGCGAGAGCGGAGCTGCCCCTTTGAACAAGGGCGGCACAGCCTGCAGCCGTCCATTGCTCTTCGCCGTGCGTGCAGGCAGCCAGCGGGCGTGAGCTGGAAGGGCAAATTCCACCAGGAAGCCAGGTTTTGGCTCACTTAAACCTGCGGAGCCTTTCTCACCCGCCTTGGTTTCCACCAGCTGCACCCTTTGACTTTGGAGCTTGTTTGCTCCTCAAAATGACAACACGAAAATGTTGTCATTTGCTTCATTCAGTGATTTTTTTTTTTTTTTTTTCATGATGTGTAGCCAGACAGTGTTCCCCTCTCTGGGTTTTTCTTTATTTTTGTAATACAGCTACTTTTGTTTGCTCTAAATCTCCTGAGATACCTTAAATCTGATAAATATTCTCTTGCTAATCTAAGTAGGACAACACCCAAACTCTGTCAGCAACAAACTTCGCATACTTCTTTATTTAAAGTGAAAGGAAAAACAGGCTGAGTTTGGACTACTAAGCTGTATTGCCATACAGGTTGGTAATACTATTCAGTCTCCTCAGAAAAAAGTGATTATGCAGAGAAAAAAATCCCATCGATTGCTGGTGTCTGGAATGAATCTTCAGAGGAGCCTCCTCTGGGAAGAGATTGAAATCCTAGGTTTGATTTGAACTCATCTGAGTTGCATCATATCTCTTAATCGCATTAATACATCAAACCATGCAGAATTAGTGCAGAATTAGTGCAGAATTCTCTCAACCTTGGTATGAATGTTTATTTGCCTGTCATCACAGCTGAGGTTTACACTTAATTCATTGCCAAAGGAAAAACAATATATGTCAGAAAACTGATGGTTATCTTTCCTGTAAATTATACCCTGGTGACTTTGTTATGAAGTTTTGTTTTTCAGTGATCTAATGGTCACGCTCAAACTGGAGGGAACAAATAATTAGACCCCATACTCAGGCCCTTGGTGCTGTAGGATTTTGCTGGACACTACAATGAGCTTTGGGTCTGACCTTAAGAGCAAATTCTGGAGAGGCTGCTTTGGCAGCTAAAACTGTGCTGAAGTCCAAGAAAGCAAACCACAAAAACCATGCCCTAGTGGCCTCAAAACCTTGTAGGCACTTGAATTATTTTGGCACCCGTGTTTTGGAGTTGGAAACCTGCAGTTAGACTTGTGTAATATGCCCTGTCCTGGGCAAGGGGCTTTGCCATGCTGCAGAGATGAGGGTTAGTCAGAACTAGGTTTAAATGTGGTGCCTCTGTGGTTAGTGCCCAGATGGACGAAAAAGAAATTGTGCTTCCGATTTCTGAAAGATTCTTGAGTTTAGAAAGGTCGCAGTGTTCTCTGTAGAGCTTCTAGGAGACAACATCAATTCTCAGGACTTCAAAGTCTGGTTTCATTTCATGGTAGAGCAAAACCCAAAGCCTTCTAGATATTTTTTTTCCTTTTTTATTTTTAATCTTTGGAAAATGCAATTGTCTGTGTCTGCCTCTTAGGCTGAGAACCCTTTTGTAATCTTAAGGTTGTCTGTCTGCTCAGCAGTGACCAAAGAAGTAAATCTTCCTTGACTAAACCTTGATCAAACCCAGAACATCACCCTGAATCATCCCGGCTTTCGTGCAGTTCAGTGATACGTTACTCCAGATCCACTTCCACCAGTGTGTGAAATCATAGGTCAAAATCTCATGTAGAGCATTGTTTTAAACTCAACAGATTTTTTTTTTTAAAAAAAAAAAGTATATTTGTGGCGTAGATGTGTACTACTTCCAGCAAATCTGTCTTCCTGGGATGAGAGAGAGGGAAAAAGGAGGAAATGGTAATTTCACGCTGCCAGCTTCTCTGCAGACCTCTGCTTGCAGAGCCCCCCAGCTCTGCCACATGGAGCATTTGGCCAGGATAACTGGGGTGCCAAATGCTCCCCTAAAATTAGGATGCTTCTGATTTCTCCTGGATTACTTCACTGTCTACATAAAATAATTTTAAAATACATCTTTTATATGCTGGCTCTCTGATTACCACTTACCTACAAACTTGGGCAGCTGCCAACTACTGTAGCCAGCTCAGGTCTCTGAAGAGCATTGGGCTGCTAAACAGTTTGTGGGCCTCTGGCCCGGGTGGATTTAAAGCATAATAAATAAATAAACATCTTATAAAGACAAAATCCTCCTGGACTTTTATTCTAATGTGTGTTTAGGCAGCTTCTTGAGCTTAGCGTGTGTGCCTCCTAGAGCCGTACTCCCAATCTGGTTTGGATTTGAATTCATTAAGATCTGTTCCTGTTTCCTGTTCTCGAGTGATTCATTAATCTGTTTTCATATATGAGATGTACTGGAGTCACGTGTGTCCTGTCTTAATCTCAGCCATCTTTCATCCTTGATTTATATAGTATATGTAATTCCTTCCTCTCCCCAGAATATTGTAACTGATGGCGGAGTGTGACAGTGAGGAGCAGAACTGCTGGAAATGGCATCTTCTTCCTATGGAAACCCTCTAGTTTGAAGGGTTTTTTATGTGTTTTTTTTTTTTTTTTTTTTTTAATCCTGAATCAGGATCATGAAATACAGTTTTGCATATAATTATTGATTATAAAAAAAAATACTTTGCCTAAAACAAAACACTAGATGTGTGTGTGTATACATACAAAATTCTACTCTATCTTGATTTTTATAAGTGAACAGGGTTCTTTTAAAATAGCATTCATGTCCATGAAACAGTGCAGAGCTGTTTGGGCTTTCTTTTTCTTTGGACTTTTTTACAATATACAGAAAAAGCGATTTTTCATGATCTATCTGGATATTGTGTGTGTCCGCATGTTTTCTGTGCTCCAGTTCAGTGCTTGGTTTCAGCATTGCACCGAGCTGGTGCTGGAGGGCCCCTGTCTCCAAGCCAAGCACTTACAGACATGGTAAGAAACCCAAGTGCACAGGCTCTTGCCTAAAATACCTTCCTCCTGGAAGCATTTTTTTCCACTTGGCAGTCAAATGTCTCTAGTTCTTTTTGATACGGGGTGTAGAGGGGCTGTTCTATCTGGCAATATCACAAAGAGGAGAGGGAAAAAAAAAAACTGATACAGAATGTATAAAAATAAAGTTCTTAGTATTTCAGTTAGTAACAAAGCACCCATCGGTGACTGACATGATTTTTTCCTAATCTGCTTAGAGCGAAGGACTTATCTCATGTTGAATTCTTTCAATGTTCTCATAAGAAGCCAAGTTCTTTTTACAGAGATGTCGGTCTCTAAGTTTTCTTTTCTGGTGTCCTGACTTCAACTCCTTTTCTTGCTGTTTTCCATCCGAGTCCAAACAGCCCAACATAACAGATTGCAGTCCAACATAATGGATTTGTTCATTTATATTTACTGCCCAAATACATACCATATTGTACATCCTTGTCCAAGTCAGTAAATTTATCTACAGTTCACAGGAACAGTGATGTCAGTACAGTAATTGGATGAATTGGTTACTTGCCTAATGCAGCATTAGGAAGTAATACTATCTCTATCAACTATTACAGCCCAGGGCATAGGGGATTCAGTATATGAAAACTCCAAGTTTTAAGCTTTATCGTGGGATAGATTTATAATGTTCTCTTCTTAATTCAAACATAAATCTTGGTTGAGAAAAATTGGCTAGGATTTATGAAAGTTGTGCTTTTGGCCCTTGTAAACGATATTATTAATCTTCTGCATCCCGAGGCAGGCTCGGATTAAGTCTGCATTTAAAGGCTGCAGGTGCAAGACTATATAAAGCCGAGTCGGAGTCGGGATGTCCGCTGGGAGCTGTGTCAGAAGAGCGACTTCTGGTTGCGTGCTCTTGCCAGAGCGCGTTCCCTGCTCCAAGGGGTGCCTGGAGAGCGGAGGCAGCCGTTCCCGGAGCGCCACAGCTCAGCCCGCACCTGCTCGGCTCCGTTTCTCTCCGGGGAAGTTGGCAATAGCCGTTCGTGCCGCTGCGGGACTCGCTCCCGGCGCGGGGGCCTGCGCCCGGCCTGCGGACGCAGATGCGCTGAAGGCTTCTTGGCCCCCTGCGCTGTGGAGCCCTGTGAAGAAGCAGCTGCCGAGCGGAAGCCGACGGCGGCGGGATTGCTCAAGCGCCTCTCCTGTCGCGTTCGCTCCGAGGCCTGTGAGAAGGGGGACATGAATTAGGTCAGCTTCGTTAGCGGAGCGAGGGCGAGGCGCAACGGGCAGGGCCGAGGCCTCCTGGTGGCATGTGGAGCACGTGGCTGCTGCTCTTCAGGGAGAGCTGCTGCACCGGGTCGCTTGTGTCTGCGCCTTCTGGGCACGAGAATGTGCTAATTGGCTCGTGGGATGCTAGTAAACCCCCCGTTAGGACCACAGCTCAGCTAAGGACTGACTTCTGAGCTGGTTTCTATGCCTCAAGAGAAGCTTGCAAAAGGTTTCTTAGGGAAAAACTAAAATTTTTGTGGCATAGTTGCATGCTGTGTGCTCCTGCTGTTTGCAAATATTAAAGCTTTATGTGCAGCTCTTATCTCTAGGAGGTAAAAGAGCAAATAATACCCTACCTGAATGCCCCAGCAGTCACCAGAGGGCCTGAGCAGGCGCTCTCCGTAGTTTCAAATCCTCCATCTCATCTCCACTTGCTCATAGCCCTGTGGGGAATATAAAGACAATGCTGGATCAAAAAAAGAGATTGGGATCTCAATAATTATCTAAATAATTATATTTAAATATATTTCCATCTTGTCCTGTGCTGTGGTGGATTCCTGGGTTGCATAATGCAAATGTAGTATCAGCCTGAAAAAGTGCTATCGCAGAAGTGGGATGAAGTTTTGAGAACTGCAGTGCAGATCTGAATCTATCTACTGAGGTAGAAATAGGCTTAGATATTGACAGTGAAGATGTTTAGTTATTAGAATATGGTATGAAATAGTTCAGGTAGGTTCTTTACTTTTCTGGTCTTTATATAAAAATAGGGTATATTCCTGCTTAAGCTGGTATGTTGGACCGTGCTAGCTCTGATCATGGTCTGTTTTATTCTTGGTCCTGTGTTGAGAACAGCTCAAGGAAAGTGTGAAATTTCCCCTGCCCATGAGTTGTTAAGCCATAATTTGCCAAGTGGGAACGTTCTTCCTGTGCCAAGACGGTTAGTGGTTTGCTTGCATCACGGAGCGTGACACTTTTCCTAGCAACTTTTAACCATCTATTTCTGTTACCAGATTTGCTTGTGTAACTGCACAAAAAGCTAGAGGGCTCTTTGCCCCAGGGGGGCAGTGCCACAGCCCTTCCTCGAATTGGCCCATCTAAATCAGGTTACTGATGCACAGTCTTTCTCTGTCTTAAGAGTGTAAATACCTTTACTGCTTCCTGCTTTCGTTTGTTGCACTGTGAGAGTTTCCCTTGTCTTCATAGCGCTGGACAAGCGTGTGCCGGTGCTCCTCATGGGGCAGGGCCTGCAAAGCGTCCCGGCTCCGCTGGCTGAGCTGCAGGCACTGGCGTCATGGAAGGGTCTGTCCCAAATGCTCAGTAAGAACCCATCTTCCCCGATTCAGGGTATTTTCTTTTGCACTTCTTGCTTAGTGAGTACTGGGGCAACTAGAAACTTTGCTATGGTGTTTCTGGAACACAAATCTGAGAATGTGTTTTATGTATTTATGGCTGGAAATAAATCTTTTAATGGTTTTTGGTGGCTTTTTGAAACATCTGGCTTAGCCAGTTTTCCCGGTTTGAGATCAGATGTTTGCCTTTGTTTCTATCATGTAGCTTTAAATGTGTTACTCGATCATCTCTTACAGAGCAGTGCTATGGCTAAATGTGCTAGAATTCATCAGCAGTCTACCAAATTGCTGCAAAACACATCCTTTCATCATGGGATGACATTTCTATTGAGACTGTGTGCAGCTTTTAATATTTAGTATTACCCTCATTCATTTTCTATCATGTTTTTTTATTATTTAATGAGTTGCTGAAAATATTTGCTTTCTTCTTCAAACATCTCAGTCTTGTAATAATTCTGGAAGCATCTGGAACTAAAGTCTTCAATAATGTGTTTGTCTGACTTTTGTACTTTCAAGAGGTCTATCAGAGAAATCTGGAAATCATTAAGCTAATTATGTTCTCCATCTAAATACATTAAAATAGTAGTGAGACTAATTCCCTGGACTCTATGCATGGTTGCTTTTAAATCTTTCTTCTTTGATGTAGTTTCCGTGATGTTCTAATAACCTTGGCTTTCCTTCTGCATTAGTGTTGAAGAACGATAGCTGACTTGCTTTTGGTGATCTGAGCGTGGGTTGACCGTGGGGAAGAGGAAGGCAGTGCAATTGCTGAAACCAGTGATGAACACCAAGAAAGAGAGAATTTGATGGAGGGAGTGTTCGGATCTGGGCTCAGTGCCCTCTCCTGCTGCAGGTCCTCCATACAAGCGATTGCATTTCTCTGGCTCAGTCTTTTGTCTGAAAATTGGGAAGAATTCACCCCTTGGGGAGAGGTTAACTCCTTTTCCCAGGCTCATCTCTCCAAAATGGACTATGTTTTTGATTGTGTCTGTGTGTATGGCCTAGGGAAAACTTAGCCCAAAACTTGGAGGTGGCATCTAGGAGTCCAAACTCGTTAACATGGGTCGCGTTGCCAGGAGCTCAGTACCCCTTTGAAACTCAGCAGTGGGCCCGAGAAATGTCCGTATCGGTTCAGGTGTATTCAGTAAATTTATCCCCAGGCAAGTGTGACTATTTAACAAGTGTCAACTTTTGTCAAGATCATGCAGCACTTGCTTGCTCTTCGCTAAGACTATTTTTATACTATGAAAGAAATTAACTGGGTGCCAAGCCATCTTATTTACTGCCAGGATTGCTATTCTGAAATAAAACCCAAATATATATATATATATATATATATATTTTTATATGTGCGTATACACACACACACACACACACATATATATATTCATACATAAATATATCTTAAGTAAACAGAATGTTAATGTGTGTCTTAGAGCATCCATGTTGTGAATTCATGGAACAAGCAGGGTGCTGTAGGCAGCATGAGGGAGGACTGAGTTTAGGTGATCTGTCCCTTAGCAAATACTGTCTTTTTAAAAAAGTGTTTACGAACAAAAGTGCAAATTTTGCCACCAGCTTTGATGCTGTTATGCTCTTAAGCACAAAATCAAGTGTAAACATCACGCCTGGAATTTTTATTTTTAAAAATATCTAATTGAGGCCTAGAGTGAACTGGAAACTCTAAAGTATGTGTCTATATACTTTGCCATTTGCTACTGATACTACCTTGCTACTGATATTACCAGGCCTGTAAAAAGGGAGTGTGTAAATAGCAATATCATACCGTACTCCTCAGCACAATAGGCAGTGATGGATTGCTTTTATATTTGCATGTGGGTAGAAAGAAATGTGTGGATGTTTCCACATTGTTAAATGAAAACAGAAGCGAATGGTCAAAGTGTCACAGAATACTTGGTTTTATTGTAAAGAACCTGGTCTATTTTCTTTATTTTCTTTTTTTTTTCTTTTTCTTAATTACAGAAGGATAAAGGATGTAGAATGCTATTCTTACTGCTACACCAATATCAGGTGTGTTGCCCATCTTTCAAAGCAAGGCACTCAACGCAGTGATGGGAAGGCTACTGCTTGTGACAGATGATTTACATTTGTTTACTCACTTACATGGCTGGTTCCAGCTAAACAATTCTGGGGAAAGAAATTATTTCCATGAACTAAATTTCCTCTGATGCGGAAAAACTGAATTTCCGCCTACCACCAATTTATGTAACTGGAAAGTTGGGTGGTCAAGTGACAAGTTTTTGTTTCCTCACTACCAGAGTGAGTAAATTCAGCTTGGATATTTTGAGATAAAATACTGTTTTGCCGGAACAAACTGCCACCGAGCCTTCAATATCTTGGTTGCAGAGCTTAGAGCAAATGAAACAGCTGTTGCAGCCCAGTTTAAACATGATGAACAGGAGTAAAGCATATTAACTCCAGCTGGGAAGGAGAATCACCACACGGGAGCCTTCAAGTAAACTCTGAGTTCCCACTTGGTTCACTAAGGTGAGAGTCCCGGAGGGAGGAGGAGAGGAACGCTTGATTCAGAGTGACGTGGAAGATCCCCCGGGAAGGCCCTGGGCACCTCTGTGTGCTTCTGTAAAGAGGCTCTGGTGCGGGGGTGTCACCTCTGTTGTGTTTCAGTGCAAATCTCACATCAGACTTAACTTGTGGGCAATTTAGAGATCAGCGAGACTAGTGCGCGCAGAGCAGTGGTGTCCCTTTGCAAGTGGGACATAGAGCACCTGTTCTGCTATTTCAGATTAACATTTACCAGTGTTCAGGCTTCTTATGAATTTTTGCACATTCAGGTCACTGCAATTTGTGCATTTTGGTCTGCTGGACACAAAGAGCAGTATAAAATCAGAGGAAGTGATTAATTTCACTTAATGGTAGAAATAGCAAAAGTTCTTTATAGGATGTTGCATTAAGAGAGGAAAAAAAGAATTCCTTGAGGCCTTCTGGCAGGAGGATAATGGTTCGCTTCAGCTGTGTGATCAGTTTAGGTCTAATGGGAACATATTTTAAGAATTTCCTTCTGATCAGTACTCTGCAGTAGCTTGTAACTAAGAATAATTCTGGGACAGTTATGTACTTGTAGTAGTAGGTCTTCATTACATCTCACTTCATTACATCTCAACTTTGCATTTTAAAGTTGACAAGTTAATTCAGAGCCTTCTAAATGAAGCCTGGTGCTTTCGGTGACCCCGTAACTCCCTAACTTGGCACATACATAGCAATGCGGAGCACTGTAGTGTGCGAAAGGGGTCGGGAACTGTGTGCTGTGCCCGGTCCTTACTTGCAGATCGGGTCGGGAACTGTGTGCTGTGCCTGGTCCTTACTTGCAGATCGGGTCGAGAACTGTGTGCTGTGCCTGGTCCTTACTTGCAGATCGCCACGTCTGCTGATGTTACCGGACTTTCAGGAGCACCCTCCCCATGGCAGCAAGGGATGTTAAGGAAATAAAGTTTTTCCACATTTAGGTAAAAGCATTCAGAAATTAATGTCTTCATTTGGCATCCACCAAATTTTTTTTTTTGCGGTGTAATGAAGGACGAGTTTTTGGTTTGTGTTCCGGCAATTACTGTTGTTTCTGTTAACGGTCTTCGCGCGGTCCCCTCGCTCTCCAGGAGTACCTGGACAAACAAAACGCCTGTCCCGCCGCAGCGCGGAGGCCAAGAGCTGCTGTGCTGGAGCACGAGGACATTTGGCGGTTTCCGGTGATTAAGACGATTGAGCAGAAGTCTGGGTTTGCGTAACTGTCATCTTCTCCAGGCATTATCCCTGTTTCTCCCACTCGTTGTCTCTCCCATCCCTTCAGCTTGTTTTCATGTTCTGTTTGGTGTCTTCTTGTGCCCTCTGTGGAGCTGGAGTCATATCTTAGGTATGTTCCCTAAGGAACCTCGTGTACTTTAGGTACATGCGAAAGGACTGGTCTTAGCCAAAATGTTGGACAGGAGGCAACACAGCTGTGTGTGTCCCTCGGAAAAGAGAACATAAGCACATGAATAAAGACATTTAAATCAGGCCAGTTAGTATTTTCATAAAGTCCTTTTAATGTTAACCAGCTGTTACAGACTTGTTCTCATTCTTTAAGAGGTTGCATGCCTCTCATTTTGCTGGAAGTCGGTGCTCTCTCTAGATGCAGAGGTGGTAATTATATAATAAAGCATGTTCTCAATTTCATGTGTATACAGTGAAGAGACGGCAGTAGTTTCTCAAAGAAAGTGATGTTGGCATTCTTCATAAAGAGTGTTTTCGCATGTGAAGTACAGTGTATACTGAGTTAAAAATATAAGGGCCTATATATGTGGAAATATTACATAATATACATGTAGGTATATGAATAAAATAGAATAGGGAAAACATGAGTCAGGGAAATGGAATAAAAAATACACTTTGCAAATAACTTGGAAAGACCAGATCAAAACAAATCTAAAGCTGAGTAAACTGCAAGGCCCAGTTGCACACAGAAATAAGAGATGAGTTTTGGTGCCCTTAGAAGGAAGGGGTTGATCTGTTTGAGTTGGTCACTGAAAGTATTGGTGTGTCATGTGTTACAAAAATGCAGGAAAGGAGAAAAGCGTTTTGTATAAAAAATAGTTTATCTCAAAAGGAGAAATCTGTTGAGTTTAGTCTTTCTGTGGCTGAAGTGAACGGTGGCTCTGTCATTGACCCAGGAACTGAGTCCAAGGAACAGTTGCACAGTTAAATGCCTAACATAATTTTGCATTTTAATTTCAGTTGCTTCCATCTCATACAGTTTGTTTGACTGTGCTTTGCAGAGTTGACAGCAGCGCTGGATCTTTTTAGTTTCTTCTGAACTGCAACACAGAAACAATGGCAAAAGAATATCTAAAGAACTGCTGCAAATGGTGCTTCTACGTGGAAAAGGAAAAAAGTGATCGTGAGTTCCAACACAGTAATCATGTTGACTAAGAGTTCTGCTATTCCACATTCATTAACGATGAGATTCCCATTAATAAAATTGCAATGTCATCCCCGATAAACCCACATTGTTTTACAGCATCCAAAATTCTTTCTGTGCCTCCACTTGGAGATTGAACACATGCTTGTTAGTGTTAGGAATTGGAACTGGAAAGTAAAACTTGTCTGAAGTCTGCTCCTTGCAGCCTGGAATGCTGTCCAAAAAAAAAAGCCAGCTTTTTTTTTACCCAAGGTCATGCAAAGGTCTTATATTTTTCAAATGCTCTAAAAGTGAATATTCCCCCCACTCCGTGGATTTGCTGTCAGGGTTTTCTTTTGGTATGTTAGTTGTCTGCACAACTGCTCCGTGATACAAATGTACAGTGTACCTCTTATAAAAAATGATTTAAGAGCAAGGTAGCTATAAATACTACCTTGAGCAGCAAAGAGCTTGGATCAGTACAGGTGCCATGAGGATGAATATCTTTTCCATACAGCAGTCAGTGTTTGTTGTGGCTGCTAGTAAAAATGAACACTAGCAGCAGAAAGTAATGTGTCAAACACAGATCCTATTCAACAATAGAGATCTATTCACAGTATTGTTCAAAAGTTACTGCACATGTGAGCTCTGTGTTTTTCTTGCTCTTTATTTTTAGCAGTTTCCATGGCGCAGGAATCTGAAGCGGCAGCCGCAAAGAGGCCGGCTATTGTGGAGAAACCTCCGTTGTCTTCTGTGCCCGTGAAGCGCCAAGTTGGCTGTTCAGAGGATTATCTGCTTTCTAAACTGCCTCAGGATGGTCAGGAGGTACCGTTTGTGGTCCCTCCGTTCAAACTAGCTTATGTGCAGCCGAAAAGCCTAGCTAGTGTCTTGCATGCTGGGGGAATTCAAGGTGAGATATAAACAGTATTGCTAAAATGGTGTGTAGGTTGTTGGGCAAAAGCCAACTAAAAATGCTGGTATCTCATTGGGCAGATTAACCAGTGTCACCATCTAATGAAAGCCCATGAGAAGGCTTTGTCTTCTTGGAAAAAAATCTTGTTTTGTCCATTATAGCACAATGATGTCTTCCCCTATTTTTTATATTTAGTACATTACTACTCAGCTTCCAGAAGCTGAAGGAGATTTGTTTTTTCAGTCCGTCGTAGGTCTCAGAAATAATTCTTTATCTTCTGCTATTCCTTGAAGTGTCAAGAGTTAACCAGTGTTCCTCCTACAAACATATCTTTGGAGAACTTGCTGGAACTGGCATTGCGGCTTTGCTCTCTGGACATCCAAAGCGCCTTTGGGAAAGATTCCATCCCGTTATGTATCTCTCTGATCTTGCATGAATAAAACTGATGGCAAGGTTGCACGCTAGTGCTTGTACTCAAAGTAATGGCACTTGAAGCAATCCAGGCTTCTAGTAAAGAGAATTTATTGGAGGCAAGGAAAGACCTAACACATTCTCAATGTCCAGACCACTCAGAAGTAAAGAAAGAGCGTAGTCTGGCTTCCATGTTTAGTGAACATTTTAACATACTAACACGTCTTCCTTTTTCTCTTTCCAGACAATAGGCAGCATGTGCTAGTATTCAGAAGACATTTTTTTTTCTGCTATTTCCTGCTCTTCTTGCTATGCTTGAGGAGTAAGAGTGGCATATGGCACTATGGTACTTTGCTTCACAGTATCCTTGTTTGTGCTTCATACTATATCAGCTAGTCTCATGCACAGACTGCCCAAATAACATACATCCAGTTTGGGCACACTAATGTTTTAAGAAAGAGTAGAAGTGTGACCCAGCAGCATGAGTTTCTCAGGGGCTAGACTACTGCTAGGCTCTTAGTCCAGTCAGGAGATGCCTGCAGTTACCTAACTGAAAATTGGGCCCAAGTGTATGTGAAACTGTTGGTTTCTCTGGAGCTGCCTCAAGGACGTGATAGGCTTTTAGTCCCACGTGACTAGATCTCTTTTTTGAGGATGGAAACGTTAACAATTGAAGAAAGTCAGACACGGGCTGCATAATAACTAACTCAGTGCTACCAAGCCTTGTGTGCGGGTGGTTTTATTCCCACCCTTCTTTCCCCCCTGCCCCAGATCTCCACTGTTGCTTCCTTCCTCCCACTCCCCTCCTGCCATTGCAGGAGGCTCTGGTCTTGCTTCATCGTATCTCATCCTTAAGATATGCAGATATAGATATTTCCATCATGGACTCCAAGGAACCTGGGTCCTTCAGGAGGAAGGGTGAGGAAACATCTGCATAACTTTGAGATGCGTGTTTGCTTTATTCCTGCCACTCTAAAGCAGTGATTTTCTTCCTTGGGAATGCTGCTTCATTATCATTTCTGGAGGATGCAGTGAACACTGTTAAGCTATATAGGCTGTATAATGCTGGTAGGTCTTCCGGCCAGATGAACTTGCTGTTCATAATTGTCTCTCTTAAATGAGCATATTCAGTGTTGCCCTTAAGCAGCTTTCATTTCTTCTTTTAGAATATGTGTTTATATTGGCAAGTCCAAATTCTTAAGCCTCACTAAATGCACATGCCTCACATGTGTTTAAATGCAAAGTTTACTTTTTAGGGAGATTTACTAAATACACAAAAATGTGCTGTCATTCCTTCTTCACCATACTGTGATATTTGCCAAGGCACTAGCACATTCAAGAAACCTATTTGGATTATTTGCTGCTTGGGGCATTGGTAAATATCTGTAGAAGCTGAAGTTCAGCTCTTAGTTCCACTCCGTTTTCTGTGGTGTCTGTCTGTTTTCCTCTCTTGAAACAGGACCTGCTCACTTGTTAGCTCTTGGCATCCCTGCTGAAAGTGATGAAGCTGTGGCAGCCTCGCTCTTCAAGCCTCGGGGCAGTGTCCCCGGGTCTCGCAGAAGCGGGCGCGCAGGGAGAAGCGCCCTCCTGCTCTGGAGGCAGCCTGTGAGCCTCTGTGGCCAGTCGTGCCGCAGCCCTTCAAGTGCTCGCTTCTGGCACCCATCCAAACTCCAGTTCTGCTCCTGCATATCCCACTTCAGTGCATACTTTGTCATCTCTTATGTTACATCTCTGCTGTTGTTGTTGTTTTGTTTTTGTTTTTCTTAATTTACTATCTTCTGGAGGAAAGGATGTTATAATAGTACAGTTGCACACTTGCAGATCTGAAGGCCCTTTAAAACGGATTAAAGAACTGTTTCCCAAATAGACTGAAGTCCAGGGAGGTGAAGTGGCTCTGACCAGGAAGCGGATGTTAGACCTTGGAAAAGAGTCCAGATCACCACATCTGCAGGCTCTATTTTACTTTCATACATGGCTTATTTTTGTTCCAGACAGACAAAATGAAGCACTGCAGCAGTGTGCTTTACTGTTCTGCTGGTCACTCATATTTTGTCTGAAATCATTAAAAATAAAGTAGGACAGCTGTGTTGTAATGGACTGAATACACAGCTGGGATTCAAGTATTCTCAAGTCTGTCTAGTCATTCCTTGGCCAACAATTCAAGTACTCTTGGACCTGTTACTTTACCCCTGACAGACTTCCTGTGGAAACTGGATGGCAGGGGGGCTGTAGTCACAAATTTCAGTATCTTTCTATGTAGGAATTCCCTGAAGTTTGGGGAGTCCATTAGCCAAGTGGGGATGCCCAGTGGTATGAAGCCAGATGAAGTCAGAAGCTATCTGTACACATGGCCCCACTTTTCCAGTGAATACCTATCTTGCTTGTTGTCTTTGGAGCCTTCTGTATATTTTAACTGATTGAGCATTTATTGTGGAACTCCAAGGGAGAGGCTGTGCATGGCTTTTTATGGCCAATTTCATTCCAGTCTTTACTAGCACACTGTTGAAGTCTGGCTCTGTGTGTGTGCGTACGGGTTTTGCAGAGAAGTGTTTGGGGTTGGGGTGCCTTTTCTTGAAGCAGATAATAATGAAATGCCTTGTTCTTTGCAGTTAAAGCACTGCCTGCATTATGAAGCCAGGCAGGATTCTTTATATCTTGAACTCATGTGCTTGATGTTTACTTGTGCTTCACAGAATCCGCCAGAGCTTCATTTGGTGACCGGAAAGCAGAACTTTACAGCATGTACCAGTGGCCCCAATATGATGTGTACAACCCCTTCTTTCTGGAGCGCCACGTTTCACCAGATCTTGTTAGGCGCTTCCAGGATAAAGCAGATAATAGGAAATTATATGGATCAGGTGAGAACCCTTCCTCTTTTGTCCTCCTCCCTTTCCCAAGATTTATAGGTAAGAGAGAAAGGTCATTAGAATATGGAAGATGTCATTGAATCTCAAACTGGTCTGCAGACTACAGATGCTTTCTGATTTTGTGGGGGTTGCTGAAATGATCTGCAGAGCTGGCTCCAGCAGTGCTGTTGCTTTCCATCTTTGGGGGCCAAAAAAGTTTTACATGGCTCACAGCAGGATGGACAAATGGGCAAAGCAAGCTGGTGCAGCTGCCCCCCATCAGCAAACCAGGAATTCTCTCTGGAACCAGATGCCATCTGTTGTGCTGGAGATCACAGCTACCAGTAGGAGTATTTGAGGGTGCATGTACAAGTGGGCTGATATGTTCAATGGAGGAATGGCTGAGGAGTGTGTGTGCAAAGGGAAGAACAAATACCAAAAGCATCCAGGGACAGAACTTAAGAACAGGTGTAAATGGGAAGTTGTGTTACATGGCAGCTTTTATATAGTCTGCTTTTGAAGGTGCAGAAGTGCCCCACTTTTTACTGTTTACATATGTATAAAACCAGAGAAGGGCTGTGGAATTAGAACAGCAAAAGGCTGGAAAGTGTTTCGCTACTTAGGTAAAAACTTTGTTCTATGCTTTTCATTGGTGCATATATATATGAATGCTATTTAGAGTAAAATAAATAAGTATTGCTTGCTGTAAGTGATTATTAAGACAAATATATTCAAAAATGTCATGATCTCAGAAAAACATACAGACCTCTCTATTGAATCAGAAGCTGTCATAGGGCATGCATTTTAAAGGAGTCTTTTTTAGAAAGATACACTATGCTTATTTCAAATCTGGAAAAATCTCTCCATTAGTGTCCTGCTTTACAAGTGTTTCTGAATTACTATATGGATAAAATGAAATGAAAAATATGTGGAGAAGATGGGGTTTCTGTGTATGTGTGTGTTTTTGTTTGTTTGCTTGTTTTTTACATGGATAAAACACCTGCCTAATTTTATCAGCTGTTCACACATTAGATGCTTTCACTTGGCTTTACAGGTGCCTGTGGTGGGAGCCAGGTTGGTTTTTTAATATTGTCTTGAGTATCTACCCTTCAGTAGGATAATAACTGAAAATAAGGGAAGTAAATATTTAGTGGCAAGTGCTGTGTTGCTCTCCCGTTAGACTGTGAACTACTCATTGTAATGGAAATCTTTTGAAATGTACAGAATACAGCAATGCATCCAAAAAGCAAAGCATTTCATCAGGTAGTTCTGCCAGTTAAACCATTCTGCTTTGACCCATTTTAGTGTGAGTCAGTTTTGAAGTTGTGCAGCTTTAAAAACTTCTTTAACATCAGTGGAGTCAGCAAAGGCTCTTGAAACAGAGCTGTTAGTTCAGCTTTCATTTTCTGCCATTGTTGCATGAGGCCGAGTGCTTCAAGGCCAAAAGAAGAGTGATGTGATCTGCTTAGCCAACTGCAGCTGCTGAGGTAGCTACCTCTGCTATAAAACAAACATCTTGCTTTGGTGTATAGCATGCAGTTGCCTTTTTAGACTTGCTGTTATCCAAGACCTGGTATGGGCACACCGTGAATGTGCAGTCAGCAGAGGCAGGGAGAGGAGGCCAAGTTCAGCAGACAGCACGGTTTTCTGCTGGAGTCTTTACTGTGGAAAAAAAATATAAAACAGAGGCCAGGCTAAGCTGCAGTCCTGGCTCCCTCCATCTAAAGACAAGACAAGACAAAAAAAAAAAAAGGCATCTGCTGGAAACACCATTCCTTTTGTCAGGAGGCAGAAGCACTTAAAGACACTTAAGAGACAGAAAGGAAAGGTAGCAAGTAAAATGGAGGAAAAAATCTATCTTCCGTTTGCTGACAAGGTGGTTCCGATCAGATTATGTATTAATTTATGAGGAATTATGTCTTAACATAGGAGGAAGAAGTGAATTGCAAGAATTAAAATTTCAGGAATCTGCAGGTTTTGCATTTGTTTGTTTTCTTTGGGGTGGCCTAGATTTCTGGAGTATCCAGTGGCTTCTCATCTTTTTGTTCTGGACCAGCCATTAAAAGTCAAAAGTTATGTGTTTTTGTTTGTTTGCATATTCTTTCTTTTAAGTAAAATCTATTCTCTTTTTTTTTTTTGATAGATTTTTCAAATGATTTTTTTTCCTTTTCTTTATTTAAAAAAAAAAGAGCCCAAGCAAATGCCATATTCAGTAATTTAATTATGTTTTAAAGATGCAAATGGAAAATAAGTTTTTCTAACCTAACTGTCTGCAAAATAGAAATCATGCTGGGGCTTTCCGTTAGGCTCCTTGTTCTACCAGTGCTACCAGTGTGACCTAGTAGATTTGGAGTATTTCAAAGACTGAATTTAACAAGTTGTTTTAATGTCTTGTTCTTTCCATTGTGTTATTTCAGGAGGCTGTTTTGGGGGTGGGAGACAGAGAAGGGTGAACATGTCCTTCCTTAGATGTTAAGTCAGTTAGGTTTCAACTCTACCAGTAGTTATATTCAAAAATGCTTCTTGCTTTTTGCTTTCTTCTGTCAATGACATATATATTATTTGTACTGTTCATTTTCTCACTTTAGCTAGTGATTTAAGAACTGCCACTCTACCTGGATCACGTGATGTAAGTCGTTCAATGTTTGATCTCAGAAGCCCACCTCACAAGTTCATGAAGGTATGTTTTCCTTGTAATTGAGGTTATCCCCAAAATTCAGACTATTTGGTATATCTGTTTCTGTTACAGTCTGTTTTCAAAGTAAACACTGAAGGGCACTGTACTGAAGTTCAATGTCCTGACTGACTTCAGGAGGTTCTTTCTTAGTGTCTCCCCTGCCCACAACTGTTCTGACCCTAAACATCAGTTGAGAAACCTGAGCATCCCATAGGGCAGGACAAGTGACAGTGATTCCCTATTTTGTGATTTTTCTGATCAGTTGAAAAATGGAAGACACACAGTGTAGGAAGACACAAGCGATCTATTTTCCATTTATACAATAAACAATGGAGTTCTTTCAAATAATCATCTTTTACATGAGATGAAGTTGCATATGCATCACTGAGCCGAAAGATCTGTCCTGAACTCTTGTCCTGTGTTTACTTTTTGCATCAAGGAGCTAATTCCATGCTGCTGTGTCCAGGGGTTACTATGGAATGAAACAAAAATTTGAAATTGCATATTGCTTCGTTTTCATCATGTTTTGCTGAATGATAGAATCTCTATGACTTTCTGCACCTACTACTTAGTGTTTTATTTGTGTGCTTATTTATTTTCTTTTCTCCAGAGGTATGATTCACTCTCTAGTGTACCTAGCAGCACCTCTTCCAGAAAGGATTCACAAGGCAGTAACAGGAGTCTGGGTAATGTTTTATTGCTTGTCTTGTAGCAAAATACTTCTCTTTGCACATGAAACTTGAAACATTAAACTGCCACCACTATTGACAACTTCTGTGGAAAAGGATCCTATTAGCGAGTCATTTTGGAGATTACTTTGCAATTTGAAAAGAAAGGTCTTCATTTCATTGAGATGCACCCAAGTGGGACTTCAAGGAGCACAAGATCTAATGCTTTTGAAAAAATCAATCATGGTTTTACTACCCTAGTGAACTAAGAAATTAGAGATTTTTTGCTAGGATGGAAGGTGACCACTTGCTCATAGCTCTAGTCCTTTTTCATATGAAAAGTGTCTGGAATCCAATACCCACGTTACGCTGAAAATTATGCAAGAATATTGCATTCAAACCCAATATCCTTAGTTTTGAAAGAATGCTGAAGAAGTGGAGGTGATGCGAAATAAACTTTCAAAAAGGATTCAACCCTCCACAAATGTGTCCATAGTAAAAGCCAGAATTTCTTGCAGTCTCCTCAAAAACAAGTCTGAGATGTGACCCATTTTCAATCATGGCAAAGAAACAGGAGATTTTAAAAGTCTCTCTAAATTAGTAGGTAAAAGCATAATAATGAAATGTTTTTGAACTGGGATTTGAAATCTGAGAAAAAAAAGTTTATAATTTGCTTGCTTTAGAAAAGCAGAAGCATTTAAATCTAAGAAAGGGGTGGATTCTCAGTGAGTCTTGCATGTCTCAGACACACGCTTTTTCTTTTTTGAGTGCACCTCAAAAGACCTGAGTGGGATAGAGTTGAAGGCCTTCAATGTATGGGTGTATAGAAGATCAGGCCACAGGTCTTCATGGATATCTTTTCCTTAAAATCTATGTGTTAAGTTATTCCAAACTTGCTTTGAGAGAAGTTTTCCAAAATAGGCACATACTAATCAGATATCTTATTTGAATGAATTTTTGAGATGCTGCATTACTTCTAAAAAAGACTATTTGGCTTCCCTCCGCAGATACTATTACATTATCTGGTGACGAACGAGACTTTGGAAGACTGAATGTGAAGTTGTGCTATGTTCCTTCTGTCGAACAGATCTGGATCACAGTTTTACATGTAAGCAAATATAAATAACTTAATTATTGTTTCCTCAGATGGCTAATTTAGTATACTTAGTGTTAAAGTGGCAGCCAGATTTAGCAAAGAGACTTGGTGAGAATTAAGGAATGCTTTCAGGAGAAGAAAATTACTTCTACTATTAATAGAAAGCATAATGCCTTTTTTTTTTCTTCTGTTGGATTAAGTTGCAATCTTTGTTCTGCCTCACTTAATAGTAACAAGGCGTATAGAACTCTTCATGTTACTCTACACGAAATGTTCCGATTGTAGAATGAGATACCATTTGTCATGGATAAGAGAGCTGAATAGGTTGTAGGCTGGCCTCATATGGAAACTTTGAGGCTGCAAAACTGACTTTAAATCTTACAGTTCTTTCAGGGTAGAACCACAACAGCCTTTTGAAGATGTGCAACTTCTTGTGGCTTTTATGTTAGCTAATGTGATACTGTTACACCGGCTGTTTTACACACTTCCAGGAACTGTGAATGACTTTTAGGCAATGGAACTTTGAGTAGTCAGAAACCCCATCACTGTAAAAAGTGATAAATACTACCTAAGGGAATTCATGATTTATCTGCTGTCAAATTGCCATATAGTGAAATCATTAAAGTCTACTGAAAAACTTTTTTCTCTCTGCTATGAAAATGAGTTACTAAATGGCCTGAAGTTATGCAGACATAACACTGGCCCTGGTTTACATTAAATATTACAGGAATTATGGATAATTCTAGAACAGTTTATAATACCTAAACTGTCTGAAAGATGGAGTCTTGCATTGTCTAAACTGTTTGTTTTCATTGTTGCAGTGCAAAGACCTGAGCTGGCCTTCTAGTTGTGGGGAAAATCCTCGTATTTGTGTCAAGGGAATTATCACACTGCCAAAACCAGTGCAGTTCAAATCCTCTGCCAAGGAAGGGTGTAATGTAAGTAGAGGCAGGAAAAAAACAGCATGAAATATTTTCCTGAAAAAAGGAATGTGAAATGTAAATAAATGTACATGAATTTTAAAAACGGACCAGAGGTCCACTCTTCTATGCCATGTGTGTTGTGATAAGTGCCTTGGTTCAGGTTACCGTTTTAACAGGGTTTAAAGAAGTTAGGAAGAAAGGGGAATCTTCTTCCAGGTTCTCCTCCTGTCTTCTTAAATTGTTGCTTTCCTTTTCTCCCGTCTTGTTGGAGTTTCTGCGATAGGTATTGGACACGCTCATGGGGGACTGCCCCATGCACTGCTGGTCTTGGCTTGAATGAGCGGTGATTGGAGGGACACTGCACATAGCTGTAGCTGTGAATTCCCTTAATTTTCACCCTAGAGAAGGTACAACCAACCAACATTAGCCAGCCAGGGCAGGAGGCAAGGAGAATTCATACTTCCTGTCTACAGAAGGCATCAAGGGTTGGTGGCATGGGACAAGAGTATTGAAGGTGACAGGAAAAGAGAGGAGGTAAAGCAGCATAGACTTCCCATAATGCGAGTCTGAGGTGAAAGGATATAAAACAAGCAGAAGGGATGGGAGCAAAAGGCCACAAGAGAATCTTCTGTGACAATGTTGTAAAGCTCCAGAAAAGAGGGCTTCAGCTCCTGATGGCAGTAAGAAAGAATCCAGAGCCTCATGTGTCCCTGCAAGGGTGCGCAGACGTGGTGAGATGGGCGCTCCGCCTGGACGGGTGCCCTGTGCAAGCAGGCTGCTCCTGGCACCCTCGGAGCAGGGGCTGTGAGCCCGAGGAGCCTTAGTTTCTAGATTTGGGGCTCACAGGAACACTTTTATCATAGTGAATGTCTTTTTATTTCTAGGACATTGAATTCATGGAAACATTCGTGTTTGCCATTAAACTGCAAAGCTTGCAGGCTGTCAGATTGGTATTTAAAATCCAGACACAGACTCCCAGGAAGAGAACGATTGGAGAGTGCTCCTTGGCACTGCGAGAGCTCAGCACAGAGGAACTGAGTCATTGGCTGGATATAAGCCCTCCTTCCAAAGCACCAGTAAGTGTCTATACACGTATCGCCACAAAAACAAAAGCGTGCTATCCTGTCACCTAGGAGGAGTTGCAGAAAGGGAAGTGATTTATTGATAATTTAGCAGACTTCAGTGCTAACAAGAAATAGGTTCCTTATGCTTTTTTTGCAAGGGTCCTTTTGCAGTGGTAAAGTGCAGTCTTTTGAACTAGGTACATAATTGTTATGGTCATAAACTGCAGCTGTTTATGGATAAGTGGCATGACTAGCTGTTCCATAAAATGTCTCTCAGTTTGAGGAAGGTCCATGCTGGGAAAGCTTTCAGGAGAGGGCACTGGGTAAATACCTTTTCCTAACAAGCATCAGCAAGAGTGTAGAGGAAATAGAATCCAATTTCATTATAGAAGAAAATCACTAAGATCTTCAATAACATTTTGAGACTTAAAGTGTGTGTGTGTGTGTATACATATATATGTGTGTGTGTGTATATATATATATATTTTGAATGTTCAGATTGCATGCTGTGCAATAATAATTCAAACAGTTCACTTCCATTAGAGTAATAAAAAGCAGGTGGTTGTCAAGTGTCATTTTCACAGTGGGATTTGTCCTTTTCTGCCTTCCTCATCGTAATGTCTGACATTCTATTTGTTTCTTTTACAGATTGTGTCTAGACATACGTATTTTCAACAAATTGAACTTGATTTAACTATTCAAAAGCAAATTTTATTTAAGAATGTCTGTGTTATACGAGTGACCGTCTTGATTCCTAACATAAGTTACATGTGACGGTTTTAGTTTTAACAAGAGTAACATATGGTATTGCTTCTGCTAGTACAGAAGCAATAACTTTCTAAAGATTAAGTGAAAAAGGAAGCTGCTTTAGAAACTGCTTCATCCCAATGTAAATTCCTAAATCATTTCATTGTTTCTCTGTTTTGGCTCTCCTCACCATTATATCTCAGAGCCCTCCAGACACTGCTGGAATTCATCAGTGTCCTACCCCATGAGGTAGCAAAGAATTATTCATATTTGCCAATAGAGAGCCAAAGCCCAGAGCTTTGTGAAATTGTGGGTTTTCATGTTTTGCAACATTACACAGAAACCTTGTTGCTGAGCTGCCAAGATAATTCAGATTTCGCACTGAGTGTGAACGGGAACCTGACTTCCTCTTTTTACCTCACCTATTGCTCTCTTAGTTGGCTCATTTTGCTTCACTGAAATGTGTTAAAACTCGAATGGAACCACAACTAGCAAGGCCATCAGGAAAGCTGGGTCTCCACTGGCCTGATCCTGCTGTTCCGCCGCTGGTCAGAGTTCATTCTTCTCCAAGAGGAGAGCAAGGAGGACTTTCCCATTATGATTTTTCACCACTAACAAAAATTCCAGGCTACCCTAGTTGTGCTGGGAGGCAGACTCAACAGATGTAGAGGGCCTGTGGTGTGATAATCCCGAGCCTTGCAGAGCTGTGCCGTGTTGGCAGGCCCCAGCACGCGCAGTGCACAGGCCTCGCAGACGGAGCTTGTGAAGGGCCGTTGTGCAGGACGGCGGCGCCGTGCGGACGTGGGGGGATCTGTGAGGCGCAGCGCGGCCTTGCCGACTCTGGGCGCCCAGGCCGCGCGTGTGGTGCGGGCCATGCTGCCCTGAGCAGCATCAGGCCAGGCCCAGCTAGGGCTCCTTCTGTGGTGTAGATGTGTCATGACAGCTCACCTGGCCCTGCTTTAATCCACCCTTTAACCTTCACTTTAAACCACTATAACAAGGGCAAGTGTTGTGGCTCTGTATCTGTGATGTAAAAGCACCAGAAAGCTTTATAGGGAGTGAAATCCTGAAGTTTTATTGAAGTGAGATTTGTCTAAATTCTGAGGTTTGCTGCTGGATCATGTTTTCATACAATTTTATATACTGGTCAGAAAACAGAAAAGAAATACTGTCTTTCTTCTAAAAAATCTCAAAAAGAATCTTTCAGCAGCACTCTAAATACTTTCATCATGAGACTTTACTGCAAGCACAGACCAGAGACTTCAGTATACTCATATATGGTGTATGGAGACCTGTGAAAGTACTTCCAACACAGAACATTCCTCAGGATACACTCACGCTAAATAGTTGTCATGATAAGTGACAGGGCCTTCTATCTCAGTAAAGTTGTAGTTATTTCTCCTTACTTCAAAATTCAAGTGAAGGAGGAGAATTTCAGTGCCTATGTGTCAGAAAGTACACTGGTTCTCTCACTCTAGTACCAAGGCTTAGCACAGCTTCTGTTTGTTGGTTACCCTATATGTGTCCGCTGTTAATGTTGAGGAATGTTTCCCAGGTGAAGTTTGAGGTCTCTGGTATTTGTCCATTGTCTCTGGCCATCCTTCAGCCCACGAGGGCCGTAAATGTGCTGCACAAAAGCAGTCCATCCGTTGAGCATTTGTACTGCAGCTATGGCAAATGCAAGATGGATTTGCTTTCTGTGCATCTGCAGGTTGTGTATAAACACATGCTAATATTTCTGTCCAGGAAATCCCAGATAGAAATGTGGGAGCCCTACATATAACAGAATTCCTGTGTTTCCTGAGTTTATATGCAGCTTAATCCAGATGTTATGGCAACATTCTTCTGCTTCTAGGTGTGCCACGCAGATCTCCAAATAGGAACTTGTTTTCAAGCAATAAACAGGAGGATTCAGTTACAGATTCTTGAAGCTCAAAACCTTCCAATTTCATCTACGCCACTGTCTTTAAGTAAGTTACATCAGCTATCTCATGCCTCCTGTCTAAAAGTGTTTGTAACAGGTAAAATGCTGCTTGAGTGGATTGGCAATTTATGACATTCCTTACAAACCTCAGACTAACATGTTGTTCAGTAGATTTCTATTGCCAAGGTTTGTTTCCACAGATGTCATACTTGATTACATTTTGTTTGGTTTGAGGCTATGTGTTTATGTATTTTGGAAGATTTTTTTATCCCAATATTAATTCTGATATGCAATAGCATTAACTTGCACTTGCTATTTGGATACTGTGTTAATCAGTTCAATATTATTCAATATATTCTGTTTGTATGACTAGTCAGGAAAGCTATTGTACAATTCTTTTGGCCAGACTTTTGGGAAACTGTTGCAACTTAAACTGTACATGTGGATCTTGTCAATTCCTCTATGTGTGTGTTTGCAAGTAACCCTTTATATGCTATGCCTTTTCCCTCTTCTCTTGTAATTTTGCCAGATTTCTTTGTGAAAGTTGCAATGTATAGTACAGAAGGGCTGATTTATAAGAAGAAAACTCGCCTTCTGAAGTCTACTAACGGGCAAGTGAAATGGGGGGAAACAATGATTTTTCCAGTGACCCAAGCTGAACAAGGAATCAGTTTTCACATCAAACTCTACAGCAGAAGCTCAGTAAGAAGAAAACACTTCCTGGGACAGGTTAGTTTTTTGTTTTGCCTAAGCATTGATAACTATCATGATATCCTTAAAATCCAGTTCTACAAGTTTGTTGGAATGTATTGGATGGTATGGGTTTTAAAATACTTTAAATTAGGTGGCATATAGCAAAGTAGCAGCAAAAGTAGCAATGTAGTGATTAACTCTTCTAGATGGAATGCTGTTGGGCATACATGAATATATACATGCATACAATATATACGAATAGTATGCACACACTGAAGTCAGAGTGGGAATTGGTATTTCATTGTTTCTTAAAAAGAAGTCCGTAAACCATGTTTGTGTAAACTGCTGTTATGTGAAAGATGGCTTCCTATGGACAGATGCAGAATTTCTTCCTTGACTCTAGACTTTCTAAAGAAAACAAACATAGTATTTACTGGAGCTCTGTAACCTCTGATGTCCTCTTTAGAAAGAGGGTGTATTGGCTTAAAACACTACAAGTGTGTAAAAATAAATACCGGCTACAGTATCTGACTGTCATTCTCTATAAAACAATACTGAAAATGTCACAATGTTCTAAATAAGTATGATCTAGTGATAATATATGTGAGCAAACACAAAATGTTTTTGTTGTGTTCTTTTTTCTCCTTTTTACAGCTAACAACTTCTATAGAATCTTTGTAAAAGTATTTGTGTGCTCATACTTACTTATCTATTGTGAATTTGGTAGCTTCGACTCCCTTTTCCTCCCTGTTCCCTTTCCTGCTTGCTCCAGTTAACCATCCTCCAATCCCTCCTTTCTTTCCTTTTCGTGATATAGTGGGTGATACCAGATTTTAATGCTCAGTGCTTTCCCTGACCCAGCTTCATTTATTACTATAATTTGAATACATTGGAGACCCAAATTAGGATGTTCCTTGTCAAGTGAAGGGCTGTACTATCCTGAGGCACTGAAATGGTGGCTTCCCATTCTGGGGATGTGCCTTAAGCTTAGTGAACAGATGAACTTGTTGGGAAGCCTGAGTGCTGTAGAAACAGCGTGCCAGCAAGGGCAGCTGTTCATGAGCGTCCTCCATCTCCCACAGAGTCTCATGTCACACATAAGGGATTTTGCCATGACTCCTGTTGGTGGAATTGGACTTAGAGTAGGAAAAGAAAAAAATATTTGTTCGTTCTAGTTCTGTTACCTAGGGGCAGAAATAACTGGGTGTGATTTTGTAGGAGCAGTATGTGAAGCCATCTCAATCTAAAAAGTTTTATTTAATCATGGATCTTATTTTCAGGGGGAGGAAATGAGCTACTTCTGCTCTTCTGAGGTTCTGTGGAAAAGGTTGTTTCAGCTCAACAGGCAGACACTGCCACATAACATATGAAGATATAAAACATGGCTCAGGGAAAAATGTACTTTGAGCAATTGGCTGGGCAGCTGGAAAAAAATGAATATAGCTGGACCTATTAACTCTGCTCTTCAGAAAATGATGTTTAATTGGATGCTGTTCTAAACAATGTTTAAGATTAGGCTGCTTTTATAGGCATGTCTTTAATCATGGGCATGATGTATATTGAATCTCTGTGGATGAAACATCAACTGCCTGTGGTACTCTGGAAGACGTTATTCTCACTTCTCAAGGACCCTGCCTGAGCAGAATAGGCTAAATGTACTTCATGGTGAAAGTTTCTGAGAAGTCTTAAAAGGATTCATTCTTGGAAGAGTGCAGGAAATAAAGCCCTGTAAATAATGATACCTACTTACATAAGCAGCAAGTTCTTTTGGCAGTGAAACCTGGTGACACTGTTCAGGGAGAAACTTCCTACTCGTGCCTCATTTCCTCATTTAATGTCCACTATCCGTTAATTGATTACTGGGAACAAACGGACCCTTGTTGCGCAACTGTGCGTGGTATGGGCATGTTCATAACCAGGGGGGAATGCAGGTTTGGCCCTGTGTATTGAAATGTGTGATTTTTAAGCGATGGAGAGCTAACCCTACTGTGCAGTTTGAATGCACAGTCCCTAGAGCCATCCCTGCCCTCATGAGTTCCTGACCCCAGCACACGTGGACTTGGAGTGCAGTGGGAGATGCTGGATTCCAACCACTTTAGTTAGTAGAGAAACATCAGTGGGTAGTGAGTCCCCTAAGCTCGTATTTACTCAGAGACAAAACTTAAATGCACAGACTCCTTTTGATCCTAGCTGCAACCCAACATTTTTAAGTCTTAATAGAGCTGAGTTGCTTGTATACTTTGATCTCAGGCTGTGTGTTTTATCTCATTATACCCTGGCATGATCTTTTTTTGTAACTTCCAAAGGTCTCTGTGACCTGTGTATCAGGTAAACCCCATTTAATTTCTGTTTTTGTTTCTTACTGCAGATCTGGTTAAGTTCTGATAGCAGCAACAGTGAAGCAGTAGAGCAGTGGAGAGATGCTGTCATGAACCCTGAAAAAGTTGTTGTTAAATGGTACAGCATCGGTCCATCTTGAAGACTGGAGATGAAATAAGGACTGATAAAGACTGTCGACAAAAATATCCTTATACTGTTTAAAATAGTCCAAATAAAAAGAAAAGTTGTTTACACAAGTTATCCAGAAGACTTCCACTGTGTCAGCTCCATGTTAACTGGAAAAAGTCAAAATTTCACAAAGCTTGGGAACTATGGAAAGTACTCATCTGTTGTGGGTGGGGTTTTCTGATTTGGAAAAATATATTTTCCTCCTTTTGGTTTCCACTAGGTCATTGAAATAAAATTTTGGAGAGAAGCAGCTTGAATCACCCATCCTCTTCACTGGTCATTGACATCATCCTCATCTGAAATCTTGGCTTTGACAGAATCCGAAGTCGGTGGGACTCTGTGGTGAGCAGCTCAATCCTGGGCACCCCTGAGCGCAGGGGTTTGCCTCCGTGTTGGCACCATTCGATCCAAGTGACGTTTGCCTCAGCAGGTGGGAAAACTTCGGCTGTGGCAGGAGGCACAAAAGGAACTATGAAATGAGTCAGTGCCCAAAGACTCTTCTAATCTATGGCATCTGACAGAAGGTGGTTCCATGTCCTGACATGGCTGTTCCTCCATGTCTCTGACTATCCTAAACCAAAGATAAAAAAGATAAAAGATAAAAATATAAAAGATTAAAAAGCTATTGTGACTAGTGTAATCTTTGCGAGTGGGGTCCTCTAGACTGCATATGTTTGGGTTAGTGCTGGAATCAATGGAATAATGTGAAGACTCAAGAGCTCTGCTTAGGAACTGGGCCAGTATTTTTAGATAAGATGCTTTCTTATATTTAATTCTTATATGTAAACCACCTCTTATCTAATCAACAATTTTGCAGTATTTACTTAGAGTGCTAAAAGCCAGGCTAACGTGCACTAGAGAATAAGCAAATATTTGACATAAATGCACTGACAAAAGTACTTTAGATGCTAGTGAAAGTATGGCATGCTAAGAGCTCCAGCTTTGTTTAAAAGATGGGGTGATACTGTAGATGTATAGAATGTTGAAAAAATGTCTGGGAATATAGTTCTGCTAGCTGTTCCTAGGGGGAATTACCATATTTTTATTGCAAAAGATGTTTTACTTTTTCTTACATCACCTGTAGTAACATCTATTAGTTTTTTTTTCTGTTAATCTCTGTATTTTCAAGGCTTTATCCATAGTTATTTTATATGTTGTATATATACACCTAAAAGCACAGGTCTGTGTGCATTACTCTAAAAAAATCAGTTGGAACTGTTGTTTGTGCATTTACTACCAGCTGTTCAAAGTGCACTTAGTTTCTTGTATGTTTGTGTAGACTCTGAACAATTTTACTTTTTATAACTTGGAGGCATCTTGTATCAGAACCAGAGTGGTGCTGCGAAATGCTGTTTTCTATGACAAAGGAGCAGTGAAAATACTGGAACAGGAAACATTCCAATAGGAGAAAGTCAAAATGCTTCACACCTGGGAAAGCTGACGCTAAAGAGACCATGAGACTTTTCTATAGAAACAGTGCAGCCAAGTTGCTTGTCGTGTGGATTTGTACCCCAGTGTGCCTAGGGCACTGCTGGCAATGTTCTTGATGAAGCTGATTATATTTCAAGTTTGGGGAGAGCAAAAAGTCACTTTTTTCCGTCTCAGCAGGCAAAATGTGGCACTGTTTGTTGATGTGCTTGGCTGCCCCAGTGCACGCTCCATTCCGGAGAGCTGGGCAGCGGGGTCTGTGCATTGGTCCAGCCTAGTCCTACTTGGAGGGCAGGGAAAATGTGCTTATTTCAACAAGATGAGCAAAAGAAATTTGTTGGCCTGTGTCAGGAGCCTTTTAACTGCTGTAACCGCTCATCTCCCTGTTCCTGGGCCTCAGCATTTCCAGGAACTTTCTTCCTAATCACTGCTGAGGAAAATCTAGAGATGAGGAAGGATCTGCTCAGCTCACGAACCAAATAGTGCCCTTCACTGCACCAGCATTTACCTTTCAGATAGATCAATGTTGTGTTCCAAACAACCCATCATCACCTGAAACTACAGTCCTGTCATCCTAATGCCTGTTTTGGTGCTCCCGAGGGCTGCTGCCAGGTAAAGAGGTTGTCTGGAGGATTGCCTCCGATGTGCTGGAAGATGAAGTGCTCTGATGCTAGAAGGATACTCAGGTGATGTTATTGTTATAAGAGGTGTTATGAGTGGTACATGGGAATGAAGAAGGGCTATAAGAAAAAGCCTTTATAGATAATCTTCTCCCATGTATCATGTTTATGTTGAGAATACCTGGGGCGAATAAACACTTACTCATTCTAGAACAGAATCAAGGCTGAAGGAGTGGTGTAGTACAATCATCCAGTTAGATAAACTTACTAGCCGCCGCATGAAGCACTTTCCTCAGTGATTCATCAAGTCTAGAGCTTATCAATATGTTTGTTACATTAGTCAAGGGTTCTGAAGAAAAAACATGGAGCAGGGAGAGATGTAGTTGATCCTAGAGCCAGTCCCAGTGTATGACAGGCTTAAAAAAAGTATTCCAGCAAGTGCTACTTCAATTTGAACATCTTAAAAAGACTAAAATTGCTAAAAATCAGATGAGATATCTTGTCTTTCATGTGCATACTGTTTTGCTTTACTGCTTCTTGGTTGCCTTGGTATGAATGTAAGACTAGCTCCTCCAAATTCAGCTTCTGGCTTATTTGAGACCAAGGCTGTTTTCCAGGAAAGGAAAATGACACATCATTTAATGACCAATCTGTGATACAAATCAGCAAGAAAGTTCATGTACTTTGAGATGCATGGAAAAGAAGGGAAAAAAAGCATCTGAAGTTCACTTCTAAGGGTGACAGTTGTATGTTATCCCTTTTAATGGATGTTTAGCCACTACCTTAATTATAAATGGCATCTAAGTTTACTGTCATGGAACAAACTTTCAGAAATCTGTTTTATTTGTCAATATACTTATTCCACAAATATAAACCACATGATTTATAGTTAGACTTGCTGTTACTTACAGTTAGGGGCTCACTCAGCTTCTTGTCTTCTATCAATTCTGGTGAAAGCCACAGAGGTTCGGAATCTGCACCAGTTTTATTAGAATTAGCTCAAAAATGCATTTGGCTGAATTGGCACAAGAGTTATTATGTTAAATGTTATTCATGTAGAAATCTGTGCTTTCTTAGTTAGAAACTGGCTACTGGCTGTAGACTAAACCAGATTTTCAATCTGCATGTATGTAACTATACTGGGTGATTAACTCTGCTCTAAGTTTATTTATGACTAAGAGCATTCCATATGTAAAAGAGGCTAATGAAGTTATTTTCTAAGTCTTTACATCTCAATGCCATGGCCTTCCTTTTAAGGGAAAAAATGTAAGATTCCACCTCGGAAGATGAGTGGGTGGAACAGGCAGTTTGTAAACCACAGCACAGTGCAATGTTACTGGAAAATAATTGCATTTGGGTATCCGATCTCCTGTGATCACAACATAAATAGTGCTGTCCTGCTAAGCCCATTAGACATCCCTGCTCCGTCCTTTTGCTGGCAGCACATTTATATAAAACAAAAGGTAATCTGTAAGCATTCAATTAAGCACATATGCTGTACGGCTTGAAAAACTGCCTGCCTGTTGGAGGTTGCTCTTGCTTTTGAGTTATGAGTTGATTCTGCAGCCAAAGTGTAAGGTTGTCTAGAAGCTGGGGGCAGGGGTGTCCCACTTGCTACCTTCATCCTGCCAAAATGCGTATGACATAGGAGGGAGGCTGCATAGTTGTGGAAAGCTTGGCATAAATCATGCTGGACATGATATACCGGCCTTGTTTTTCCAGCTTCTGCTGTAAAATTACATCACCATGTAAATACAGCCCTGTACATGATCTCATGCGTGGTGCATGGAAAAAGCCATCTCTAAAATCAGCACCATGTTCCACAAACACTGTTCCAGCAGATTTACATTCTTTTCCCTCGCTTGCACAAAGGGATAGTCCATCTTCTCTTACAGTCTGTGTCAAAGCTCCATTCAGCAGAAGCAACCAGTCTGCAAAGCTGTCTTGGTTATTTTGCCATTGTTATTGTACATCTCACAAAAGGAAGTTGCACGCAGCTTATTTTTTAAAACATATTTTTAAAATACACAGCTGGAAATCCATCCTTAGCAAGGTTTCTGTAGAAACTTAGTTTCACTGAAAATGGATCTGCAGTAGCTTTGAAACAAATCCTACTTGCAATTTTTTCCGTATTTCTGAAAGTGTGCAATTTTTTCCTTCCTTTTATTTTCCCGTATATTGTTCTTGCTCCTTAAGCATAAATAGGTTTAAAAACCATGTCTGCTTATTGCAACTACCCTTTTGCTTTCCCAGTAATGTTTCACTTGTTTATCTGTTACTGAGATTGGCTTTATGTATCCCCAACTGATAGAGATACAAGAACTAACTTAGAGCAGAAGGCCGCTGGGCCTCAGATCATGTCTGATGTTGCGTATTTCTGAGCTACAACTTTGGTGTGGTTCTTTGGGAGCTCCCTGAACTTCTGTGCTCTTCACCACCATCAAGCAACAATGGGATAAATCAATTATAACTTTTTGTGCATCTGGGCATCTTTACTGCCTTGCTGCTGCTCTGTATATTACCTTGGAAATGGTTTTGCATGGGGAAATGAGGAAGGAGCAAACCCTCTGTGCCTCTCTCCATAGAGGCCAGCGTAGGGTTGCTCGGCCTAGTGTTATTAGGTGGGACAACGGGGACTTGTCTTCTGTGTACATGATATAGGAATCATTTGTCAGCCTGGGAACTGGAAACCCTTCCCTCATGTCCAAGGAGAGCTGCAGTTGTGCTGTACTTCTCATCCTTATCTCCAGGCACTTTCTGGAGCTGTAAGGCAGCTAGGTGTGCAAATATTCCATAGGAGCAACGCTGTGGCTCACAGATGTCTGGGCAGCAGGGCAATCACTGGCATACTTTAGGAGCCTTTGAAAAAAATGTTATAGGAATGTCCTTGTTAGTGAAACTTTGTCACTTGTTACAGGAGAGGAGTGAACTCTGTGTTCACTCCTGTGTGGAACTCAGTGAAAGAAGAAAATCACACATTACACCCAGGACAGAGAGCTGGGTCTCTCGGGCACGAGTTGTCACTAGCCCTTCCAACAGATGGAGGGCTATAGGTGCCCAGCTGGCTCACCTGCCTCCTCGTCCTGCAGTAAGGACAGCTCAGGTGGAGGATTGCTAAGGGAAGGCACCGAAGGAGCAGAAATAAAAGCAGTGCTTCATTTTGAAAAACAACGTAATGTGCCTGTAACTATTGACACAGGTTTTGTTTGAATTGATTTAACACAGATGATTACGCATTTAGGTGTTTGCTTAGGTACTCTAATACTCCCTTGGTATGAGACTTACCTCTTCTTCTTTGTATTTAAATAATGCTTCGTTTTGAGGTGTTCCTTGACCTTTGAGCTCTAAACCTGATTATGCCCATTCTCCTATGGATTTACGTCTCTTGCCTGATTGATTTTGGTGTGTAAATAGGGATAGTTCTGCTTGAACTTCTTCCTGCACTTCAGGTAGTTACGGATTCTCTGACCTCTAGCAAGAGGCGAGCTCAGAATAGCTCTTCCTTCAGCGAGCAATGTACACAGGCACTCTCCTCTACTCCTCTCCTCCTTTTCTTTAAGCCTGTGGAAACAGAATTGTTTGTGTCATTTCTACCATCTGTGAAATTTGCCTGAAATCTAGGTACTGAACTCAAATTATTGTGGGCTTGAGGGGAAGAGAGAAGGAGAGAGAAAGAAACCAAGCAAGCAAGCTGTGCTCTTCAGGACCTGGGGCTCAAATGTCTGCTCTGATTGCTGATCCCTGCGTGTTTCTACTCACCATTCCAGCAATGCTAGATCCCAAAGGTGCTCAAGCAGTTTCTCTGTAGATACGTTTGTTAAAATATGGGTATTATTGTGTAGTGTGGTACGAAGCTGGCTGCTCACTGGGGTATCACAGCAATGCAGTTTTAAAGATCCCTTGGGTGAAGAGTATTTTGATGTACCTTTAAGTTACCGGTGATCAGAAGCAGAGATTTAGCTGAGGTTAGTATGAATAAATATTTTTAAAATTTCATTTTTAGATAGTAAAAGAATGACTAGCAGCAGCTATCAGATCTCTTTATGCATGTACCTCAAATTAGGAATCCATTAAAGTTCACAGGCAAATGGTAATGTGTTTTTGAAATTGCTAGCCTTGCTAGATGCAGCTCATTGCTGAGGTTGAAAATCTCCACAATGCACTGGCAAAGCAGCTCACACAGGCTCCTGCAGAAGGGTAAAAGCTATGACATAATGAAGAATCCAAAATACAGAAAGAAGGCTGAAGCATAAAGGCATGCAAAACCAGTGAAGAAGCTGCAGAAAGAAAAATACACAGTGATTTCCCATGCTGCAGGAACCAGCCCAAGCCAGTGATAAAGATGCAGTAATTGCAACAGACTGTACAGCTGTACAAGAGCTTCCCAACAGCAGTTAGGAAGCTGCATGCACAGACGATGACAGCAGCATTCCTAGCGTAAAGAAACGCTTTATGGGGAAAAGCCTAGTGGGCCCTGTTGCGACAAATGAAGCACATGGTCCTCATGAGAACACATTAAACATGGACATGAGTCACACGGTGAAAGCTGGAAAACGAATGAGACTGTGTTTATGTTGGAAACTGGCACCCAATTGTCTGGATGTCAGTTACAGCCAGATGTGGCAGAGTGGAAAAACCCTGGTGTTCTCGAGTGCTGGGCCCTGTCACTTCTTTGGCACGTCTGCGCACCACGTGCATAAGCACACACGTGCCAGGAGATAACAGTCTGAATGGCAGCAACGTCGCAAGAGGTGGCCCCACTGTTGGGTGAGCTTGTTGCCATGACTGGAAACAAACTAACCCAAAGAACGGCACGTTTTCTGCCAGTCCCAGGTGGGTGGCAGCCCATTTTGCCCCTGGAGTCAGAGTTCCCATCATCGCCCTCAGTGGAGCAGGCATCTTTCTCCACAAGCGCCAAGGTTGCCTTCGTGCAGTTCCAGGCACACCGTCCCTGCAAGTCCTTGCTTAGCACATCCAAGAGCTCTTTGGCTCTTCAGGGGCAAATCCCTCTGCCTGTAAACGTAGAAAGAAGGTAACACAAACTGTAATGGGGGCACAGCTCAGTATCACGTGTGTAGCAGCGGGTATGGGGACACTGTAGACAGTGTTAGTCGTTACCACACTGCAAGAAAGGAGTCTTTGTACTACAATCCCAGCCACCAGGATATGACAGAACGGCCTTGATTCTTTGTATTCCCTTCGCTTTTGTATGCACAACCGTCAGGGACAATTTTCCAGGGTGCTGAGGTAAATTACTTAATTGTTGTTTATCCAAGCTGATTTCGGGCCTCCCAGCCACACTTGGTTTAAAAAGGATTGAAACATTTCCCAGTGTCTGTAATAAATTAGTCTGCTGTTGGAATTTATAGGCATGCTGTCCTAGAGGCAAAGCTACAGAGCAGTGACTGCTGGAGGTTTATACTGAAAGCAGAAACAGGCATCGTGTGCACTTTCAGTGGGTGCAAGTGGTATCTCTTGCTTCAGAATAGCTACCAGCAAGACAGAACTGCTTCAAAAGAGGGAAACAGCATGCTGAGAAATGAGCTAGTTTTGTGCAGAAGACTCACAGGTATTTATTGCTCCAGCTGGCACTGGGGTGGCCTCACTTGAAAGATGGTGTCCAACCCTAGACACCATGTTTCAAAAGAGGAGGAGACAAAACAGAGAGAGGAAATGACAAGGTTAGGAATGAGAAAAGCTATCTTGTAAGGAGGCAGTTTAACATTCCAATATAAAAGTTTGTTGAAAACTGGTAATTCTGGTAAATTTAAACATCTGATATAATGCCTAATAATTCTCTATGTCTACTAGGGAAGAACTGCATCATTGTCTGATCACAGTTTACCAGGATTTTATTATCAAGTACCTGCTTCTATTTTAACTTCCCAGCAACCCTTAAAATATCTATGCGATACTGAAGCAAGGGGAATCTGCTCACGTGTAACCTGTGTATCTTGAAGGTTTCCTTCCTGCTGACGAGGAGTGAAAGCAGCGTCTCATTTGTTTGCTTAGGTGACTGGTAGGCAGAAATGGCTTTAAAGAAAGCTGTTCTTACCAGCAATCCAAAAACAGTATGCAAAAACTTTTTAGTGAAATTAAACTTATGTATTTCTTTTCCTTTGGCTTTCTAATCCTTTCCTCAAAATTTGACAATTCTCAAAATTAAAAAGTATAAAAAGTTCATTTTGCAAAGAGAATGTGAAGAACTCACCTCACCGACGATGAGGAAATAGCCTGATATAATGCACCCACTAGGCAGATATGTAATTCTGACGTAGTAATGATCCATTTGGCAAGCAGAATGCTGGTATTACCAAAAAACACAGGTTTCAGCAATCATGGGAGCACTACCCTGTGTCTAATCCATTAATTCTTTATTGACTGTTCCGTTCCACGGGCGTTGCTTTGTGGAAGCTTTCCATGGCACACAGCAGGAGCAAAGGCTCCCTGATTTCCGCAGCCGTGGGCCTCGGCACACGCTCCCGGGCTCCCTGCCCTCCGAGGGGATGTTGAGTGTGCGCAGGGCTCCTGCTCAGGCTGCTCGGCCGCAAACACGCTTTCACAAAGCGAAGGGGTCTGAGGGTTAGTAGGTGCTGTTTTGATCTTGTTTTGGAAGCTCCCTCGGTGATTTTCACGGACTCTGCCCATCTTAATCAGCTTAGTTGAATGACATTTAATGCCACAGCATGAAGAAGCCTGTAATAAAACCGCAGTGTTACTCAACTGGGATGGAGTTTCTTCCAGTTCTCTCTCCTGCAAACAAGCACAGCCATGCTGAAATCAGTAAAAATGCTTTTAATTCCTTCCCCTCCCCCCGCCCCCTTTTTAAGTCTCATTCCATGGTGCTATCATTTCCTTTTTGACTTAGCAGCTTGAATCCGATATCCCATATTTGATATGAGGGATGCAACTACTTGGTCATGGTGAAGGGCTGCACAAATAATATGGAATAAAAAACTGGTGACAACAAGGACTTTTTTGCACTCAGTTGCAAGCCGCATTTGTTTTAGCTTGGTGACCTGGCAGTCGCTTTGAATCTGGATATATGTTGGCTTATCAAAATGTACAGGCTAATCTTAAAAAAAAATCTGTATTAATGGGACACAAGCATAGCATAAAGTTTAAGAAGGTGCTTTTATTTTAACAGGGTAACGGGTAGCTGGAAACTCTTGGCACACCACTCTGGACTGCAGAAATGAATCTGCTTACACTTCGGTCCTAAACAATTCACCTCTGTAACGGCTCTCTTTCCGGATGGAAGAGATGAAGCATGTTTTCAGTTTCAAACTCATTCTGTACTAGTCTGTGTTCATTCATGTTTGTTGATTTTCTGATGATTGTATTTTATTACACTTAATTTACATACCTATCACCTTTTTTTTTCCTTCACAGAACTTCCTGTTGGCAGTGTAATAATGTACGAATGGCACATAATCTTCACTTCTTTTGCAATCGTGTGGTCCAATGCCAATTCTTTGTTTAAAAAGGGTGTGAAAGGATTTGGCCTATGAGAGAATGATGCTAAACATCAGCAGTGACGCCGTTTGAGCACCTGCCTCATGAATAACCCCGGATACTCTCACAGATGCAGAGTAGAACTGAAACTGAATTTACTCTCATCTGCGATAAAATCATGTGTCCTTTCTGCCTTTGGTAACTAACTTTGGTTTTGTTCTTGTTTTATAGACAAAGAAAATGAATTTTTAGTTGACAGTGAGTACCTAACTGCTGTAAACTGTATACTCTGGACAAAGGCCAAGCGCGATAATCTTTTTTGCTTTAGTAAACTTCTAATTCATTTCATAAACTGTTTAATGTGACTATCTTAATTTCCCATCTCCAGTTGTTATGCAGCGTTGCTAGGTTCTCTTAAACACTCATGATTCATCTCTGCTCAGCTGATTTTGTGTTTTCCTCTGAGCAGAAAAAGCTTTAAAACTATATAGATTGTTACAACAATCCAAAAAATCCTAACAAAATTAAGAGTGCAGACGTTTTGCAGATGAAAATGAGCGTGTAGCAGATTTTGTTCAGAAGTTTATTCTCCAATTACCCTAAACTTTTTGTCTTGGAATGAGTGTTTATTTAGATAGAAAAAGTCAATAGCCATGAGTGCTTCAATGTTTTAGTATGTGAAGCATGAAAATGGGACAGAATTAAAAGTGCCTTAGTTGGGTACTTACTATCAAGTTCTCTCAGAAGCTGTTTTCTTTGTGGAACAGACAAAACAAGATGTTATGACTTGGCTCCATTACTGTGTTTTCTGTAATACCCTTAGGTCTTAAGGTAAGGTCTCAATGCGAAAAGCTCTGCATTTTCCAGCTGGACATCATCACACAGATTGACTCTAAGTGCTTCTTTCTGTACAGCTGGTGGGGAGAAAGGTTATGCATTTGGTTTATGTACAGGTAGAGATGTGTGTGTGTTGAAGAAACTAAGAGAAGGAGAGCAAGATAGTTGTGAAAAACAGAATAACACGAAAGGTAGCAGAAAGGTAACACATGGGCTGAGCTTGGCTGGCCACATGCGCTACTTTGGCAGTGGCAAATATCTTTGATAACTATTTGGTCCTTCAGTCTGCTATGGCTGCTGCAAGAGGCTCTGGAGTGCATCAAAGCTAGTAAAACCGTATCTCTAACTTAAGTTACAGCAGGAGATGATAAATGCCAGAGATTTAAGTCATTTTCATGCTCAAATGGTGTATTGTCTATCTTTAATGTGCTAGATTTTGATTGACCTTAATTCTGAATTTCCTAGGTTTACCATGTTTAGTTTAAGAATAGTCAGAAAAAAAAACACTCAACTATAATCTGGAAAAATACATTATGAAATCCATTTTAAAGTAATTTTGTCAGGAAATATAATTCCTAGCAGTGGTTTAAACAGTTTTGATGTAAAATTAGATTTTTATTAAATACACATTTTTTGACAGAAAGCCTGTTTTCTGAGCAAAAACTTGTTTTCTCTTAACTAATTAAATACTCAGAACTACTTTTTTTTAGCCAAAAGATGAAAAGTTTCACTCTGGAAATATTCCCAACACTCTTTTCTCACAGGAGTTCTAGCTCAACCAACTCACCCTCTGTTAGGACTTGGTCTCTCCAATGAGCCTGGAGCTCCAAGGACGCACTGCAGGCAACCAGCAGGACAGGACGCTCACACAGAGGCACAGACCAAACCGGTATTTGCACGGGAGCTGCCAGGACCCATCAGGCTGACATTCTCTATAAACTTCTGGATTTTGGCTGACGGTCTTAAGGAATAGCTGGAAATGGGACTTCCTGTTGTGTTCCAAGATTTAAAACTTTCTGTAACGTAAAATTTCCGACAGCAGTGGAAAACAATCACCTTCTGCCTCACTCCCTAGAAAATACAGTCACTTCCCAGATTGCAAGTAACCTATACCATTATTCATATATTTGAACACGGGACCGTACAGTTTTGATGTGGTGAGCCTTTGGCATCTCTCTCCAGTATCTTCCAGAACTAGCAGTGGACAGTTCATTTAAGTAACTTTATATTCAGTGTCTATGGTTTGATTATACTGATTAGTGTTTATATAGCCCTTAACAATATTGCAGAAAGTTCATGCATACCCATCAGCCTTATCTCTATTTACATTAGGCTCCTTATCTTTCCCATCCAAAATATGGTTTCAGTTTGAAAGCGCAGACTTACAGTAAACTGCATCATAATTGCACATGCTGTAATTCGTAACAGCACATCTGTTTCAGGAAGATTTCCCACACTCGGTGAATGTTTAAGGGCTTTTAAAAATAATAATTTTATTTATAAATTTCTACCTAGCGTAATGTATTTGGGGAGGGACATGAGGATTCTTACCTATCTGTCCAAGAATTTTAGATTTTTATTTATAAGCTGCGGCTCATGTTTGGAGAGAGCACAGAGGCATCAAGCTCAGGAGCCTTTGTATCTAGAGGCAAACGGGATCAGTATTCTACCTCGTTCCCCCTGGGTTTGATGCTCTTGTAATGCGGTATATTAGCTATTCTGAACAGCATAATTTACATTTTTGACATGCAAGTGTGGTGGCATCACCAGATCCCACAACAGGAACTGGAAGGTTTCTGAAAACCTACTGCCCCAGATCCCAGATGGAGACCTGGGCCAGCCCATACGACGCATTTTGCCAACAGAGGCGCAAAGTCACACACGCCATTTAAGCTTCTGAGTGATTCTTCTTCTAGTGATTTTTCCCCCTTTCTTCCTTTCCTGACTCAGCAAAGTTACCATTACAGACACGCAGAGGAGCAAGACGTGAAGAAACCAGTTTATGCTTAAGAGGCTGCCAGAAGAAACTCACGGTTCCTTCACCAGGAACTGCTCAGGATGCAGACCTCATTCTGGAGTCCCCGCTCAAGCGTTAACTTGAAGCAACATTCCCAAACTGATCCTACTGAAAAGATACGGTCCAGGAAACAACTTAATCATCAACAAAATAAAACCTGCAGGCAATCAGGCTTTGTCAATTCTGCTTCTTGAAGAGCAACCTAAGTAGCAAATTCCTGGCCTGAGGAAGCAAGCTCGCCTGGGATATGTACTCCTGACAGACACATCTGTTATCATGACCAATAATGAAGATCAGCTTTGAATACAAACTTTAAAACCTACAGAGAATAAAGTAAACAACCCACTGAGATGAAGAGGACAAGTTCACCCTCCTAGTGTTATTGTTTTGCACTGGCTGTGGACTGAGAAAGCTGACACACTTGGTTAATCTCTTCATGATTTGCTTTGTAATTTTTTTTCAAGTAGATTTTACAGTAGTTTACAGATTCTGTAGCAAATTCTGTAAGATCAAAATTGCAATATATTTGAACAGATGAACAGAAGTTACATGTTTGGTTGAGGAACAGATTGATGAGTGTTAAGTCTTCTTTTCACTCTGCAGTGCACTAGAAAAGCTAGCTTCAAGGACTAGCAATTTACAGAATTATCTAAAAAAGTCAAATGAATGAACCGGTCTTTCTGAACGGAGTAAGCTTATAATTCTAACTTTAAACTTAAAATTTTAATCTTCCCTCATCCCCCGTCTTACTCTAGGATTTTTCATTTATTCCATTTGGAAGTTTGTTATTCCATTTGGAAGTTTATGGCTCCTTTGGCCAGTCACAGCTTGATTATGGTTCCTCATTCCATGCATACCCAAACTTCCCTCTCTCACTGCTTAGCAAGAGGATAAGGCAACCAACGAATAAGGTTCAGTCTTGTGACAGTCATTTGTTACAGCACAGTGTCTGTAGTTGACTAATTCAGCTTTCTCACTGTTCTTCTTTCCTGTTTAGCTGCTACCTGTATAACCTGTATAACTCATATCTGATACAAATTTATTGCTTGTACAAGTGAGGGACAATCATTGTATCAGGCCAATTTCATCAAATTTTTCTTTTTTCTTTTGCAGGTAAGTACCCCACTGAGACTAATGCCAAATTCATATGCTTGAAATACATTCTGTGTGTTTTGTAAACAAGGCCCAAGTATGGTGCCTTTCAGAACTAAGATCACAGTTCTGTAAGACTGTACCATGAGAAATGGAAACCAACTATTTTTGCCACCAAAATACAGCACAAGTCAGTAACACAGAACTTCTCATCCACGAGATATAAGGCACAGATGAAGAAATACCTGAGCATTCTCAGAATAATAAGGAAAAGTCATATTTGCCTTATTTAAATATGTAATTTTGCTGGGTTTTCACCAAAACATTTGCTTAGAACTGAGGTGTTTCCTGAAAGTTCTGCAAATCCATACTAGTGTTTTTGCCCTTGCCTTCTTTTCATAATCTTGGATTTCAATAGCAATTGTTCCCATGGTTATGTTCAACACTGTCCTCTAAACATAGCCTGATTTTGCCTGAGGTATGTTTTGACACAATGGGTTTAGTTAAGAGAAGTAGGTTTGGGTGGTTTTGTTTTTGTCTTCTACATAGTTCAGATAATGCGCTGTGGCTGCAGCTTGTTACACGCATTATTTCACAGACAATCATCATTGTCTCTTGCTTTGTATTCCCCAGCTCTGCTGTCTGCAAGCACCCTGAGCAGGGGCCATCTTCTCTCCACATGTGCACCACGACTCTGTCAAGGAGGTCCTGGCTCACTTCCGAACCTGTGTCAAACGCAAAATTACCATGATAAAAATAATAATGCATCTATTATATAAACTCTTGATCAAGAGAGATACTTTCTTAAACGCTGAAGTTGAGCTTATTAAAATCCTGCTTGTCCTTAGGACGTATCCTTTGCTGTTACGTGTGGATAACAGCGTACAGGCTTTTCAGTTTGGTGGCCAAACTAAACAAATGAAAAATAATTTTGGGTTGTGTACAAATGAAAACATTTCATTCAAGCCAAAACAAAAGCATTTATTTTGATTGCTGCCTATGCATCCCCTGGAAAGTCAAATTTAAAACAAAATGCAATTTTAAAACTTATTTGTCCAGAGATTGCAGCAACAACCCACAATGGCCTTTCAGTACTATTTTCAGCTTTTAAGCAAGCTTTATCATTGACTTTGACATGAATTTGCTAATAGTTTAGCCATTCAGAAAGAAATGTTTTTCAGCAAATCCTCTATTTGCTAAAAATAGGACACCCTCCTCTGCTGTGCATGGGGAGCAGCAAGTTCTGTGTTGCCTTTGAAGGGACACTGGCCTCCAGGAGGGGAGAAGCTCTTTAATATTCCTCCCTGCGCTCACAGGAACTCCCTGCAGTTCTGCTCACTGTCTGCTGGGCAGGGGAGGATTTTTAAGCAATTTTGATTGTGTCGCGCAGCGGGTCGGCACATTCCCTGCCCTGCAGCTCCCTCCGCCTCGAAGGAGCCCATCGAGGCGAGGCAGCGGCGTTTCAAGGAAGACGCGGCACCGGGCAGGGGTGGCACAGAGCCCAGGCCAGCTCCATTACGCGAGCCGCACTCCCCGGCTTCCCTCCCGGCGAGGACTCCGCCATGGCGCAAGTCGGCCAACGGACACCGGCCGCGCCGCCGCGCGCTCACAAGATGGCGCCAGCCCGGGGCGGGCGGCGCGGGCTGCGCGCTCCGCGGAGCCCGTTAGCCTTGATCGCGTCTGCCACACAGCGGCTACCAGGGAGAACAGCCGGAAAGCCACACGACAAGGCTGCTAAAGAAGCAGATTGGAGGGGGATTTACTTTTCAGTTAGCCCGAAGTGTGACGAGTTCGGCTGGCCCTCAGCCTGTGGCGCATTTGTGGGTGCCAGAGCCCTCTTCTCTTTCCCGAACTCCCCTCGCTTTGAGGGGAAAAAGCAGTAACTGCTTTCGTTAATTCTGAGCCCATTATTATCTGGTAAACAGATCACTTGAAACCACACTAGTGCAAGTAGGTAAGTTTGCAGTGCTATAGCCTGTCATGGAAAGGAGAAATGGATCTTCTCATATTCGCCTGGCCCTTTCAGCAGCACGTCCTGCCTTCAGGCATGTGAGGAGAGCTGCTCTCCTCATGGCAAAGGGGGTAGAGAAGCTGCTAGCCCCAAGCCTTTTTCTTGTCATAATTCACAGACTCGAATTTATGGCATCCATTGGGATGCTGGTCAGGAGCACAGTGGACGAAGGTGCCTCCTAATGTGTTTTCATGATGAACTGGAAATACAGGGGTTTTGCCACAACTCTGACCCACAAATGGCATTAGATTATATCAGATCTTCCCCTAAGTGGTCAGGAAGGATTTGAACCCAGAGTTGTGTCTCAGATCCACTGCTGGTAACACTCAGCAGAGGAGCTCCTCGTCTTCCTTGGAAAAGATCACAGCATTGAAGGTTACAAACTGTATGGTTAGATAGCATTACTTTTCATTTACACTCTTCAAGAAAAGTTTAGTTTGAAAATATGGCTCTGTCATTCCGTTTCTTTTGCTGAAAAAAATTGAGTTTCCACATTACTCGGAATGGAAAAATGATGGCCCTATGCAGCTTCCCACACAACACAACTGCTGTTTGCACACATGTGAAACAGCTGGTTTGAGGGTTGGCTGACAAAAGAAAATCTTAATAATTTTCAGCCTTCCAGTCAAGATGCATAACCTGTAGGATTCTTCTCTGAGCATTATTATTTACATATATTTCTGCAAGGTCTGATTCATTGTCCCCTGGAGCCAGTGGCATATTTTCCTTTGACTGACCCACTGGTCACAGACGAGTGCCGGCAGGGAGCAGACCTCGCCTCTGCCAAGTTTCAGTTCAAGACTTAAAAAAGGCAGCACCTCTCCCAGAGAACATAGGACCTAAATACGACAGAGCAGGTAGTAGTAGTCTGCCATTGCTTCCCGTCTCAAGTAAACAATTTGCATGTTCAGAAATTTCAGACACTTCTGCAAGTTTAACATAACTGTCTTAATATAGTTTGTCTGGGACATTCTGAAAGTTTTCTTTCTTCCATCTGGTGACTGACATTCCTAAGTTAGTTGAGAGAGGCATATTAGCACCAGAATGAACTTCTGAAAAAATTCTTTTAAAATCAATGCACTCAGCCAAGCACTTTCTGTATTGCCTCTGCTAATTCTGGAGCTAAGTATGTTTGAATAGAAACATGTCTCCTTAACCTTTGTTTTCTCAGTTGGCTGATTCTGCAGTGATCCTATGTTCTATGTCTACAAAATGAGATTTGCTGCTACAGCTTTACTGCAAGGTCAAGTATGATGAAAAAGTATGTTGAGAGAGAGCCAAAGCCTAGTTTAAACACAGATGTCTTAAACATTACAGATGTCTTCCATGTTTAGCAAATAGGATTGGGAGCTAGATAGGACTGATGATCATGAAACCTTTCACTGTTCAATCTCCAGTCCAAACAAGAAGAGAACACAGAGAATTACTAATTACATATTTGCATCTATTTATTTGATATAGGTCACAATCAACAAACGTTCAGTTCTTAAAAATCTGCAACAGTAGGAGTACTCATTGATTTTATCACATATACCAACCAGTAAGAATCCCCTTTTTTGCCAGCATCAGATCCTTTAATTTAGGATTGTGAGGGAAGTGTGTGTTGCTCTTTCTTATGCTGCACCTCGTCTGTTGCTGAAGAGTTTAGGCCTTGGAAATGCAAAGAGAGCACATAGCAGTAACAAGAAATTTAGAAAATAAAAAGGAAAGTCAACCAAAAGTAGTTTGTGGAAACAGGGAGAACAGAGACAAGGACACCATTGACCTTTACATATTTTGTGATGGGAAGGGAGTGTGCTATTTACAGTAAGTATTTGGAAAACTCTCACAACTTCTTTGAAACTAAGAGAAATGAGCTTGGCAATATGGACTGCACTATGACCTTTTCATCCTTTCCAGTGATTGTTCTTTGTTTTTGTGATTGACTGTTTGCTGAGAACTGAATTTAGTAGAATATTATTATATCTAGTGGTTTCTTTCATATGGATTAAAATTCCCTTCTTCAGTATGAGCCTTCATTTCTGATTTTTTTCCTCTTCAAAAATGCTTTTCTGTTTTTTTAAACAGTAATTGCAGTTACTAAATACTGGTTTCCACTGCTTGTTTTAATAATCTTGCCTCACTGGCTCATCATTGCTTTGTCCCCACAATGTTTGACAACTATTTCTCTCCTACACTTGCTGCTGTCCTTACAGTAAGATATTTTTAAGATCTTATTTTTGAGAGACTGATCCAAAGCCTTCTGTAATACATTGAATTCTTTATACTGCTTACGGTGTGCTCTGGCTCAGTATTGGATATCAAAGCTGACATATTGAGATCAAGAGTCTTTTCCTGGCTATGTCAGAGACATTTTAGATGATTTGGGGACAACACTCTTCACCAGCAAGTCTCATTTTCACCATCTGCTGTGTGATTGTGCCAGTTTGGAAATCAGCTTGCTGGCATTTATAAAATACTTTAACATCTTTGCAAGTGCAAAAAGTTTATCTATATTTCTATGAGCTGAATATTGTATTACCTAGATGTTTTGTTTTAATGTTTGTATCACATGATAAGTTAGCCTGTAAAAGATTTGTTGCTGGTATGTGAAGCCACTTTTGCAGTCTTGACTTAAGGGACTGTTCAAATGGCTTATATATATTACGATTTTTGTATCTATGTGTATATATTAATATGCGTAAGACATATATATAGACTATGTAGGGCAGTAGTGGCACTGAAGAAGAGCAGTATTGGTTTTAATTCTTCTGTCAGGTTGTGCTTCCGCCTGTTGAACTTCCTCTGTGGAAGGTCTACCATGGTTTTGCCTTTGGCCAGCAAGTAAAATTGCCTACAGCCATGTCTACATTAGCTGCCTACAGTCATGTCTTCATTATATTGCTGCACAGCTGTTTATAGCACAGCGGCTATATAAGTCCAAGCTTATTTCCATGTGTGTATTCCTTAAGAGGAGAGAAAAGGAGAAGCATTCAGAGCTGTGGGAATATCTAATAAATTTACCAACTCGATTGGTGCTGTGACCTTTCTGCACTGTCTGTAGGAGGGTAAATATAGATACTCGTGAAAGGAATGACATTTTTAAAAAATAGGGGCATTATCAGCTCTTCTCTTTAGACCTTACTCTTGGCCACATGTGCCCTGCTCAGGGTGTGAGGAGTCTGTGGCAGGCGGGCCCAGGGCAACCACGCAGCCCGTGCCACCGAGCGGATCAGCCGATCCCGCGTGGGCTGTGAGGCCTGGGCCGGGTGCTCCCGATCCTCGGCCACAAGTGCAGTAACTGAGTGTGTGCACGCAGGTACTGCAAGTGCAGTAATCTTTGCAACATGAAGTAAAACAGGCTCATCCATGTGAAACCAGCATTTCCTCTCACGTTTGCAGCTCTGGCTGACAACTTTCTTCAAGTGCTGAAGGAAAAAAACAAACAGTTGCCGCTGGTCTGTACAGGCTATGAGGACGGATGGAAGCACCAACGACCGTAGGAGGAGGCAGTTGGGAACTCCAACAACCAACGGTCGCCTCCAGAAGCCTCTGGGCGCCCCAGGCTGAGGAGCTGCGGCTGCTTGCTGCCGGCCTGGGAAAATGCCCATGGAGAGGCCTGCCCAGGTAGGTGGGGAAAAGGGAATAATCTCCCTGCTGCTCTGTGCGTTACAACTGCCGGAGCGGGAAGTGCAGAATATAGGGTAAACGCATGAATAAAGCTAGAGAAGTGAGACAGAGAAGAAGAAAGTTATGTAAAGGAGGAATAATCAAAGAAGGGAGTGCATCAAACTTTACCTTAGTACAGAGCCTTCTCACCTAGATCTCGAAGTACTTCATAAGTAGAAGCTTTCCTGATGTCTCCTGAGGTGGATGTGGAGCATCTGATACGCAGAGAATGAATTAAGTTGCCCACAGATACAGAGAGTCAGTGAAACACAGGCTGAGTCCTCACTCGCCAGTTCTGTCCATACCCCTTCCTCCCCTCTCCTCATCTCACCACTGTTATGTGCCAATGTAAGGCAGGGCCAGAGAGACTTCAAGTATAGAAGCTGACTGATTCACCAAGGTAAAAACCTTAAGCAGAATCCGGACATCCTCCATTTCAGAAAAAGGTGTTGTTAAATATCCTTCGTTCTTGTAGAGCTGGTAGAAATGCTTTCATAATAGATTGTTAGACAAGAAACTCTGGAGGATTTCTTTCGTTTTAACAGATGGGATCACTGATTTTGTGTATCGCAGCTACGACAATTTTAAAGACATTTCCTGTGTATTCAGGAGACTCGTATTTTGTGAAAGGCAAGTTGACCTTATTACTGAATGATCAGTTCTGTTAACTTGTTGTTTAGCAGCACAGGTGGTAGTTACAGAATCACTTTGGAGTGAATTGTGAAATTTATCCTTCAAGCCTTTCATAAAAAAAAAAGGTAAAACATGACTTACAACACGACTTACAAACTACTTTTAGAATAAAATGGTGGGAAACATGATTTTTATATGCGTGAGGACAGTTCTTCTCTTGCTTACTCCAGTATGATTTTCCTTTCTCATACTGGTGCCCAGGCCCTTGCTTTTTCCCAAGGCTCGTGCATCCTCCCTGTCTCATGGCAGGCACTAGGGGTGCTTCCTCATCTGATCAAAATGCAAGTGCCTGCTATTCGATGCGTTGCCAGTCCGGTAATGGTGTTACAGAGACTTTTCAGCAATATGCTGAGAACCAAATGTATGGCCTTTCATGCAGAGTGACAGCCACCTGGCCATTTGTGTGACATCTCTTCCAGCCCTTTTTTTTTTTGTGATTTTCTCCTGTTTTTTTTTTCTTCGCTAGAACATCTGGAAATTATCTGTTTTATTCTTTGGGGAAGCAGCTAGATTCTAGAATTATCTAAAAAGATTATAAATATAACCTGCTAGTGAAAAGTACTTTGAAAATGAGATAGTGAGCTTATACTGACCTTCCAAGTTCTGAATTTGAGCTTTGGCTCATTTGGTATCATCACACGCATCAGTCAGGATCTGGGTGGATGGATGATGGGATAGATGGACGGAAGGATAAAAGCAACTATAAAAAGCACTCTAGCATGAATGAGAGAGTTGGGAGGAAGTTTGCATTCATATTGCAGAACTAGAACTTCAGAAATTTCTTTAATAATCACAGAAAATTTCCTGATGCACGAAGGTAATTTTATTTTTTAAGATGATATTTAATGTCTTAGGTGCTAAGTGAATTACATCTTCCTTTCGCAAAATTGCTATTTGTCTTACAGGTATTTTTGCAAAAGCTATTTCAGTAACTAAAATGTATTTGTTGCTTCTCCCAATTAAAGGTAATTTAAGCTTCTCATGCTTTACTGACAAAGTGGATGATGAGAAAGCCAGGTTTAAAGCAATCAAATTGTACCTAGATTCACAAAATCTGGTAAGTTCCTAGACATGGGTTGGCATGTAGTAGCTGCAATTTGTTCACCTCACGGACATGGAAACACATCCTGTGGTTTATTACCTTATATTTGTATTAGGAGGGTTTTTCTAGAGATGGAATAATGGATTAACCTGCACGTAAATGTTGATAATTTGGATCTCCTTTATATGTTTTTTCTTTATTGGCCTAATGTTATTAATAAAGATTCATTTAGTCTATCAAGGGCAGTTACCAAAAAAAACAGTTGCATTCTGTGATTTACATGGTGTTAGAACCATGCCAAGTAGGCATGCAGAATCACTGAATTAGATGTCAGCCATTGTTAAAAGTTGCATACAGTAAAGCATTTCACAAATAGTATTTCTTTGAAAAATATATCTGGGTGCCTGTGGAAATGTGTACTTGTTGCTGATAGCCAAAAGTCTTTGGGCACATTTTGAACTTATTCTCAACTTGTCACCAAGAAGACTGCATTCTGGTTTCTGTACTGGGAGCAGGTTCAGAAGCTATCAGAGTCTTGCAGCCAGATGTGGATTCCGAAACTTGTATCTCCGCTTTGTAAATGCATATTTGGCACATTCAGTTAATTGCAGCTGAGCATTTTGATTGTTTTCTGACACAACTGGATGATCTTAAATATTCTCCATACATAAATGTCTTTTCATGCAGAAAGTACATTGCTTTAAGCCTGTATGCAAGTTATGATGCATACAATATTCTTTTCATTATTTTTTTAAATGCCATAATGTTGCAAAAATGCAGGATTTGAATTGTAAATATCTCTATCAGCTGACCTCATTCTGCTGTTAGTATTTGCAACCACTGCAAATAGCAAGAGCAATACTTATAAAACAAGAGGCTCCCACTCTACATCTAAAGTTGGTAGGGATGGAATATGCTTTATAGTGATAACTCCCAATCTGCTTTCAAGGACAAACGATGGCAATGACTTGTTGGCTTTAGTAGCCTGTTAAGTGTTTGACTGGATTAGTAATTGTAATGGAAGTGGTAGTGTAAGATTTTGTAAGTTAAACTATGTGTTTTTCCTTCCTTTTCAAAGATGATCAGCTGTTATTTATATAATGTAGAGGGGGAGGACAGTTTGGAAACAAGAAAGAAGCTTCTACTGAGGTATAATTCTGCAGGGCTTGCTCCCACCATTGAGATCTTCAACAGCACCTATTCTCAGATCTTCTACTTCAAACTGATACTGGTAACATTTCCTTTTTCCCAGTACATGCTGGATTAGCATGAGTTATCAAGTAGTGTCAATGACCATACTAACACAATTGTTTCATTAGTTCTCTGTGTTGCTGCAGAACCTGTGGCATCCACAGTGATGATTAGAGTAGATACCCTACCCTTTATTCTTTATTTTTCTCTACTAGGCAGCTGGGTTAGCTTTGCAATTCTTTGCACGGTCTAGCTTTGCCTAATTAGAGACCAGGACAAGAGAAACATGTTTAAATAAGTCTAACACCACTCTGATTCATTCATTCCTGGTACAGTATTACGAAGTTCAGGGCTAAAATAGGGAACTTAATGCTTACTGAAAGGTAAGGTAAGTAGTGGCAGGTGGTAGCACTTACAACAGAGAGATGAATTGTGAAGTTTGAAGAAATAGGGAGTGGCAAGTTGGAAGCTAGAACTTCTACTTGGAAGTATTGAATCTACTTTGCCCAGAAAAGAAGGAATCCTCTGCATACATCCTTTTAACTGAATGGAGGAATTAAATACAGAAAAAAACATGCAATTTAAGTTTGGATTGTTCAAGTAGCTCTCCAAGCTTTCTTTAAACTTCAGACAGATCAAAGGAGTTTACAGTTGAGTATAATATATTTAAATTTTAAGAAACTTCTTCCACATCATCACAAAATTGCATAAGAATCTGAAATTTAGTCTTAGGTGTGACATATCTTCAAGACACATCTGGTGCTGTAACTATGGCCTGTCCACACCAGGATGCTTTGCTGCTTTATTGACACTGGTATCATGAAGTTTGTTCTTTGAAGGCACTTTCTACTGCTATAGCTGTTCTTATACAGAGATAAATTACTCTGACAGGGATCACCTTCTCAGTAGCACAATTGTACTCACATCAGTATTGAACTGATCTGATTGCTTTTCCAATTGATATAGTTACATTAGGTAAATCTAAAGGTTATCCCAAAATTTCTGTGTATGTCCAAGAGTTGGTGAATTTAGCATCATGTCAGATTTATCAGCACAATCTGTTAAAAAAAGGCGGGAGTGGGGAAGAGAAAAAGAAAAAAGGAACCATTTTTATCCAAATGCTTATAAGAATATATCCAAAGGAAGGTATTTCTCTGATCAGCTAAACAAAGGCTTGATATGCAGTCAGGGTTTATGGGACAGAAACAAAAGCATGAATGACTCCCATGAATCAGCTGAGCCTGGCATATCCTTATTGGCTTCAGCCAGAGGTAATCTGAAGGAATTTGCTGCAAGGATTTTTTCCTCCAGCTGCTCTTACCCTCAGCCTTGTATAGTGTAATAGTACAGTGTTTTTTAGGAATTAGGCACATAATCTGGAAAAGGGGGTGTTTTTAAATATGGTCTTTGCAAGAAAGTATTAAAATTTCTTTTCAATGCTGTTTTTCTAAAGCAAACTGAAGAAGATCAAAGTACTTGGCACATTGATATTCCCAGAGTAAACATTACATATAATACTGGTAAGAATTTTAAAATAATACTTCATGTCAGCATATTTTCCTTTGGGTTCTATTGAGCTGTTTCTGGCTCTTTAATATTGTCCACAAATTAATTAACTTTCCTGTGTATTCTGCTGTGTTAAATATTGTTTTATTTTTGCAGATTTTTATCCTCTAACAATGATTTAGTAGCTGTTCTATAGGTGGCTGGATTTGCTAAACCTCTTAAAATGTAATATTACTAATCATTTCTTTTTTGGTTTTTTTTTGTTTTGTTTTGTTTTGTTTTCATTATTTTCCAAGATTTTGCTGGTAGAAATGAGGTTAATTTATTGATGAATGAAGGTACTCATTGCTCACTACAGCAGAAATCACTGGAGTTCAGTTTTAAAGGAAGCCTTTTTTGATAGCAGCTCTCCCTGCTTGAGAGTTCATATCCGTGGTCACAATGACATATTTAGTTTCAAACTCCTGGGCTTTTGTTCAGTAACACCCTGTTTCTTTCAGTATTATTGCTGTTCATGTTTGTCTCTCATAATATACCTGGCTTTCTTATTTTCTGTGCAGAATGGCTTTAGCTTTCCTAGATTCAATCCTTGATAAAGTCCTTTGGATGATTTCTCAGTGCTCCTTTAAGCCAGCAAGGTCTCCTAATTTAGTATCTGGTCACTTTAAAGCTTTGCCAAGTCCTATTTCCCTACCGTTATTGCAGGCATTAAGGAAATCTGCACGGTGCTGATCACTGATACTGCATTTAATGTCCTCACAGCCTCACTACTGTCAGCTTACTCCAGAGAAGTGCTTTTCTGCATCTCTGTTGCTGTGCTATTGGTAATACACTGCCACTGAGGCCGGCACAACAGGAACTAAGATGCAGACAAGCTTCTAAAACTCTTTGTCACTCTGCAGTTGTACAAATGAGCAGTTGGTTTGGAAATCCTGATACCAGACTTCTGCCTGAAATAATCTTCAGTAGTGTGACAGAAATCATTTGAATAAAACTGGACCTTTGTATCTCAAAACCACTGGTGTTCCAAACACTGTGGTTTGATACCCTCTTTAGTTGTTATTCTTTCATTTCACTTCACTTGATGCAGCCAAAGACGTTTCCAGTAAATACTGAAAGTGAGCACTATATTAAACAAGTAAAATATCCAGGTATGTGACTTCTTGTATTTGTCATGTTTAGTTAACTTATATGAACTGTGTAGCTGTGCATTTCTTCTAGGCATGTACTGGTGTCCTTGTTTAGTAAGCAGTGGCTACTAAAAAAGGTTCAGTGAAGAAAGTCCCTTCTGGGAGTGTCATTCCTCTGTCGATTCTGAAAGATTTCACTAATACTCATTCCATGTTCAAGCAGACATTGCTCCAATAGAGGAGTGGTTCTTAACATTCAGAATGCATCATGGATTAAATATGTTTACCACCGAAGGAACGTTACTGGATATTCTCAGAGGTGAGAATAAGAGAAGCTCCATTTCACTGAATTCAGAATACTATCCCAAACATCTTTCCATTGAAACTCAATCCCTGCTACAGGAGGCTTGAAGCTGGGTTTTAGGCCCTGCAGCTGTTAAGCCTAATTTGCGGTCTTCATGGTATTCTTTTTAATACAGAGTCATGGAAAATTTTATTTAAGAAATAAAAAAACTCTTCACACATATGATATTTTTGGCACAGTATGTATACTAAACACTGTAGCACAAATTTTTCATGTTAAAAGCATAGCCTTATTTTCAATGTTTTTTTTTTTCCTTAATATGTATCTGTTCATGAATGTATTCTTCCTTTTGTACTGGAGGAAAAGCTATCTAAACAATTTATTTGCTTACATGTTTACTGTGCTTAACCTCCTGTCCACTCTCATCCTAGTCTCCAAATCTGTAAAGCTTGAAGACTGTTTCCTATGCATACAGCTTATTTATGCTTTACCTCTGCTAAGTAGCTAGAGTTTTTCTCTTCCACAGAACCAATTCTTCAGTGGGAACTTGGTGAAAGAATAACCCCTGAAAACCTTGATGCTGTGCTGCCTTATGCAATAAATATCACATTGTCAGTATCTCCTTGTGCTAATGATGTGGCAGTTATTGGACTCATCTGTAACGCTACAACTCCCGGTAGGTGCAGATCGTTGGGCTTTCACAAATGCACAGTGACATCGACAGGAGAAAAGCAGTGAACATGTGAAAGACCTGTTATTTTCTGAATTACTTATAATTTCTCGATTTACCTTCTGCAGTCATCTGTGTTCTTCTAAAATGAATTTAACCAATGAAACAGTCTGGTATAATGCTTTAAATAAGATTCAGGCATAACCAGAAATTAAAGTATATTATTCTCTGTATTTTTATGTATTTTATAGATATATTCTCACTCTACCTATTGAGTTTTATTCCTTTCCCTAAAAAAGGCAGAGTATAAAAAATATCTAAAAAGGCTAGATGAAATATTCTGAATCAGGAAAGGACATTCAAAGATCTACAAGTGTTTAATTTCGAAATCAATAAAGGAGAAAAAATACATATTTCTATAAAACATCAAAATTGTAGATGAAAGGCCTTTTGAGCATATGCTTCCAGAACGAGGACTCTCAGCAAAGAGCTTTTCCTTTTGTTTTAAGGCAGACTATAAATACATGGACATCATTATCTCCTTGTGTGTGGGGACAAAGAATAATCTTGTTTTCGAAAGGCCTGTGTGGCTTTTTGCACAGATCTGATCTCTGTTGTTGTTCTTCAGGTGGGATTCATCTCTTTGTATTTAGTTATGTACAACTGGGCATCGTTTATGGCTTTGTTGCCTAAACTTCTTTTATAATCAAGCAAGAGAAATAAGTGTTTGTAGGCTGCACAGTTTGTTTCACTTAACTGTAGTGAATGGCAGATAATTCACATGCTGACATTGCTTCTGTCATAAAGGAAAATTAGGTAATTTTTTCAGGTGAAAAACTTACAAAGCAGGTACTTACAGTTAGATGAGATAAATTCTACTTCATTTCATGTCCGGATGAAATGTTGACTGGTCTCTCTGCCATCTCAAACCTAAAATGATTAAAAAGAAGATTCTTCTAAACTCCTCATGTACTTCTCTGCAGATTTTCTTGAAGCTTCCTTTCTCATCTGGACACCTGCCACTGGCCTGTATATCATATTTTACTTTATATCCTGCTGGCTATGTCCAAATCCTGCATTTTTTTTTCCGCTAATATCACAAGATTCATCTTTTCCTACCTTTCACAGCATAAAAAGCCTCATCACTTACTCTCTCTTGGTTATTCCATCTTCAGTGTTAGGCAAGGCTAGAGGAATCTTGCATCTTCACATACATTCAGAGTGCTGCCACAAACGTCTTTGTTTTCTTGCCAAACTTAAGCTGTTTTTCTTTAGTACAAGTGTTCTCACAATAGCCTGACCTTACTCATTAAGTGTTTATGATATACCTGTAAGGCTTATGTCTCCCACACATTTATTGAATTTTCTACTGCTTTTCTTATTATTTTTCTAATGCTGTCACTCACTCCTGAAAGAATTTGCAGACACTTTCAGAACTGACTTATTGTTCTTCAAATCTTTCCTCCAAGCAGTCTGCTGCACCAACAGCTCCAAAATTTGTGGTCTATTTAGACTGCTGCTCTTTTCCTCTTTTTCCGAATAGGTACCGAGCAGTGATACACCTGGCTGCAGTAATTCAGTATTTTATTCCTGTATCTAGCAAGCAGGAAAAAATCACACTGTACAACTGGACGTTGCAGAAGTGTAATGCAACTGCCTGGATTATAAGGTCTTAAAACATCCTGTGAAAGTAGATGGGACAGGAAAAGTAGCAACGTGCGCTCGTCCTTTAGAAGGCACCACCCAGGAGACCCACACCATGAGTTTTCTATCTCATGGAACTGTTTGTTTACTGTAACACAGTGTGTTCTTTAGAGACAAATCTTTTACATATCCTATTAACTTGAAGAATTTCAATATTTAGCAAACTAGTCTTAACATACCCTTCTACGACCTGCTGAAAGAAACTTTACATTGATGCACAGACTGGAGGGTCTGCAAGGCCAATAAATGTGACTGCTTCCATCTAATGGCTAAAGAAAGAACAGCAGAAAAATAAAAGTGAATGTAAGGTCTGCTTTTTTTTTTACAGCAATAAGTGTAGGCACATACGAAGGTATGCTCCCAGATCCGAAGAGTTCAAAATAAGACCAAATTATGCCAGTAAGAGAGGAGGTAGTATGAAGATAAAGCTAGTGAATAAATTAAAATGCTTTTTAACATACTATATAACATAACAGTATGACTTTGAACTTTGCATCCAGTTCTTACTCAAGTTGCCTTTGAACAGAACTTTTTCCACATAATTTTAGTATTTGGCTGGTCCTATTCAAATGGTAGTATATGCTATGTGAAAAGCTTGGTAGGAACTAGTGGTAATGGAAGCATGCCTGAACAAAATGTATTCAGAAGAGAAATGCAGAAGAAATGAGTATATGGCACAGTATAGGTATGGAAACTAGATTATCTCTAGAGGTCCCTTCCAACCTCGACCGTTCTGTGACCTGTATTTGGTCAGCACAGTGATAGAAAATGAGGGGCTCTGCCTCATGAAGCCTCAAAACTCTTTCCAGATTTAGTTTTTTGGTCTTCCTTTAGTCATTTTCATGTTACCTTTTACTTATGAAAAGTAGAATTCATAAGGCAGATATCACTTAATATTGCTAGTCCAGACCCACATGATTTATTGGAACTGCCATATGTTCTGTTAGAATTTACACTGTGTTTTTCAGAATTATTTTACAATTTCTTACACACTAATTGAAATGAAAACCATCGGAAGTAGAAACTCAGGCAGAAGCAGTTGATGGGAATTCTTCATTACAATTTCAGTACAAAATCTGACACATTTAATGGAAAAACAACATGAGTATGAACGGCAAAACTGGATTGTGAGAGACCAGTATATATTCATTAAACTCAAGAAATTTAGGGCCAAATAAAAATGTCTCTCTACTTACACCTACAAACTTTGTGTTTCAGATAACTGTCTACATCTGCTTTGTCTTTCCTTCCCTCATCAGTTTCTGTGCTAATATTCGTTGATTCTTTGCTTAAAAGGTCCATTTCCAGTCTTTTTGAAAAAGTAAGTCTGGAGTCAGGCCCTTTAAAACAAGTCCCCAGAGCAAGATGCTCACAGCTTTTGAAACTGTGCATTGCTCAGGATGCTAGTGTGAATTGTATTTGAAGTGCAAAGTATCTTTCCTTTTTCCTTCTGCAGGGTTAAGCATGGACAGTTTGCGCTAGGTAACAATCAGAAGTTCCTAATGAAAGATAGGAGGAATTTTCTCAGTGAAATTCCTGAAGAACAACTGGGGCTTGACATCGATTGTTACTCCAGTTGCAAAATAATTCTGGAACTGCTGATAGTTTTGGGTCAGAACGATTGATGTTGATCTATTTAGGTAAAAAAAAAAATCAACCTGCAGATTTGTTTGTAGGTGTTAAACCCAATATGACAACAGATGTAGCACAGAGTTTTAAAATGAGCTTCATTTTGTATTCGGGCTGTCCAAACCAGCTTTCATTTGGATCTCTCATAGGTAACAATTCCATGAAAGAGGCAACAGAAGTCATAGAATTTCCAGACTTCATTTCTAATGTATTCTTTAGATGTTAATAATATTTTTATCTGAATAGAGAATGTTTTATCTTTTCTGTGTCAGAAAATATATTTCTTAGAAAGATCCAACATTAGAGGGCAGATCTTAAAGTAAATTGTTTCTTTGTATGTATTTTTTTCCTTCAATTTTCAGGTGTGTATGTAGGTGTTACCTACACTGGATTTGCCTATGACAATACAACATGGTTCAACATGACGAAGAGCCTGTGTCCCAGCAATGATGATGGTGAATTTGACTTTTCAGTGGTTTAGCAATGCAAATCTCACAATGAGAAAGATGACATTTAATATACTAAACTTACAGTATTGGGAGGGGGAATTATTTATATATGTATATATGGAGAGAGATTTGGGAATATATAGACCTTCTCTCCATGCAAAACAAAAGTAACAGAGCTTCAGTACAACCTCAGAACAGTTGTCCTAGCTCGTGCAAATTTTGCTTAATGACTATGAGAATTCAAAAAAAAATTGTCTGTGAAAGCAAAGGGTCAGCAAAAGTGAGCTGTGGGGAAGTCTGTGATGCATTATCAAAACAATAGCCATAATTTACAATGTTAAATAGAGTTATGGATGTTAGCTCCCAGATGCTTCTTCTAAATGTGTTTTGTATGTTTCCTTTGAGAATCAGGACTAAAGATCAGCAAGTAAGGGATTATATTCAATGTTTACGGAATATTCATGTTTTTGGCATCTGGCTGTAGTCTGTGGTGGTTGTTTGATCACATCTACATTGCTTGCATGATAGCATCTGGGTCATTGCATGAAGAATATTATATTCTGTGTATATATACCTAGATTTTGATCATTCAGTTGTATCCGTAATGAAATTTTGCATATACTGCTCAGTACAGTCTTTTTATTTTATTTTATCAGCAGTTTGCTTCTGATTTCGAGGCTAGGGTGCTATTTAAGGACTATATGCATGTAAAAACTTTGTGGATTGTACCATTTTGTGTCAAGCACTTGCAGCTCTTACAGGAGAATGTGATCCTAACTCTGCCTAGGTGACCCAATGGAGGTGGCCCTGCATGCCAGACAGCAAATACTGCACAGTTGTGACTGGGGGTTACCCTTCTGCCTGGCTGTCGGCGTGAACTTTGCCTTTTGTTTTGGGGGGAAACACCTAGGGTGCTTGTGAAAACTCTGGGGTAGACTTTAGCAATGTCAAATTATGGGCAGTTCTTCACAATGTTCTTTTTTCTCCCTCCCAAGCATGTGAAGGCCTCTCACTTCTGAACATAGTCTTAACGAATCACCATTTGGTGCTGCTTACCACAATGGGCTTACATATCAGTAATGACCTATGCCAACCTACTGGAAAAATCCTAACAGTATGTGAGTTTGTTTCAACTTCAAGTAGCTTTTTAACCCAATTTTGCAAAAATTTAGCCAAAAAGCAAGTCAGAAATTAAAGCTATTTTCTAGAGAGGTATTCTGAAAATGCAACTCTGTACATACTCAGTTTTCTGTTTTCCTTCTGTGAAAGGTTACATTTTGAAGTCACAGTTAAGCGGCTATGAAAATAAAGTAGTGAATAAGGTCAAGGAACAAACTGCTCATTTAAAAAAAAAAGTTATTCTCTTATAACATAAATTCTGTACATGAAATTATAATTTCATTGAAGTATTTTGAAGAGTAAAGCCAGCAATCATTTATATGTTATTACATATATATTTTGTTTCTTTTGAGGAAGTATACCTTACACTGGAAATGATGTATCATTTTATTAATTTCAAGCTGTCCAACAGTCAAATTTTCAAAGAGTTTTGTTAACCTCAACTATTTGAAATCCAGCTAGCTAGGCTGATTAGGTCTTCTTCATTTTGAAGATGTTTATTCAATATATAATCAGCATCTTTTAACTTGCATTTTAAGATTTATAACTCATTAGAAGTAGTGCGAAATATTAGGCTATGCTGTAAATGCATGGATCTGAGTCACATTCTTCGTTGTATTTATTTTCTTTCAATTATTAACATATTTTTCCTTTTATATTGTACATGTGTACATTCAAATTAGCCTGTCTTGACTTTTTATTTTCATGACAGATCAATTTGTGCACAGAACTGATTTTTCTATGCACAGAGTGGACGATCAGTTCTGTTGGTTGGGACACAGAATGTTGCAGATCCTCCTAGTGGGTGTTTATGGCAACTGCTCATGTTAAGGGAGGCAGGATTTAGAAGCAGAGTTAATAAGGTCACCTGCAGAGGAGTTAAAATTATTTGGACTAATAAAATAGAGACTTTCTTTTAAAAAAAAGCCTGCTTATGGTCTTACGCTCTTTCACATTTAGTAACAGACTGCAACAGAAAAATTAAGAGTTGTTTTGCACCATAGCCTAACACACCCCGCACTGTGCTTTAGTGGCTTCGTCACAGCAGCCACACCTGCTGCTTAAACTGTGCATTTGACTCCCACGTAGCCTGTACCTGGCAAAAGCAGCTGAGGACAGAGTCCAGAAAAACATTACCCCTGTAGAAAGGTGTATTACGTTTCTCTTTCTGTATTTCAGTACTGCATTATTGAGCAAGTCTTTGCAGTGTAAAAGAAAATTTCTAACTTTTGGAAATCTAACTTTTTTTTTGGGTTGTCATGGTGTTGCAAAAAACTCAGCCTTCACACAGAGATCATCTTTCTGCCAAAGTTCTATCCTTTCTGAAAGCGAGGTGCTACTGGAGTCTCTCCATGGAAGGCCACTAGATTTTTTTCTTTTCAACAGAAGTTGGAGAAAAATGTGTGTTTTCCTGGCCCTATCCTTAGAGATAGATGACTATTTTAGCTATTTTTTTTCCCAAGTTTTCAAAATGTCAGCATAGGACATAAAGCCTGCAAGGAGAATTTTACACCCAAGTAGTTGGTTTGGCAAAATTATGAATTATCCTATTTCCCATTATAAGACTCCATATTGAGCTATCTTTATTATGAACAATACCACTAGATCTGCTTTTATTGTGACTTCCATGAAGGTATCTTTCTGGAACTAAAAGATCCTGTGTGAAGTATCTGATTATTCCCATTTCTCTAAACTACGTATGTGCAATTTTATATGATGTACAGATATCAGATGTATAATCGCAAGTTTTATGCACAAATATTTCTCTCAAAATATTTAATTCATTTTAATGAATTAGAGGAGCAAGCCCATATCCATAGTGTAATGCCTCATTAGAGGATCACATTCTATTGCTGTAGTTAATGCCAATATTGCTCTGTGATCCAATGATAGTTTAAAAAATAAATAAAAGAGGGCAAGAAAAGTTGTAAATACAGGCAAATATCTTTTACTAGCATTACAATCTTTGTGCTGTCTGTGCTATTTTTATTCTTCGTTCTTTTTTCCCTAGTTCTCTAATGTGACCTTTTGCGGCTTTGAAATGGTAAGAAAGCTGGAAATACGGTGTATTTTCAATATTTGTATTTGCAAATCTCTTTACATCAATAAATATTTATTGAAAGTGTTTCAACTCTTTGTGATAAAATAGATCACATATTTAACATCTTAACATGGAGTCATTTGGGGGTAAGATGTTAAAAAAATGCAATGGTGGATTAAAAAATGTTAGTGGCAGCTATTGAATTTAGCTGGCATGTAGCCAGATGTTACTCTTGTCAGATATGCAGGGGGGTGTTTTTAAGCAGTTTGATCAAGCAGAATTTTGATTTTTTTGTGTAATTAAAGCAGTTAGGTTTCCAGCGGGTGGTATCTCTGCAGTTCTGTGTTTATGTCCAGACATTTCTCTGTCTTGATTAGCAGAATAATTCACATTGTTGCTTACTTGGAGGACTTTCACGGTACTAACCAGGCTCAGTCTGGCTTATTGTGAAATGAGTCAAGTTCTAGGTGAACTGGCAACATCCAAATACAATGAATCATTCATTCCCCATGCTTATTATTGCAAGTAAATTGTAGTGTTATTTACAGGGTTTTTTTTTACATATCAAAGGAGATACAGCCACTTGACTTATTTGTGTCTTTTTATTTCTTACAGCATGATTATTTCAGTGCAAATTTATGGTATAATACCCAGTGTCTAGCCAACAGAGAAACCTATGAAGGTAAAATATTCAGATTTTAAATTTGCAAGAGAAAGAGGGGGAAAAAACATAAAAATTATAAGGCACTTTTTAAAGTGAATTGAGTTCAGCTGACTAGCCTCAGGAATCCAGTAAATTTGTATGGCATTTGGGGAACAGTCTCCCTAGTTCATGTGAACATATTCTTAATTGCCATTTAAAAAAAAAAAAAAAGAGCTCTCCAATATCTTTAATTTCATCCTGCATCTAATATTCTTCCACAAGTCAATATGTCAGGCAAGAGCAACAGAAACCTATGATTTTGACATGTTGGTGCAGCTTGTGGAAAGACTGTATGGACAGAATCTTGGGCCTTCTCAGTGCCCTTAACACAGCTCTTTAAAGCAACCAGGTATCTTGGCCTGAAGCAGTGACCTGTTAGGCAGTGTGTTGATAAGACCACCACCCAGTGCACAGAATGCAAAGAGCTCTTCCTGGTGCAATCATCAATCCTGCTAAGTGACCTTTGAGGAACTGTGGTATTGTGGATTCTCTTGGCTAGTTCATGTACATTCATATAAAATGAAGTTACTTGGGTCTTGGAAGAAATTAGTCTATGGACAATTCAATACAGCTTTCAAGTGTGTGTATGGATAGATAGATATCTAAAACATATTTTACGTAAGTGAAGGAATAAAATTTTAAATCTATTTTTTTGAAACCCAGTGCATTTTCTGGTTCTTAATATTGCTTTGAACATTTCTTTGAATACAAAGCAGCTACTTTTGCTGTGCAAATTGGAAATAACATTTGAAAGTTCCAGATCGCAAATTCTTATGAAAGGTGTTATGATGTTTCCTGAGATATTCCATATCCAGAGGTTGAGTTAGCTGAAGGGAAGTATTCTTATGCCAGAATTAGTCTTTTTGAATACACCACCATTTCTTGTTTTATAAAAGAGCAGGCTGATAAAGGACTCAACTCATGACCAGTGTAGAAAAGGGTCTGAGGAATTTCTTAAAGTATAAGAAGGAAGTTCACCAGACAGTTAATAGACAGGAGATTTAAAACAAAAGAGGGTAAATATTTCAAATCCTTCAAAATTAAGGAAAACAAATTCATAAGTTCCTGTTGAACAGGATGATCACCTGCATTCTCTGATCTAGAGAAGTCCCTCAGCCACAAACCTCTAAAGATTGTGTAGGATTATATAGATTATATAGGAGATTATTCTTTACATGTCCTGGTTGCTTTTCCCTGTGCCCAAATATTAGACTAGATGAACCATTTCCCACTTTAAATGGCTGTTATCTTAGGTACAGAAATAAATTTTATGTCTTTAAAATCATTTTTATTATTTCACTACATTGAAGAAAATACTGCACCCACAATAATCTTCCTTCTAAGATGCCCAGAAATATGCCAGTTGGCACATCCATTTTTTTATGCAGTGCAGAGTCTGTATATTTAATATTTCTATAAATGAATAAGATCAATCAATTAAACTAGTATAGCAACTGTTTTAAAATTACTTACCAAACAATCTGTAATTTTTAAGAGATGATAGATTAATGAAGATTTCATTTATTCTAGAGGATGTTGTTAGTGTCACATTCAACAAAGAGAAGTCATGGAGCCTGGTAAGACAACAGAAAATTTGCAGTAACTTCAACAGTATGTTGCATGGCACAAGTCTGGCCTGATGATTTAATGATTTTAAGATTCCTATTTTGTGGCCATTTCTCTGCTTGAGTATTCTGAACTTTAATGTCACTACTCCATAAATGCTGGTGTTCTATCACAGGACTGGAAATTTAGAATTGCTGTTTAAAATTGTTTTCCTGATTTTTTTTTTTTAGTTGAATAACTTCTTGTTCATACTATCCCCTAATAATCAGAGGTAATTTATACTGAGAATCTGACTAACTTTAGCAAACAGAATCAGAGCAAATTCAGACAAACCCCTTCATAATGCCAAAATGCAAAATTTATTGTCTGCATCTTTTCTTTCTTTCAGCTGTCAACCTGCTTTTACAGTTATTCACCTTTCCATTTGTGGTCAAATTGCCTTCCTCGAAGGTCCTTTGGCAGAAAGAAATTTTCCAAAAGACCAATAGCATTCCTTATGGATTATCAGCAGAATACAGGAATCAGTGTTTACAAGACTCAGGTATGTTATGGAACCAGTGACAGTTTCCCTTGCTTATGCATATTATGTTTATAAATTAGATTAAATTGATTATTCTTGCTGTCACTCTAACCTATCTGAACAAAGAAGGCTGCCTGGTGTGGGTGAGTAGTTTAGTCAAGACACATCAGCCCAAGAGATTTTGGTGCTGTTCTCAACTCCTTCACTATCCTCCAAGCAAATCACTTTGTTTCTCTGTGCATCAGTTTTCCTAGCTATGAACTGCAGCAGTTTACCATACCTGAGGTTTTATTCACAGTGTGATATGCACTCTGAAGAGATGAAGAAGAGGAATGCAAGTGCTTCCCGAGTTTATGTTGTACTTCTCCCTGACCAAAAATTTCTCATAAAATTTTACACACTTCAGTAACTCTATTTCAGATGCACTAAAATTGCAAAATAGGAATGACATAATTTTCTCTTTCATTTCTGTGCTATATCTTTCTTCTGGTGTGCAGTATCAAAAACTTTTCAGTGAGCACAATTATTTTGATGAATGGTTTTTTATATTTAGCTGGAAATACAAAGAACTTCTCCACACTTTCCACAGTTTCAGCTACAGCTCCTTTAGTTTAGCTACAGCTCCTTTCCCTTCACTTAACAAACTTTTCATTCTCCAAATACAGGAACAAAAATCCTTTCTTGTGTATTACAAGTGACTTTAAAGGGGTTATGTTTGACCAGTTAAAGGAAAAAATTTGAAATCATGTTCCTAATATTTACTGCTTGCTTTCTCCAGCATATTATACTACTTGCTCTCTCCTCGCTTAAAATTGATTCCCAGCTTAAGTGCACTGTCTAGTCTTCCTTTTTTAGTAGTCTATAAAGTAGAGAGTATAAAGACTATGAAATTATCTTGGTTGTCAATACTTACCATGTTATTTCTCTCCAGAAAAGGGCATTGGTTGCTGTTTATAGGATAACAAAAGGCAGACTGAGTAAGAAAGTAAAATTTCCAATGTTTCAATTTCCAAACACTGGTTTTATGCCATATGGAATGTTTTTCCACCCAGAGACTCATTTTCTCTATGTTTATGGAAATGAGGTATGTATACAAAGAAAGTAATATTGAAGTTTAGTGTGATGTAAATTATTATTTTTTATTGAAATAAATTGTCCAAACCTGTTGTTAGGACTATTTCTGCAAAGTTCTTTCTGATTTCTATGGAATCAAGCTCAAAATCATTAGGTTTTCATGCATTTTCCAATTACTAAACTTGTACTATAGGGTTTGACTTGTCTCTGTCAGTTTTAAGTTGCGGTGAGACTTTATGAAATAACTTATTAGTTATTGAGCATTATAGCATTTTTAGATCCTTTTTTAAAGTGAGGAAATACTTCATTTTAGGTTTTTTGGTAAGTACTCCGTAAGCTTATCCATAAACAGCTTTTGGTTAGGGGAAAATCCTAGGTCAACATAATCAATCAACATTTATTATAAACAAAATTCTGTGTTCTGTTGAGTTTGGTCTGTTCACAGTACTTACATGCATGGATATGTTACTGAATACATTAAATAGATTGCATTTTTACACTTGCTGGAATAGACATGTGTTGTTTTCAGAAACTATTAATAGAGTAATAAGCAATCTTTGTAGTGGATCTGCCTCTAATTAAAAATGGATGGTAACTCAGCAGTGACTATTATTTCTTTCATAGGTGTGGTTATCCAGTGATGGAGGCAATTCTTTTCACTTATTAATCAGTCTTGAAAATGAACAGATTGTCAAAGCAACTGCCTGTGTGTACACTCATACAGTTGCATTTGTGAGCAATAAGGGAAGCATTTTCTTCAGTAAGGCGGGTGAGGAATTTAAACTTATTTCTGCAGTGAAATGATGCATGGCAACTACCTGGAAAGGCTTCTTCATTAACAATTCTTTGTGCACTCCTTGTTAATGCTATTCCACAGTAAAAACTTCGAAGGGCCACAGAAAGTCTCTTAAACTCTAGTCATATAAACACTTTATGTTAGTGAGTTCTGAGTGCCTTGCCAGGAAAGAGCAGTTAAAGCACAGACAACATTTGTACAAAGAACTGACGTTATATTAGATGTATAGTTGGAAGAGTGAACCTTGAAAGCACACAGTCCTCTTATTTTGAAGAGCAGCAGGCTTCAGGCAAAATATTATACTGATAATATGCATAACATTCAAAGTCAAACAAGGAAAGTGAAGTATGTGATTGTGTTAAGCATGAGGAATCATGCTCCGCTAAGTGCTGGGAGGCTATCAAAGGACACAGTGAGCTAGTCAGTCATGTACCATATTTTCCTTGTTCATTTGCTGCCAGATGCAGATGGCTATAATCGAATAGCTCCTGTATTATCATACAGACCACATCTTAATAGGCAGACTTCTCATTTCTACTTTTCCAATTGTGGTAATGTGCTATATATAGGCATGCTAAGATAAAATAAAGATATAATTTAGCTGCTTTCTCACTTGAAAATGATAGCATCTATAAGAAGATACCTTTTCCTATGTCACTTTCTGTAACATAACTGTGATTCAGTAATCTAAGAACTGCTGTTTTTACTTAAATGTTTTTGTACTGTACCTTTCCATAAAGGAGGAGAAAATATGACATTATTTTTGCCTACTGGAATCCAAATGCAGCTTATTCATTGTTCCTGCAGTAGAGAAAGTAGCCTATTAAGATGGGTATGAGTAGACAGATTTCATCCGAGGATGCATGTACCAATTTTTTATGAATAAGTAAACCATGTGTGAAAAAATGAAAATCAATAGGAATTTTTATTCCTCCCCATCCCTCTACAGTTCAGATTCAGCTCTAGGATTCCTAATCCTATAACTAGCTGCATGCGCGTGAAGGCCTCCTTTTCTTGTAGAGTATCCTGGAATATATTAGACATAGGTATCCAACCCCAGTGGCCAGTGCAGGATTATGCACATGATATCTTTTGAGTATTTTAGGATAGAAAGTTCCATTCTGCTTGCTTGTCCATTTATTTTAAAGAGTTTTTCCCTCATGAAGATACTGTGAGAATGTTTCTTTAGATATAGCAAAACAGGAGATCGAATTGGAACTGCTAAAACTTGTAACTACCACTTTATCAGCTTAAACGGTATGATTTCTGCCTTTGCCTCCAATGCATTATCTTCTTTTAACCTTTTGTCTGTATTTTTTCTTCTTCAGGTTTGGAAACATATGCCAGATCTGTGATTTCAACAAGAAATGTCTTCAATTTATACTGTGACCACTTGGGAGATCTGCATCTAATTAATTTTAATAAGTCAAATTTGGACAGACTGAGCATAAGAAATATAGATGTTTTAACATCAGCAGAGGTTAGCTGTCAAAACATTTAAATAAGTGTTGCAAAATATCTGTAAAATCATACCGAGCAGTTTGTCTCTCACTGTGCCCGGGAGCCCGAAGTTTGAGTTTGTGCAAGAAACATTGTAGCACATCTATGGCTCTACATTTATTTTAAGTGAATAACCTGAACTATGCTGGAGCTGTTAAGCATTCAGGCGAATAGATGACTCTGAAGCCTTTAGTGTCAGTTTCTGCTCTCCCACAGGCAGAGTGAACGGAGCTCTGTATTTTGAGCCGCTCGGCGCCCTCCCAGCGGAGAGTGCCTGGCCTGGCCGGGGTTGCCATGCCACACTTGACTGTGGGAAAGGCTGAAGCTTCTCCTTTGCCCCTGGAGAAAAGCAAGACCCCCACTGCCCCTGCATAGGCACCCATTACTGGGTATGAAAAATACGGATTGCCTTTTCTGATATGTATACTTTTATTCATCCACACTGATTTCTATCAGAACTTTTACAATCAGTCTCAAAATACCATGGTACAGCTCTTCAGAGTCGGACCTTATCTGTACTTCCTTAGTATCCTTGGCAACATTCCTCACTTTGCTGCATCAGTTTGAACAATTCAAACACAAATTTGCTGAACGCAAAGAGTATGTGGAACTGCACTGGGAAGCCGCCCCACGTGCAAATCTGACCATCTACCCTTTGTAAGAAGGGTCTCTTCTCTGTAGGACTATCAATTTTTCAATTACTTATTCATCCATTCAGATTTTCCCTACTACTATGGCTACTTCTTTTCCCTAAAAGCACTTACAGTGAGCTTGCTGAAAGCCTTTTGGAAATCCAACTAGACTGCATCAATGAGGTCTCCCTTGTGAGAGAAGTCTAGAAACTGAGTCAATCAATTGTGTTGGCTCTTCCCCAGCATTTCCTGCTTGCCAGTATGTCCAGGGTTCTGATTTTCATTCTCCCATTCTTTCTTTCCACTAGTTTGTTTAGAGTTAGCATCAGTCTTACTCTGTAGTTCCCTCAAGTTACCCTGATGCTTTTTTTTTTTTTTTAAACAAACTTGGCAGCCTCCATAGTCTGTTGCTAAGGCAATTTTAACAGGTAAGTTATGTATCACAGTTAGTAAATCATCTGTTTCCCTCCTGAATCTCCTTAGAATTCCTGGGTAAAACCAGTCAGCCAGCAGGTCTGTGCCGGCCCTTCAGTCTCAGCTACGATGCTGCTGTTTGAAGCAGCCCCTACCCAGAAGGTTCCACAGTGGGAATTTCCCCATCTTTTCCACAGCTGACATAACTACCAACAATTCACTTAATTCTTCTGCTGTGGTCCTGTTTTTGTCTCTGAGCGTTTCTGCAATTTAATTGGTCCTACAAACTATCTGGCATGTTTCCCATTCCTGATGTGTTTGATAAATAATTTTGTACTATTTCTGTGCCTTTTCCTCAGACTTCTTGTGGCTTGTCTTTTATGTTTATGCACTCAACCAGCCAAAAGTTAGGGCATCTTTTTAGTATCATCTCCAGTCTCGGAAGGATGGTCAGGAGCAAGTCAAGAGTTGTTGTGGATTCTGTATTCCATGAGGCAGTTAGTGACAGAATCTAAACATTTGGTTTTGATTTCACATCTTGATGGGACATTTATCCAACAAACAATCCCAGTTAGTGGGATAACAAGTTTCCCATCATTACATTCACATTCTGCTTGATCATTCTCAGCATGTCCCAGGTGCTCTTACTCAGATGGTGTGACAGTGACTAACACAGTCCTTCTATTGCATTTTTCATGATCATTCTCCAGATTTGAGAGGTTCGATGGTACTGGTTGACAGAGACAGCCTGATATTTGATTTTGACTCTAAACTTTCTTTGACCTATAGTGCCACTAACTGTGCAGGCACAACTCGCTTCCCTCTTTATACCTGACTGTTACTGTCCTTCTGATAATGGCATAATCAGAATGTTATACCTGCTAAACCGATGTAAGTACCACCAGTCATCATCCAATAATAGAATCCTACTATCCCAGTATTTCTTTTTCATGATATTATAGATCAGTACAAAGTAGTCTAAAGGAATATGTTGACTGCTGTTCAGAGATTTTTTGGCAACAATCACACAATTCAGCTCATGCAGGCTTTCCTTTGCTATAGAAATAATTGTAGTATTACAGATTCTTCTGCTTTGAGATCAAATAAAATCATTTACAAATGATAGTTGTCCTGTGCACAAGATGTTCATCCCAAGGAAAATAAACAGCCTAATAATCTTCATTGATTCCATATCACAATATCTTTTAAACTGGATTATGGGGCATCAAAGTACGTACATTTGTATATATCTATCATGTTATCTATCATATTATCTATCATGTTAGATAAAGTAAAACTAAGCAGATGACCACCTTCTTTTCTCTGGTATTTTAGGAGTTAAACAAATCATTTCGGCATGTACTGTCCCCACAGTATATCACAGAGCAGCAGATGATATTTTTTGAGCATAAACCAAAAAGAAGGAAGAGGCAAACCAAGAGATCAACTATTCATTACCTGCATAAAGGTCAAGTTATACAATATCGGTAAGATAATAATCATAACATATTAAGACTTAATAAGTCAGAGTATTTCATACCTTCAAATGCAAGCTAGAAAAAAGGCATTGGCAAAATACATTATAGTTCTGTTATGCTGTTCTAGAAATCTAGAAATAAATGGCAAAATGTTTTACTAAATGTCAGGTTTTGTAGTTTACTTGTGGAAGTAGGGGTGGCATTTTTTGTCCAATTTCTATTTTTTTCACACTTCAAAAATAGATTCACTCTTGTAGTTTTGGTTCAAGCTAAGCTTTGCTGAAACTGAATTTTCAGGGACTAGTAAAAAGTTTTTATTTGTCAGATGCTTAAAAGTAAGGTTGGAAATATTACCGTTCTTGTCTTTTAATGGCTTGTTGGAATAACATAAGGAGCAAATAATCTAGTTAAAATAACCTGCATTTGAGAGAATCACAGTTAATATTTATTAGAAGCCTGCTGAGTCCAGTATGTAAGAGTGCTGTATCTGATCTTCAAATACTATGGTGTAGTATTTATAAAACTTGGTTTTATTGTGACTTCTTACTTATTTTATTCCTATGTACTACTATTATGTGTTGAACGAGCACTTTACTGGTAAAACACACATCAATAGACTCTCGTAGGGACCAACAGCAGTGGCCCAAGCCTCATTTTCAGCTGACCCTTAAGTGTTTGTGTTATATCAGTATTTAGATTTTGTAAGTGAATGTAAAGCTCATTCAAACATCATACTATTACTATGAGTTACATTTATCTCAGAGGGAGATAGTTGGTTTGTTTCTGAAAGAAACAAATAGTAGATACGTAGGGTAAAACAGTGAAGGTACCAGCGCAGGAGTGAAAAGCTTTAAGGCCATATTCTATATTCTAATGGTTGTTTCTAGTAAAGGATACCCTTATGTTACAAACCAATAACACAGTGCACAAGTACATTCCCATCTTACTTTGAATGCTGATCTGTGTGTTGCGTTTCTGTCCTATGGACTGGAGACCAGACTGTCTCAGTCACTAATGTTTACTGACGTGCACCTGAACTCCCTGTGCCCTTCAGAACCCCCTTGTGCCTTCATCTTTAAAGGAAACAGAATGGCCATCAAATTGCTTTTTTTTTTTTTTTCCACAGACAGGGCATAGCTGTCAGTATGCCTCTCCTATTCTTGTTTTCAGTTTGTTTTGTTGTAGATGGTGGTAGGCAGAAGGTGTGCTCCTTAAATTGTTGTAGGATAACAGAGCTCAGTTTAGTAGATTAGATATTAGTTGTGGTGGATTCTTCATATTTGTTTACACAATACAAGGAGGTGCCCTTAGAGCCAGCTAAAAATATCTCCTGATTTCAGGACTTGTTTTCCAAGGGATGCTGTACTCCTCAGCACCCAGTTCTTAGAGTGTTTGTTCTTCTTCAGAGGCACATAGGACTGAAAATTGTTTCTGTTCTTTTTCTAAAACAACTGAAAGGCTCAAGATATTCGAAGTAATTTCCCGATTCTGGGGCCTATCTCATACACCAATAAGAGAATGCATCAAGCTCTGAACAGCCCTCCATTGAAAATACTTGGTAGTTCTTCTAACAAGGTGTGTGGAACATCTTATTTGGCTGCCAGCTATCTATTGGGCACTCAGAGTGACAGCTCAAATCCTTGTATGACTTCTCTAAGGACCCCAGCAATGGATGTCTTCTTGTTATAGCAAGCTGAAGTCTGTGTGAAGTGTATGCTTGATTATTCTGCTGTCTCTAGAGAACTGTCCTTGAGAGTAGCAGCACCAATTACTTCTTCATATCTGCATACACAGCCTGCAGTGAAAAGCAGGTGTTCTGCACAGCTGCTTGCAATCTCTGCTATGACTGGAACAAGTTCTGAAAGTGAGGGCGTCATATATTCAGCACAACTTACCGGGTCTGCAAAAATTGATGGCATCAGCTGGGTACTAATGCCATCAATATTGCAATTTCCAATTCATAGAATCCTGTGTCGTTTAGTTTCCCAGAAGCCTGGAATAGTTAGACGATCCTTCCCTTGATGATCTCAAAACTAATAGGTGTTGCATACCTCAAAGATCTGAGTCAAATTTTTGAGAATTTTGAGTATTGATGCAACTTGGTCCAATGTGAAAAAGTATCTCTTATCAAACCTAAACATGTCTTTTCTTACTATTACCTTAACAGAAGTTTTTAGAAACAGCCAAAGAGAATGAGGAGGGATGTAATACCATACTGCATTCAATGTAATCCTTCACTTATGTGTAAATCTGCAGACTAAAAGCTTTGCGGTGTCTCAACACCCCTCCCCACAATATTTTGTATTCCATAAAGTTTACATCTGCACCATAACGTAAGATTTTTATTTGGAATTCCTTTTATGCCTTTTGTTTGGAATTCCCTTTTTGCCTTTTTTATGCCTGATTTTTAAGATTGTCTGCCCAAACCACAAAATTCTGAAGAAATAATTGCTCTGCTAATTTTAGATGTTACAATACAGGAAATTTCTTGCGCTCTTCATTGTCTTTACTGACCTATCTAAGGATCAGAGAATTTCAACTTAAGTGCCAGCTTGTAGGAAGATGTGCTCCATTTAAAACCACAAGGCATTTTACTGTTTTTTTTTTTTTCAGAGGAAAAAGCAAATTCTTATGCTTGTTATGTGTATTCCCATAAATAGAATTTATGGAAACTGTGCTCTCTGTGTGTGTATGTATGTATGGGTATATATATGTGGCTTAGCTCCTTTGAAGGCTTTAAGTAATTTTAGTGTAGTATCTCAGTTCAAATGTGGTAAAGCTTTGTTTCAGTAACTGAATAACTTGCCTCAGAGAACCTTTTTCTAGTAACTAATTTATGTCAACAGCAGCAGAGTACATATGGACATGGTTATATGAACTCTGTTTACTGAAAGAAAGGTAGGTAATTGGTCTTTCTTTCTGTGTGTGGATTTTTGTTTTTTTTTTTTCTTCCAACAGACAGGCAAAGGGCTCTACAATCTAGAATCCCAACCTTTTCCATCAGTTAGTAGCATTATGAGGACTTTCTTTTAAGCATGCTTTCTCCTGTGCAGGTCACCAGACTTCCACATCTGATATTGGGCAGTTTGCTTTGACTATGTAGAATGGTTTCTCTTCAGGATTTGTAGAAATAGCGTGAAATGTATGTGCTCTTTACCTGGGGGATTATCCAACACAATAAGGAAACTTATACTCCATGTCATTACAGGCCAGTTGGAGCAGCTCTGGTAGTTGGCGATTTCCCACTGCAATATTCACCACAGTATTTGTCCTCTGTCATTGTAAACGTTCTTGAGAAATTCCCCATAGAATCTGAAGAAAGAAGTCCCTGCATAAAACACACATTAACTGTTATAAAAGGCTTAAATGACTATAACGTAACACTCCTCCTTTCTAATCCTGGTAAGTTGCAGATGTACTATTCAAGTATCATAATTCTTCATGTACATTCCCTCTTATTTCAAGCCCTGAACTGCGGTTTTGTGCTGAAATACCACTGTTACTCTATTTTAAAGAAGCACACCACCTTTTCTGAGGGCAAAAAGCTCCACTTGCAATACAAATGCCAGGAATAGCTTAGCTCAAAGGCCATTGCCTTTGGCAGGGGAAAAATACTACTGGACAAGAGGTATTTTACCTTTGTAAAGGTAAATTAGGAGCAGCTCCCAGATCACAACTCGGAATTCTGAACTCAGCAGGAGTCAAAAGATCCTCCATACAAAGGAAAATTTCCACGGAGAGAAAATTTTCTTCTTGGCAGCTGAAGTACCAGTGGGTATGCGGAGTGCCGAAGTTGGTGAGGGTTGGGGACCGTTGTACTCGTGGAGGAAAGGACATTCCTTTCCTGAGCAGCAGTAGCGGTTGGCTTGCAGAAGTTCTTGCTGCATCCTGTCACAAGTCCCCGCACCCTATGAGCAGCCTGGTCTTGTTGTGAGCAGCAAGGAATGCCAGGAGCTGCTGCTGCTTCTCTGAGTTGTAGCTCTCTGCTTTCATTCCTCTTGATTCATAGCTTAAGGTTTTAGCCTGATAACCTAAGCATTTTCTGCTTATTATTTCAAGCATTGCATATACACATAGGTTTAGCTGCCTGGGTATTTAATTAGGTTCTTAAATATTCTTTTCATTTTACTTGTGGTATGCTAGAAACATAATTATGCAATCATTTTAGAAATCGCTGTAGTTTATAAAGATGTTGTCATTTATTAGCTGACTGCTAGCCCTCCAAGACTTGTTTTGCCCCTCACAACTAAGTCACAGTAAGAGCTTTTGGGGACAAATTCCACTACAGTGCAACCAGCTGCTGGCGCTCTGACCACCTTCAGCAGTGCTGCAGAGTGCTTTACCCGTGCTGGTGGGGTAAGAGGAGGAAGATCATTGCTCCATCCATCTGCTCCATCTCTCCAGCTCAGCTGGCTCTAGTACTGGTCACCCAGTAGGCTGCACATGAGTTCTGTGATGACTTTAGATAAAGATAACCCAGAAGGCAGAACTGTATTATCTTTCTTTTTTATTTATGCTGAATTTAGTATGCATATTAGTTTAAGAATAAAATGGTGATTGGAGTCAGGCATTTGATTACAAACATATATTCATACGCAGGAGGCATGAAGTATACCTTTTTTTTGGTGTATGTGTGTGGAGAAGTCACCTTCTGCCACTGCTCAGGCCAAGAAGTTTTGTGTCTTTAATTTTTGCTAGTATTTATTCTGCTGTTTCTTGGCCTTCTGCTCCTTCTGTCGCTTCCTGTGTTTTTTCCCCACCCTTCCACTTCTCCTCACTGCAATAACACTCCCTTCCAGCCCTTTGTGCTCCAGTTTTCCACTCCCTGTGTGCGTCAGTTTTCCACATGCTTTTGTACTGAGGCAGACAACCCTCAGATTTCATCTGTTTCATAGAGGAGCTCAGATTCTGCATTTCTTTTATCAAAGCTGGGTGTTATAACCAGAAGTGCCACAAGCCTAGTAAAACTCCTCTTTCAATGTATGGTCTTGATGGGGTTTAAAAAGTCTAATCAGCAGTTTTGAAATAGTGACACAAACTCAAATCTGCTGTTTTCAGACCTGGTACAGTGAGCTGACAGGGAGCTGTTTGAGCATCAGGAAAGCCTAAAGCTAAAACTCCTCAGAAATCTTAAAAAAAAAAAAAAAAGATTTGGCTAATCTCTTTTTCAATTTAAATCAAAAGATACTGCATCAGAGAATCACTCTCAGGGTTTCTGCCCTGTCAAGGAGAGCATTTCCACTATAAAGCAGTTGATCTCCCTAATGCGCCCATAGCCTGAGTTGTCAAGATCCTCTCCCTGAGATTATTTCATGTCTATTTATAGCAAAATCCTGATAAAGCTGCTTCAGGGCAGCTGTTGCTCAGGTGCAGCGTCTATCCTGCCATAAATGGGAGGCAATCTGAGGACACTTACCTCGCAGTGAAGACGGGCACGCTTGCACAGGCCATCAGTCCGTAAACGTCCCTGGCCACGCTGCCCTCCTTGTGTCTTTTGGAAGATTCTGGGCAGAGGGTGCCATTGTTTCAGGTCGCTAAAAAGACCCCAAGCATTTCTGTAATAATTGGGAAGCTGTTATATCCACCAGTTTCAAAAGGACTTAACCCTATCTAAACAGTATTTAAACAACTTTTAAAAAATGTTTTCATTTCTTGACAAACATAAATTGTTACTGAGAAGATTAGTATTTACTGTCATGCTTTGAGAATGTCCAGAGAATGGACACATGTAAGCAGAAAAACACATGTAAAGGTAGATGGGCTATGAAGTACTAAGAAAAGTAATTTGCATCTGAACAAGAGGATGGTCAGCAAAAACTTTTTGAGACCTGAGCTGTTTGCATACTTCCCCCTTGTTTTAGCTGATGAGAAAAGGATACTATAATCAACATCAATATCTTTGAAAAGCCAGCTTGCTGTAAGCCTGAACTGTTCTTCCTTCATGGAGTGTATGTATGTTCCCAATCCTTGAACTCTTTAGCATTGCTCAATTAAAAAAAAAAAAAAAAAAAAAAAAAAACCTTTGGTTTGTTTTTTGGCACCACAGTTTAAAATAGTTTGTTTGAAAAGATCAAACTGTTGTAAATTTCCAAAACAAAAAGCAACTATGTCATTAACAGCAAGCTTTATGCTACACTGATTTGGTTGGTTGGTGTTGCTGTTGAAACAGAAAATTTAGAGAGACAGATGTGGCTTCTGCTGCAGTGCACAAAGCAGAGTTTCAAGTTAATTTTTCAAGAAGTTTCACGCTTTGCTTTGTTTTTGTTAGGTAAAGATGGATTTAGAATCACTGATGTGGAAAAGACAGTGGTGATTCCAGGGAGCAGCAGCTTCCTCATCACGGCCGTTCTGGACAATCAGACGGCGGCAGCAGAGCCCACCATGCCTAAGAAGGTGCCTTTCAACATAAGCATTCCAGCCAGCCGGTGGTTCATGCATGACTTTGGTATTGCAAATGGAAAAAAATGGGACCTGAAGGTAGACACATGCAGATATTCAGTACAAGAGAGTGGTCATACAGCAAGGAATGTCATTAAATACTTGGATCTGGACACGACTTACAATTTCACGTTTAGAGTAATTCCTCAATATACAGGTAAGAGAATTGGCATTTAGTCCTTTGGTAAGTGTATAATTTGTATGCAGTGTAACCTGGAGTATCTACTAAAATCTCTGTCCTTATTTTCAAACATTATTTTGTTGAAATTTTATTCTAGATGCTAGAATTTTCAGCCAAAAGGGAATTTTACCAGGTTCTTTTTCTCTCTTCCTTCCCACTCAGAAGTAAATGTGCTTTACTTTGCCTGTTAGGAAATCTTTTAAGTCTCTTTCAGTTTGGTAGTGCTCTCACATATACACACACACTGTCTTTATTCATATAACTTAGCAGCAGGATAATTTAAAAGCTGAAACACGCAGTAAGGGTAGAGTCTATAAGTGCATCTGTAATTTTGATTCAAACTCTCAAAATTAAATTGGGAAGCAGCACCTTTCCATTGGTTTAAATGAGCTGCACATATTACCCTTTTGTTTTCATTAAAGAAAAATGGCTTTTGACAATTCTCAAATGAAAAGCATGTAAAAAATGTACATAAATATAGTTGATGACATTTCAAGTAAAAATGAATGTTTTATTAAAAAAAGTATTCATTTTCTATTGTCTACGAATATATACCTATATGCCCTTTACTCTCAGACTCCACTTTTTAAGTAGCTGGCCTTAATAGATCATTGAATCAATCAGATTAATAGAATAGAAACAAAGAGAGTATACATAACAATGAAACTGCTTAAAAAGAATCTTAATAAACATTAAAAGCGAGTGATTTGACAGGTAAGTATGTAAAAGATGTATGATCAAAGAAAAATGCTATCAAGAGGCAGTTTTAGAACATCCTGTGATTTATTATGGTTCTTGATGCTGCACCTGCTTGCATATGAAATGATTTTAATTAGGATTTTAATTATGTGAAGAATACTGTGGATTATGGTAACATTTTTCTTGTAAAGCAAATTATTTCTATTAGTAAAAGTTTGCTTTGCAGCTTTTTCAAATGAGATTATGAGAATCACTAGTACAAACATCTGTCATCCAGACTTGAGAGGGGTAATTCTGCAGTAATTGCTGTTGTCTAGTTGAAGTTGGAGCTCACCCCAATGGACAATTCACTGAAAATACATGTATATTCGTGCTGTTCAAATCACTGAGAAAAACTGCTCCTAGATTTAACATTCCAAATTAGGAGGACAAAGCATTCTAAATTAGACGCATTTTCTAAAGATGACAGCATTTATGAATTCAGGTCCATCTGGGAAATTAAAGACACTTGTTCTGCTAAGGCCCACAGCACATGTGAAAAGGGCAACTCCTGCATACAGAAAGGAGGCCAAGCCCTGACTCGTGTGTCTGGTAGGAGCTGAGCAACAGGCACCTCTGCGGGGAGGCCGGGAGGAAGGAGCTCGCGGGACGAGCAGCGCTCTCAACACAGCGGTGCCTTCTCCTGGGCTGAGCAAACACTTGGCTCCTTGGCAAGGAGCAATTCCAGCCATTATAGCTGATTTTGCTGGGAGCAGCTGAGCCATATGCAAAGTTTGAAGTGTCCCGGAGTTGTATTGCTAAGGGTAATGATATTGCTAGGGCAGAAACTGGCCACTGAGATCTGCTATGTGCTGTGTGGAGTACTGGATGGGAAGAAGTTGCTTCTAAGCAAATAACTAAGCCCAAGAACCAGAGAGCTCAAAGCAATTCAGGGGAGAGAAGATATTAACAGCAGCATTTTGTGCAGATTTTAAAGAATGAGGTAAGTGCAGATGGAAAGACTAAAGACCAAAACTTTCTTCTTCAACTACGGTCCAGTAAAGAATGGGTTAGCTAGTCAGCCAAAGAACTCGCAAAGAAACAGTTACCAGTCTTGTAGAGGGAAAACAGGGAGACTTATGAGGAAGAAAGTTTTTTTCCTATTCCTTTCACATACCAACTGATCCTTTGAATGGATCTGTGAAAACAAGTTCTGGAGTTTTTTTCCTTTGGATTTTCTTTGACTATTAGAGAATGGAGTATTGAATATATATAGTCTCGATTTTTTTCTTTGCTTGATTTCACAGCCTATCCTATGTTTCAAAAGCGACTAATAAACCTCGTCATCGGCAATCCATCGCTACTGGAAGTGACTACAAAAGAGTACTGGGATGAAATTGATGGTTACATACTGCAATTCTCTGTTTACAACAAATTTAATAAGCAAGTAAGGCAAGACAGGTCACCTTTGCTTTCACAGTGGAGCTGTCTTTCATTCGGAATAGCTGTAGTAACATGAAGGTTATTTTTAGGCTTAGAGAATCTGAAAAGGTACAGATTAATTTATGTAGTGTAAAAAAATGTGGATTTTTTAATTGAAATTTCCAGTTCATCTTTGCTCAGTCCTTGGATAGAGTACTCAATAATGAATATTGTTCAAGAATACATTATGATATGATATGAAACTTCAAGTAACAATATTATTCATTTTTGGTTTTGAATCATTTTTGTATTACTTCTTTCAGTTCTTTTATAGCATCCTGTAAAAAGAAAGTTTCTTTCTGAGCTTTCTTATTTCAGAGTTATTTAGTTTATATGTAGTTGTGCACTTGAATATAAATACTGCACGTATGGAGGTCAGACTATAGGTATTGGTGAGACTGTCATCTGAAGGAATAGGACTACCATGATATATAAGGGATGTTTTAAATTGGTATTAGGAGACTTACAATTGTAACAGTGTAATAAGCTGAGAACTGTGGTACACTGATTAGTCATTAGAAAAGGCTGCAAAACAAATCAGTTAAAGAAATAATGTGACTAGCAGGACAGGGAGTTTTCTTCCAAGGAGTTTAAATAGGAAATTTCTCGCTTGCTAACTCTGCTATCATTTCAGTCAGTCAAAAGTGCAAAAGATGGCAAATGTGCTACCCATTTGTAGAAAGGACTCCAGGGGATGATCTGAGGAATTGCAGTGCCCAAAGTCTGACTTGCATGGTGGGAAACTGATTGAAATTATTGTAAAATAGAGTTAGTAGACACTTGCATAGAACAAAACATGAGGCAAGAATTAATGTGAACTTTAATGAAGGAAATCATATCTGGCATATGTAGCAATTGGAAGAGGCTGAGCTAGTGATTGTAGTTGAAGTTTTAAAAAGCTTTGAGCAAGGTCCTTTTCAAATCCTCTCAAAGAAACTAAGCTATCATGGAAGAGGATGGAAGGCCATCCCTCAACTAGCAACTAGATGGGACGAGGAGATAAAAGTAAATGGTCGTATTTTACACATAATGAAAGAAATGGCTAGTGTGTACTGTGGGATCTCTGTACCTTCTATGCAAGCTACTCACAATCAACAGTGAAAAGGAAATGAATCCTGAAGTGGGGGAATTTGGCAAAGACACAAAATTATGCAACAAAGTTACAACTAACGGCAGCAAAAAGTTGCAGGAAGATTTAATCAGTGCAGGGTAATGAGGCAGTAAAATGTCTGGTAAAAAAAAAATGATTAAAAAAGGTTTTTGGAAGAAAATTACAAAGTAAGGAGTTCTAACTTAGCTGTTACTACTCATAAAGAGGGCTTGGAAAGGCAGTTCCATGCTCCATGAAAACTTGAACTGAATATTACCTTTATTTTTCTTTTGAAATGAATAGAGGAAAAAGAAAATAGGAAAGATGTAGTAGCATTAGATAAAACAGAAAGAGTGAACAGTAATAATGAGAAACAAAGAACAGGCTCCATGCAAGTGAAACTGTGTGTTCCTGCTTGGAAAAGACACACAGGAGGCAGATACGGCAGATGTCTCCAGACTCAGCGGAATGAAGAAGGCAATTCATTGTTTCTCAGAAATGCAGAAGCTGTGTAATAATTTGAGAGAGACCAAAGGAAACAGTTTTTTTACATGCTGCCTAGTTGAAGGGCCAAACTCATTGCTGCAGGATGCTTTAGAAAACAAAAATTATAGGCAGGATTAAAAGTGGATTAGATAAATATATGTGGGATATGCCCATTCTTGCCATTGAATACAGTGGTGCAAACGCTTTAACAACTAACTGTCCAAAATAACGACCACTCTGTATTATCCTGTTTTTTGTATTCTTTCCTGGGATAGTCACTACTGGTGACTATTCAGTCACCAGTACAGATTGCTGGACTAAATGGACTTCAGTTTGACCAGAGTGGCAGTTCCTATGGTCTTGTGACAGACACTTTTCTTTGAGTGTGTTCAGTGTCATGCTGAGGCAACATCAGTTGAGCAATATGAGAAGTTCAGTGTAAAAATAACACCCTTTTCAAAGTATTCTTTCCATTTGTATCTACCATCTCTCTCTGCTGTGATAGGCACTGCCAGTAGCTAAAAATACAAGCCCATAAATAACAGCAGTGCCAGTTATATGTCAGTGATCTGCCTGTGCCATACTTGTCCACATCATTTCTCTTGATCAGTTTTACCAGCTCATAATCCCCAGCTGCTTTCCTCAAGTGCTCTGGTACAAGTATGGCATGGTCACGTACACTGAAAACGTACAAAATTAGGTTTCCTAAGATTAAAACTGTGAATTTTCAGAACATCTCACTAAGCAAATTCTGTTATAGATCCCTTTTAACCAAACAGGAATCACTTTGAATGGTCTCCTGATCGTTGCTGTAGGAGCATAATATAATAAAGGCAGCTTTGAAATGATGTACTGATTAAAGCCAGCGCCTTTATCTCCTTGCATTGGGTTAGCAAATTTTCCAATGCTGATATATCTATGTGAAAATTAGATATTTGCAACATTCCTTTAAATGGTGGTTTGCTTTGGGAGTGCTAATTTATTTTCACAATGTAAATATTTACAGGGTAAATCTTCAATAGCTGTGATTATCCCAGAAGCATCATGTATTTGTAAAACGTCAGCATTTATTATAACACTGAAGACTGGCTGCTTACATGGAAAATCAATTCATTACATTTCTCCAGTTCCAGTGACTACTGAACTTTGGCTACAGAAAACACCCAAAGATGACAGTGGTTTTCCTATTCTAAAAGAACTGCCGGTAAGAACATTGAGCAACTGTTAGGTGAATGCCCAAGCATTGGTCTACAAAAGGAAGGACTTCCTACTTCACATGGGATGTTTATACTTGTTCAAAGTGAAGAACTGAATGTCAACAACAGCCTATTTGTATAGTGGGAAGGCATTGTAGAAATAAGTCAATGTGCAAAATCAGCCACTAGATTTGAAAAAACAATGCATGAAATGATTTGATTTTTTGAAGTGTGTTAAGATACACCTCTAGCTATTTAGGTGGAATAAATTAAAGTACTACTTTCTGTGTAACACCATGAATATTTAAGGCTTTTATTTTTTAGCAGAATGTTTTGAAAAAGAAGAAATTTCTCTTGGGACTCTTGGATTCTTTTGCTATGAAATATCTGAACTGAGATAGCTGGAGGCAAGAGGCAGCGCAGTTCCCAATTATGATTCCATTCGCTACACTGCTATTAGAAAAGAACCATTTAATTGTCATTCTATAAGCATCTCCTCTTTAAATAGCTGAACATTTCATTTGCAACCAAGTATTTTTACTTATGTGAAATGCATGGTCTTGAGTTTAAACTCTTTTAAAACTGCATAATATATGCTGTGTTTAAAATGCAAATGATTAACATAATTTGTATCTCATATTAAACTTGTGTTTTAGATTTGGTTGCCTAAATAAAACAACTTCATTCTGTATTTGGATCATGCAAAGGAATGTCAAAAAGGTGCTTATACATGTTCCAGTATGAACATTTATTCTGTGTTTATCTCTCTGATTTAAACTTAAGCCAAGCCTGTAAAAGTCTTTATTTTGTGTAACAGATGCACTGAGCTTCCTGAGGTTTCTGTTATAGTGGATAGAAAGCATTTAATCTTCCTTGCACATAGTTTCTGAGCAACCAAGAGAATAGAGATGAGAGATCATCTGGAAGTCCTCAGTCTAAAGGACCCAGTCAAAAAATCATGGCCAAACACTGAAACACATAATTCATATGAGTAATAAGACATAGGTGAGCTCACTTGTCACTCACTGCTCACTGCTTAAACAGTGTTTAAAAATGAAAAAAAAAAAATACAAAACAATAATCTGTTTTCTCTGAAGGAGTCCCTGGGAACTAAAATGTTAAATATAGATATATGAATTGCTTTGTTTTGTATTCTTTTTTTTTTCTATCGTAATTCTGCTTTATTATCCTAACATTAAGAATAGCTTCTTACTATCCGTTCTACTCAGTGTGTATTTAATCTATGTCCCTCCGTCTTTCGGTGTCTTTATATTCAGGTAAACTACAGACCTCCATCTATATATGGAATAGCTATTCCAATCAGTGATAACTTCTATAATGCAGACCCCAGCAAGCCAAGAATGAGAAACTATTACACAGATTCAAAAGTAAGTCTTCTGTAATCATTTCACTGCTGCCGAGGGTATCTTCCAGCTATGAATTTTTTTTACAACCATATATTTCACACACAGTATTGCTTCAGTTTTCTATAATTTGCTTTAAATAATCAGTGTTTCGAAAAGCAGACTGTACAGACAGGATATTCAGTGTTTTCAGGCTACCGTGCTTGCCGTAGCCCATTTCCTTTCAACGTAGACCTTTCTGGTTATGTGCCTATATATAGGATATGTATCTTTATAGCAGACTCTGAAGGAGGCTATGAGGGTTTCTGCTGGGATAGTGTAAACTTATGAATACTTTATTAACAGAGAGGATGGATAATGGGAAAGAATAGCAACTGAAACAGAAACCAGGTAACTTCAGTGTAAACTTTTAAATCCTAGTCATTAATGAGGAAAGGACCCATGCCAGAGTTTCCACTCTAAATCTGTTCTCATCGCTGCTGCCAGAATTACTGATAAGATGTCATGAGTTAAAATAGAAGGGCAAGACCTAGCACTTCCCCTCTGAAAAGACTGTCGCTAAAATAGGTGGCACAGTGTGCTAGCCATGGTCATTCAGAGGTTGTAAGACATACAGGGAAAAATGGCTTTTCCATCAAGATTTTCAGGTTGGGACTTCTGAACAGATCACTGCTTTCTAGTTGATAATCACAAGAAATTAACACAGAGATGACACCATAGCTACGCCAAAGGATGGTAGAAGTTTTGTGGTGCCCCTAAGAAGATACTGTTTTTTTTCTTTTGAAATAATACCTACTTCTCCATATTCCTGCCTTTTGCCTACATTATTAAAGGTTTTTAAACTTCAAAGATATCCTCCTTAGAAACACTTCCTAGCAACTAAGCACAGCTCCACTTTCCGCTTGTCCCAGAAAAGGGAAAGGACAATTTGGTAGCTTGTCACCATATTTTGAGTCAAAAGAAATAGGACCTTTGGCAGTTGAGTAAGCGGAGCCAACCACAAGGAATGTCACGTGGGCAGGTGGGTGATTGAGGCAGGCCTGGCTTCAGGTGTAAGTACTGAGAGGGCTCTTGCGAGGCCGAGACTCTTGGGGGCAGCACTGCAGGTTCCCCAAGAACCACTCACCCAGATACCCCCCTTACCTGACTGTGGCCCCAGTGCTTCTGCCTTGGCCTCAGGTTGCTTCTGCCTTTATTCCTGCTTCCGTGCTGCTGAAGGGAAAGGCCAAGCAGGCAGAGCTCCTCTCCTCAGCAGTGAGAAGTGGGAAGCTGGCAATAGAGGTTCGTATTTCCCCTTGCATTTCTTTTTTCCCTGAATTATAACGATACTTTAGTTTGAGCAAGAGGAGTTGCATCAGTGCAGTGATGGCCTTTTTGATTTCCAGAAGAGTCTTTTAAGAACGTCAACAAATGCAGTTCACTTTGTTCCCTAATGGAAAAGTTTTCCACTGAAAAAGGTTTTTGTCAAAGGAAAGAATGTTGTCAGCAATTTGACAGGAAATTACTGAAATTTTAAAAGGTCAGAATTTGGGGGGGGTTATAATATTAATGGAAATGATATAGCATGGATGAAATTCTTAAATCTTGATAAAGTTAGGGTTTGTAGGTTGAAAAACTTCTTTGGAATATCAAATTCTTTGAAGAATCCCAAGACCAGGATTTTTCTTGATTAGAAATTAAGCCCAATTAAAGCGCCTTGAAATTTCCTGTGGAACAGAAATGCGAAATTTTGGCCTGTTCAGTATTTGGCTTGTAGCAAATAGCATATTTATATTTCGAATTCTCCTACTCCAAACATGGATATTGGAACTTGTTTACTCTTCTTATATAAAGTCTTGTTTTTAGAATTTAGGCAAGAAGCTGAGCCAAAATCTTATTTTGTGGCCTTCCCACAGGTTTCTGGATCTTATAAGAAGTGTGCTAACAAGTCGTCCAGAGCTGAATGCAACTGTACGTTGGCTGAGAGAATGTCTTCACTTGAAATTTTCTCAGACTGTACAGAGAAGGTAAGGAATAAAATAGAAGAAGAGAAATTCTTTTATTTAAGCTAGGTTCTGGGACATAGCTAGATGCCCAAACAGTACTTGAGTTAAAATTGCTCAAAGAAAAAATTGCTACCGTAAGGGGGACATTCCAAATCACCATTACAAGGCCTGCAGGCTTAATGAATGCCTGAAAGAACCAGAACAGTTTTTCCTTTGAATAAAGCCATATACCAATAAAAGGCTTGCTTACATTTCAGGTTCTAAGAATGAGGTATCCAGTTACAAAGCTTCCAATCCATTTCAACCTTAAGCATTCAAATTCCATTACAAATCTGACATTTCCTTATTTTGTTACAATTACGGAAGTCAACCAAAGGGAAAACTGGGAAGTCAGAGGTAAGGAAAATGTTCTAACCAAAATTATAGAACAGTTCTGTCTCCACTGGGTCCATGGCAAAACTCAGTAATTTCAGTGAAACCGGGAATGTAATCATAATCTTTAAATATCATTCAGATGTTCACAGCAAGAATCCTGATTTCATATGTGTCTGCTTTGTGTTAGGCTCAAGGAGTCCTGATCTTTATTGGATGCTGCTATAATCTTAGTATAAAGTAATTGCAACCTTAGAAAATATTATCCACACTAGGAACCAGAACATCATCAAAAAGAATACCACTGTACTGACACTTGATGATTCTAAAATAATGTGATTAAAACAATAAAAAATATTATTTATTTAGGGACATATATTCTCATAGAATATCTAGGTACTGCTAGGAGTTCCCGAAACCGGTAGCCCAAGCAAGGCAAGGTAGCTGCACCTCATATGCCCAGGTCTAGCCAGCAGCAAGGCTGAGCATATGCTCTGGACAGACACACAGGCACACATAACACACACAAACTATGTAAGTATAGATACTTCATATGTAGGTATTTATATATATATGCACCTGGCAGGCCACACAGATATCAGACAGAAAACACACAGCACTTAGGCAAACATGAATGGCATGATCTCGAAGCACAGAATCACAGAATGGTTGAGGTTGGAAGGGGCCTCTAGAGATCATCCAGTCCAACCCCCCTGCTCCAACAGGGACACCTAGAGCACGTGGCACGGGGTGGCATCCAGGAGGGGTTTGAAAATCTACAAAGGAGACTCCACAGCCTCTCTGGGCAGCAAGACCCCTGCCTCTAGCTCTCAGAAAAAGGAATAAAAGTGGGAATCAAGTTGTGTAGGGTTTTACAAATGTGGAGATGTGTCTTAAAACAGGCATTGGAAAGCAGGGATTTGAAATAAGTGATGGGTACAAGCACAATGGCAGGTGATGACATAACCTATGAACAAGTCATGTGGCTGTGCTGAAAGTAAAAACACAGTGAAGTTGGAAAGGAGGAGCTTGCATGAGTGAAGGAGAGCAATGACCACTACAGGATCCATAGTTTCCTAGGTGAGAAGATTGCAGTGGAGTTAGTCCTAGTCCATGTAATATATAAAACATAACAGAAAAACATAAATTATAATCCCAACTCATTGGGATTATGAGAAGTAAGAGGCACAGAGGAAAGCAGGAATAGATCAAGACAGCAGACTGTAATTAGTCCTGTTTCCCTTTAAGTGCCCTAGTATTCTTGCAGGCCTCTGAAGCATGCAGGGATCCTTGGTTGATCAGGCTCTGAGATAGCAGTGTCTCCAGCTTCAGTGGGCCCAACAAATGCCTGTTTGCAATTTGACAGGCAATTCCACTGGCCCCATACACGTGCATTAATCTGAAAGGCTCTGGTAAAACATATTTGAAATACTAGAGAATGTCTTGAAATCAGTAAGCCTCAAACACTTACTGAGAATAATAAAAACCTGAAACCCCCCATTTGCAACAAATGGAGGTACAGATAAAATTAAGCCCACAAATTTTCTGTGTGCTGCTGCAAAAATGTGAAGAATGTGTCTAGCACCTCCTGTGCTGTTTATACATTACATTTGCCAAAGGAGAGAGGGTTTACTTTGTTTATCCAGCTCACCCTCCAATCCTGGCCTCCCTACAGCATGACCCCACACCACTTTCTTGGCATCCTGAGCCAGCTTCTGATCTAAAGAAATGCCCAGGGCTACTGAGAGGTCTCAGTCAGAACGGCAGGGCCTACGGCTGCCTGCAAGGAATTTGAACTTGTTCAGTAGCAGGTCTCAGTCTGTCCAGCACTCATGCTGCCAGACCAGATTTGAGTTTAACCTTGTCAATGATGATTGAGGTACAGACCTGGCCTGGCCTATTAGATCTTGTGAAGATTTACTTCATGTGTTTGGACAGTCTTTGACTACCAGCAGCTAGCTCTACTGCTGTCTTTCAGGGGCCATACAGCTCATTATACATCAGCTCCGAAAAACCCCCCTTCACACACCTCAGCTCTCCAGTACAGACACCCCATTTTGTTCTTTATGAAACAATATGCTCTTTAATCTTGTGGACATAGAAATGTTCATAGAAATGGAAGAAATCCCTCTTATCCTTTCCTCTGTAACAGTTGAGAATAAGCAAGTGATCACTGTACTGGAGACAGGATTCCATGCAACCCCAAACAACTCTGGCAGTGGTGAATGTGTTCTGTCAGCTCAGTGGTGCCCAGTACCTGATGGAAACGGGTTGTAAGAAAAGGAATGAACTAATTCTCTTTTCCTCTCTGTCCATTGCGAGCCAAAAGTTTCACTAGGTGCATTTGGGGATACAACTGGGAAAAGAAAAAAAAATGGAAATATTTTTGAAATTATTATTTTTTGTTATTTTACAGGTATCAATGAAACATCAGGCATATTAAAAATAAGATTCTATTTAACCAGAAAACTCCAGACTACTGTGTATAGTCCAAATTCTTTGATCTTAAGCCTATATGTAAGTTTTATCATTTCAAATTAAAATATTATGAACAGAAATGGATAGAAGCCACAGCTCTAGAACTGAACACTATATACGTTTGAGGGAGTTTTGATATGAATGGAAACATCTCTTCTGTGTAATAGATATGCCCACCCACACATTTATAATTTGGGCCTATTTCTAGCTGGAGTGAATTGGAGTTTTTATTTTGTACACATGCTTCTGGTAATCTTTAAAGGTACTGGTCTAAGAGATAATGAAGATAAATTGCTGAGTTTTTCCATACACAAAATTTTTGAATTAGTTATTTCATACATCTTATTAAAAGTCTTGCCTTTTCTAGCTAACCACTCTATTCTATACACTGTCATCAAGATGTTCTCCCTTAGAAATGTGACTGTGTGTGACTATATCTGACATGCAGATTTGGGAAGGATAAGTATACCTGAATTATCTGAATACATTGACCAGTACTAGTTATTTTGAAACCCTTAAAAGGCCTGCCAGGAAACTGCCTTTTCCAAGTGCCTTATAGGGGTTGTACTCTGGTTCTTTATTATCTGTTTTGAGCCAGGCTAGAGGGGGAACTGCATTTAGGGCAACCTAATGCAGACCAGCTACCAGATCTGGGAAAATGCTCTCAAAAGGAAACCTTTGTTATCAATCAAGGAGAAATCAAATATGTAGAGAAAATAGTAATCTACCTTTTGGTTTTTCTTGATAGTCTTTGTCAGGCTATGAAGAGCTATGGGAACAAAAAATGCAAAAAGACAGTGACTACCACATAAAATTGTTGGTGAGCTGGTAGATGCTATTTAAATCTTGCTTGATTGCTTTTAAGAACAGTATAGTTTCCTTCCAGCTTTACTTTTGCTTGATTTTATCTTAAAAATTAGGCACCAATTCTTATGGCACCAATTGAGAATAATGTAAAAATGGTTCTGCTCGGCAAAGTCAACATTTTGTTTAAATGGTTTTTTTTTCCTGGAAACTCAAGAAGTCTATGATCATGGTGATGATTTCTTTTAATAGGGATCTGAGCTTTTCCATTTCAAGGTATCAACTGTTCCTGGAGTTTCCCACTGCAACTTATCTGATGAATTTCAGGTACCATAAATAGATCATACTTATAATGATTTAATACTTAATAATTTAACATTTTATCGTAGCTTTTCATATGAAAAACAAACGAATTGTATGAAAAACTTCACTTGCCCAAGTCCAGCTTGGACTCTTTTGTTGAACAGGGTCTTGGTCACATATTTGGCCACCGGCAGAAATCAGTTTTTCCCAAATATTGCATTATATTTTTCTGGAAGGCAGAAACCTTTTTGACCGAATTCAAACTCGATCAAGACCAAGCCTACCAGTCATACTGGCCTTATCCCAGTTGCCAACATGCACATTAACTTCCAGTCCTTTGCCTACCTGCAAAGAAGTTACTAGTGAAAGGTACTGCTGGCCTGTCAGCCTTGTGATCCTGCAGATTCACATGCCTGGGCTCTTCATCAGTACATATAATTCATTAAGATGATCAATTCTATTGATAAAATAGAAAACAGAATATACAGTACTTTCTATCCAGAATGTGCTTTAAAAAGGTTTTTTCAGTTGGAAATTGGTAACACACAAAGATCCGGACTGGGGTTTAGGGCTTCATGCTTCTACCTTCTATTAAAAAAATAGCCCTTAGCCCAAAATACCTATAGTCAAGGAAAATACATAAAATGCAGAGTAAGGTGCAAATGTATATAATTCTAGATCAACTTTTTATTTACAAAATATAGCTCCCATGTTGTCATAACACAATTAATACCTACTAGATAAAAACACCTTTCTTGATATTCCATCACTGAAATTGCTTTCCTGTGGTGCCCATCCAGCTCCTACCTTGCAATCTCTAGCCATGGTTTAAGCAATGACAAAATTTCTGCTGAGTCCAAAGACTGCTTGCGTCAAGAGGAAAAGACCATTTTCTTCTACCTCTGTGCTGAGAACAATTTATTTGCATTAAATATAATAAACTGGAAGAATTACAACTTTGTTATAGGATGTTAGTAATAAAACTAAATAAACAATAACAGCTATTTTAAACTTTTTCTATTTCAGATTTATGTAGATGAGGCTCCACTGGCCTATCCAGGATCATTTCTTTTAAGTGCATTAACAGCTTTATTAATAGGGGGCATTATCTTTGTGGCATTTCTTGTACAACTGTATCAAATAAACATATGGGATGAACTGAAACGGAAATGTGGACGATTCAACAAAGTGTCGCCATCAGAAAGTTCAAGCGCTGCTGTTGCTACTTCTGCCTCTGCCGGGGAGCAGCGTTATGTGAATTAGGTTCAAGAAGATATCCAAGAGAAAAAGATCTCTTTCCCTACATGTTCACTGAATCTGTTACAGATGTTTCATGTTGTTTCAAAAATAGCTTCTATTTTGATAATGATCTATTACTAATCTTCTTTTTTACATATATAACTTCCCCAGTAGAATTGGAGTTGTCATTTCCAAAGTGTTTCTGAAATCTCCAGAAAAATTATATTCAGAAGATCTTTTGTTATGAAGATTTCAGAAAACACGAAGAATTCTTTTCTCACCTTATTATTTGTAGCCAGTACTAAACATAATTAAACAGCTAGAACTGAGGTATACTGCTAGTCTTTCTATTCTTCTAGTCACTCTTCTTTCGTGAATATTTTCTCAGACAACTACCTATGACATTGTAAAAGTGCAAAATAAAGCCTTCATGAGAGTTAATTGAGACAATTGTGAGTGAATATTTAATAACTGGTAATTTGTGTAAAAGGGGGATGAGTTGTAGTGATGATTAATGAAATCTTGTGCACTTCCAATGGCACTGGCTACCTCCATTCCGGTTTTGGTAGCAGTATCCATGCGCGCTTTTAAACTCCAAGTCCTGGAGGAGGCCGTGGGCTCCATGACAGGGGAACAATCCCCTGATTTTGCATTTTGTCTGCTCTAGCTTCCCCTTCGGCTAGAGCAGAGAAGCCACGGGAGGACCCTAGGCACTGCCCTCCCCGGCTGCCTAGCCCGTGTCGCTGCGGAGCCTCCATGTCAAGGTCTTACCTCTGCTTGGGACTAGATGTGCAAAATGTAAGAGAGCAGAGCAGAGCTGACTTAGATAAGTAGTAAAGTCATCTCTTGAACTGCATGGGTGTTCCTGCTATTCACATTACCTAGTCATAACTTGTACCACAGTTGTTCCTCCTCTGTGCAAGTCTTAAATTACTTGCATTTTTAAGGCCACCATTGTCACGAACACTAAAGTGACTCATAACTTTTAAAACAGAAAGCAATAAGCCCACATTTGAGTTGCTGTCAGTATAATGGCTGATCTTAAAATGCCTTCTGAGTGGGACTCAACACAGAAAAAAATTTCTCAGCTCCAGTTCAACCCCAATGGACTGTTCTAATAGGTATCGACCTGCTAACAGTTTGGAGCGAGTGCTTCTCTGTCTGCATCTGTGTGCCTCTGACAATGTCCCTTCTCCTGCCATTTTGGTCTTTCCTCCTTTTGGGCCAAATACAAGTATACATTTCATATTTGCACAAAATGGAAATGGCTTTTACAGTTTCCACTCTCTTTCCAGGATTAGCCTGAGGTATTAAGGGAGTTATTGTAAATGAGAAACTATGGCCTCAGTTACTAATCTGGGGATTTAAGTAATGAGGTAGATACATAATGGGGATTAGGTGATGGAATCTTCCCTGCTTCACATCACATGGACTTTCAAAGCTTTTAGAAATGAGAGTCTCTTATTTCCTGCCTCTCTATCCTCCGCTTCCTCAAGGAAAACCAGCTGCATGGGTCAAAGAGAAGCCTGTTGCAGTCTGAGTTACAGATTAAGTACTGGAAACCTTGTACAAGAAGAGAAAAAAAGATTCATGAGAGCAAAAGCTAGCAATGGGTAATGAGTTCTTACTAACCAATCACAGAAGTACAGCAGACATGCACAGTAATAAATGTAACAAAACCCAATATGCATTCTGTAGGGACAGCTAGCATAATTCAGAATTCTCTTCTGAAAAGGGGGAACTTGAATATTGAATTAATAAATGACCCAATATGCCCTTTGCATCCAACAGCTTCAGCACTGAACTAAAATCCTTCCTGGATTTCTCTTGGAGGATGATGATGAGGCCTACATATTTGGATAAAATGAAGCATTTTCAGAGACACACAGGAATTCAAAACAAATGCAGCCTTTGCATGACTACACAGTTGCACAGATTTCTCAATACGAAGGCTAGGGGTTTTCCAGCACTGTGAGAATAAGATAACAAATGGGTTGAAAGAAGAGAGATGACCTTTCTGTATAGAATATTCATACGCACATTACGTAGGAGGAAGAGTCACAGAATTTTAACTGCTGACATATACAGGTTCAGGTTTGTGGTTCAAGCACAAAAACAGGGGTACTGTTTCTGGGGGGATCTGTGGCAGGATGTGAAAACTGAACAGCAGCATCTGAGACATGATTCATAGGGTATGTCCGCAAACTGGTGCATGCAGCAGGAATTTGAGATAATGAAGAGAGCTAGCCCTTGGTTTACAGAAGAAATACAGTTATTCACAGGAGGGGGTGCTTTCTGCCCCATTTCAGTTTCTCAAAATCTTTTAGCAACAAGGACACCAGAATTATAATACGTTGCATTAAAGCTGTATTTAGTCCTGATGTTAAATTCTTCCACAGCTTTTTGGCTTACAATACACCCCAAAGTGTACGGCCTTTTAGACAAAGCATCAGATAAGAAGTCTTTATAGAGTTGCTTGTTCACTCCGCAGCCCAACTTTTCTCAGAGGTGCTTTAATTTTTATTCTAATGGGTGTTGTCTTGTACTGTGCTATATCCCAACAGTCCCACATAAGAGGTGTAAGTCAGAGCACAACCGGGACATCCTTAGCTGTGCGCTCTGCCTCTCTGGATGTCAGCGCTGCTCATCCATCAGCTCTTCAATCTGAGTTTATAGCTCAAAGTTTTAAGGTGAAGTGTCATTGTTTGCCTTAAAAATGCTGTTACAATTTGGGAGGTGCCTCATGAGCTCACAGACACTTAGACACCCAGAGTAAGACAGAAGCAGCTGCCTGTAACCTTTGCAGATGTCCCAGGCTAAGCCATCCCCCCCCGTCAGTCAGAGCTTGCAGTAAGCAAACCAGACTGCTCCTGACCACTCTGTCCTCAGCAATATTTATAACTCTGCCCATCTCTCTCTGTCATATACGATTTCTTATTTAGAGATGTTATACTGACTTTGTATTACTACGAATCCTAAGCAGCATCAACCTTGCTCTTGAATTCTGCACAATCATCTGGAGTGGCCTCCATTGAGCAATAATTTCTGTGAGATAAGATGGTCACCCCGCACCTGAGCCACACGGTGCTTGCTTTCTGGAGATCCCACAGTGCCACCTTCCCAGACCTGGAACTATCTATGTATTTTATACCTGCATCATTATCCTTGCAATTTTGTTATCTAACAAGATATTAAACAATTTTGAAAGTCCTTTTTTTTTTTTCCCCACAAAGCCACACCAACTGCTATCGCATTATTCTAATCTCATAATTCTTTATTGTGTGTCAGTATTTATTGTCAGCTAAATCGGTCCATTCTTACCTATGTGTTCTAACTTGTCCTATTCGAATGTGTACAAAGCGCTAGTCTTCATGTCTTGCAGAATTTCTACAATATGTTGAACTTCTAAAAAAAATAGCATGTTTTCATACCTCCTAAGATCACATATGCAAACTTCTTTAGGACTCCCAAGTTGAAGTTTTTTAGGACTTGTGTATTTCAAAATGTTTATCTGTGAGATAAGTTGTTTAGTGCCCTTTAGTAATGAACAGGAAGGCACTTAGTCATCTTCACATGATATAAACACACAATAAATTCTTTCCAAGTATAGAAAAAACATTAAACAGTTCTACTTTTTGTATCAGTGTTTAAAAAAAGGAATATAATAGGCTTGAGATACTAGTAAGAATTAGAAAACCTGAGCTGTTCCTAAAACAATCAACCATGCACATTCTGATGTTGTCAACCATTTTTCTATGCTTTGTGGATTTATTTGCACTGATTGCTATATTTGTCTTTTTTCTGCTTGTTGCCTATATTTATTTTTAATTGCAGCATTCACTTCTCCACTGCACTAGAAATGCATTTTTCTGAATTTGCCATCTTTCTTAACCATAAAATCCTGACTTGTCCCGCTTAATTTCTTTTCAGACACTCCTTGATACAATTTTTCTACATATTTTTTCTTCTCCTTTTTTCCACACCTTTTTTCTGGGGGCAGATAAACCTTCTACATGTAGCCAGTTCCCTGTGTGCATATTTAGAAAATGAATATTAACATTATTTTCACATACTGAACATAGCCATATCAAAATCAGGCTAACACAGGCTTTGATTTTAGTAACTATTTCATCTTTATCATAATCAAGTCTGAAATTGTTAATTTCTCTAATTTTTTTTTTTTTTTGTCAGGAAATCATTAGCTATGTTTCTAGGAGCTCTAATAATGCTTATGCTTTGGTGCATAGCTTCTAGATATATAACTGAAATTCAGCTTCTCCTAACAGTGTACATATCTACCCTCAAGTTGGGAGCAGATATTGAAGAAAAGTCATCTTGTTCTTTAGTTTTGACAGTTGTGAAGGAGGGCCTTGGTAGTAAAGCTCTTCTAGGCTTTATTCGTTAGTATATTGTTCCTTATTCATTTTCTTATCTAATGACATACAAAGTTTTAAAACCACGTTCAGTACTGCACTTCCTGCACTCAGTTCCTGGTGAGGCAAAACCACTGCCAGGGCTACCTGCAGGAACTAAGTCAGCCTAACCTTTCTGCTCAGGTATGCGTGACCCCTCACACTGAGAGAAGCCCTGAGGGTAATTCCTCACGCTCCTTCATCCCTCTGGAAAGGGAGAGAAGGTATTCAGAAATGAAATGCAAATTTTGTCTTCTGAGTCATGGCTCTGAGAAACATAACAGAGTGTCATCTTCTTTGGCATCTGCTTTCCATCACAGGAGGAGGTCCTCAGAGCCCAACTTTGCTTCTGGCATCATCAGGGTAGAAACTTTTGAAAAAAATGAATCAGCCCCCTACCAAGTACTATGAGAACTGGGATAAAACCTGGCCACAGGGCACTCCTGTAAGACCAAGCATTATTCAGACTGATAGTAAAACAATTCAAAGCCTGTTAAGAAAAGCTGAAGGCCAAATGCGCACAAAGCTAACTTTCAATGCAAACTAAAATCTGATTGAACTCTTTCTGAATTCACAAACAAACCAAAACAAGACAAAACGAACCAAAACCACGGTGAACTATGGCCTGTTGTTAGTCCCACAGCCACAGTTTGTAAATGCGCACAACCGTCCCACAGAGGTTTCTCTAGATGACGTTGGCCTCTTTGGAGACACAAGAAGGCACCTCCAGAAGGTGCCCAAGAGGGGCCCTTGAACCAGGCGCTTGTCCCCTCAGGGCCTTCACAGACCCAGGCCTGCACTGCTGCAAGGCTGGAGCCCACAGCTGCTAGGACCCACGTCCTCCAAGGCATTAATCACAAGAGCCAAGGACACCGCAACGAGGACAGCAGAGCCGTTCAGCTACGCTGTCCACGCGTGACCAACGTGATGGATGGTGTTAGTAGCCATAACCAGCCATAGGACACTCAGTCAGGCCTAAGAGCAGAGGCTCAGGTAAGAGGCCTCTCCTGAGCACATCTGGAGAGTGGCTGGCTGGCTGCTGCCTTCCCAATGGCACAAGTAAAACATCAAGATGGTATAAAAGTATAAAAATTGTATGGTGTTAAAATCTAAGAGGCAAGAGCACAGGCTGGGCGCTTCCTCGTGGCGTGACATTAACTCTGGGGAAAACTTCGTAGTTTGTGGCTTTGGCCACAACCAGCCCCAGCAGAACTCACTTTGATAAACAAGTATCAAATACATTGAAAAATGAATCAGTTGAGGTGTATAAACGGCAGCAGCCCCCACGTACGGAGCACGCCCGGGGCATACCCAGAAACGCGTTCGCCAGTACGGCGACATGTCCATGGGGTCCAAGATGCAGTGGTGTTTCTGCGTGGGTTTGTTTCTCCGTTGGTTTTGTTTTCTTTGTGTATTTTGGGTTTTTGTTGTTGTTGTTGTTAATTTTCATCCCCCTCGCAAGGGAAACGTGTCAAACATATGCTCAGATTCTGGCAGCAGTGGCACAGGCAGGGACTCAGTAGCTTCTGTTTGGGACCCCTAGAGTGGAGGCATCAGCCACTCCATCAGAAGCTGTTTAACTTGGGGGTCACTCAGCAGCATGCTCAAGGCGGGAGAGGGAGGAGAAAAAAAAAATAAAATAAAATTGCGGAAGGGCCGAGCCAGTTGCGCACAACAAAACAGAGGCACGGTGGCCCCACGCGCGGCCTCGTGTCCCCCCACGCGGGGCCGCTGTCCCTTTAAGCGCAGCCGGGCGGCCCGTGCCCCGCTGGCTGGGAGACCCCGCGCCTCCAGTGAGAGGTGAGAGCAAGATGGCGGCCGCACAGTGAGTGAGGCGGAGACGGAGGCGCTGGGAGCCGGGCTGGACGGGCCGCGCCGCCCGCCCCTTCGCCAGGGCACAGCGCCCGAGCGCCGGCACGAGCGTACAGCGCAGCGCCGGGAGCGCGGCCACCCCGCGGCGCCGCGGGAGAGCGAGCGATCGAGCCGCCGCCGCCGCAGCCCCGGCAGCAGCGGGAAGAGGAGGAGGAGGAGGAGGAAGAAGAACATGGCGGCGGCAGCGTCGGGCTGGGAGTGATCGGCCGCCCGCGACGGGACCCCATGGGGGCGACGCGGCGCTGATCCCGGCCGCGCGCTTCGCTCCGCCGCGGGACACGCGGCGCCCGCCGGCCCCGCGCCAGCCCCGCCGGGCGCCCGGGGCGCCTCCCGGGAGCGCGCGCGGGCCCGCGCCGAGACAGGGCCCCGGGGCCTGCGCGGCCGCCGCACAATAGAGCCGAGCGCGGGCCGGGCGAGCGGCCCCCCGAGCCCCTCGTCTGGCAGCCCGGGCCGCCCGCCAAGCGCCGCCGCTGCCTCCAGTCCACGGAGCCGCGTCTCCTCCCGCAACCTCCGTCTCTCTGCACCCCCAGCTCAGCCCGGCCTCGCCTGGTCGCCTTTTGTGCAGCACCGAGCTGTCCCTGGAGCCGCTCGCCCCTCCTGCTGCCCTCCCGAGTCCTCGGTGCTGCCCATGATGTGGAGCCTGCTGAGGCCCTGAAGAGCAGCAAGAGGAGCCCGCCTGGGTGCCCGTGTGGGGCTGCTGCCTTCCTCCTTGCTCCCCTCTTTCGAGGGGGGCCGAGCCCCCCGCTGGCCTCCCACTCCGTCGGGCCTAGCGAGCCGTAGTGGTGGCGGCTGCAGCGCGGCGGGCGGCAGGATGACGGACACGCGGCGGCGCGTGAAGGTGTACACGCTCAACGAGGACCGCCAGTGGGACGACCGGGGCACGGGGCATGTGTCCTCCTGCTACGTGGAGAGGCTGAAGGGCATGTCTCTGCTTGTCAGGGCAGAGAGCGATGGTAAGCGTGTGTGTGTGTGAAGGTGGCCGAGCCTCTCCTCCCACGCAAGGAGAGGAGCAGGGGTTGGCTTTGTTGTCTCTTGCCTTAACGTTTTGCTGCATGGTTAAAACATAATTCCTGAAAGCAAGGAGGCATTAGCCATGGTTTGTGCTTGTTAGGCCAAGAGAAAGAAATGGAAGATTGCCATCAAGTGCAAACACTGTAGTAGAGGCACTTACTTGGTTCATAGTGAATACACAGTGCTGCCTACGGAATATATTTGAGTCTTGTTGTGAGTCTTGCGCAAAATTTAGTGTCCTTAGGTACCAGATCTGCTCTAGGCCCAAACTGATCGTTGTGAATGCTTCCTTAGATGTTTCTGGAAGCAATTCCCTCATGAAGGGAGTTGCTTGAAACTTCAACCACTTATAGAGTGACTAGAAAAAGAAGTCATTGGATAGTTAGAAGGCTAATATATATTTTTCTTATTATTTTCTTTAGTAGTAAGATTATACAGGACACTAAGCTAACAGTAATTATCAGTGTGCACCTTTAGCAGTAGAGACAATACAATGGACAGAACAGCGTTTTTATAGTTTTTTTTTTTTTTTCCTGAGGTAGTATTTCTGAGTCCTTGAGTTTTGAATCTGCTTGTAAGTAGACTTCCAATGATGCGTTGATGCATTATCAACTTCCCCTTTTCTTTTTTTTTTTTTTTTCTTTTCTTTCTTTTTTTTTTTTTTTTTTTTTTTTTTAACAAATTCTACTGCCGTTTAAGCAGTAGTAGTATCTTCCCCTATAGCTACATATTTGGACTAGTTTTGATTATTGGGTAAATGAGCTCTTGACTGCTGTGGTCAGAATGGATTTTAAAGAGTATGTCTTTCAATACCTTTTGTGTTTTGACTAGTAAAGACTGTCAAAGCATGACTACTCCTCCATTAAATATATAACCACTCTATTTAGTGTCTTACAGCTGTAGCTGTGGCTTGTTTCTGGCCAGAGAACATCTAATATTTTTATTTGGCTTTCTCATTATAGCAAGCGGGACATAAAGCAGTTCTAAAATCATTAATTCTCACTGAGAAAGTTCTGACAAGCTGTACAAGCTGTGTCTGCAGTGAAGAGATCGTGAGCTGATATGGAGTAACCAAATTTGCATCTGAGCAGCATTTTGATAATTGAGCTTCTCATAAGCTTGAATATCAGGATTTTGTAGTTTGCTAATTACTTGTTGAAGTCCTAAATTCAACTTTTTGTTTTAAATTGTGTTTAGTAAATAAGTCATGTTCTTTATCTCGTTTTAACCAATTTCCCAGTGTAAGAGAAAACACTTAAAATGGAAGTAGGCTTAGTTTAATTTCAACATGAATGAGGGAGGTTAAGAGGAGGAAGGTTGTCACTAAACTTTTAAGCTAATCCTGTGTTTAAGTTTATTTTGCAGTAGAGACAGTCTTGCTGTCTACGGGACTGCTGTGCTCAGGAGACTTTTTTAGCTAATGTTTAAAAACTGTCGTGTTCTGTTTTTTATATTCTAACCAAGTTTTCAACTTTTTTTTTTTTAACATAAGAGAGCAAAAGTACTGCAGTCAGCAACTCCATTTTCAAGAAATTGTCCATTTCATTCAAATAAAAATGTGAGTTTGGTCACAAATACATATATATGTGCATGTGCGTATATACACACACAAACATATGTGTGCGTGTGTGTGTATATATATGTATATAAAAATGGTGTAAGTGATCTCAGAACAAACCTGAGCTCTTTACTTTGTGTTGCACAGATAAAACACTCTAAAATAATAAAGCCAAAGGTGCTCTAACTTAATAACAGCAGGTAATACATCAAATGGGTACATAGAACATTAGCCTTTTCTCAAACAGCATGTGCTTCTTCAACAGTATTGAATAGTGTATGGAGCTAAAATTCTTAATTTAGTAGGTAGTATCAGTCTTGGGCAAATGTGTGCTGTATTAATAAGCATAGCTTTTCAAATGTGCTTTTATAAACACCTCCTAATGCTTGATTTTTTTTTTAATTTCATTTACTCTGTGTTAATTGTTTTGCTGATTTTGAAGGCACGTGTGGTCATCTTACAAACGTAGGCAAATTATTTGAAAAAAGACTTGTGTTCTTTTTGTGTTCACTTTCTTCCATGTTCCCATTTGGTTCTTAGTTTTTTATTTGTCAGTTCCTCCTCTTTTCACACCAGCAATTTTTCCTTCCTCCTTTTCTAAACTATTTTTTCCTCAGGTTTGACCTGAGATCCATGCTGTGCTTATTGGCATGTTCTTGTTGATTTACTTCAGGAAGCGGACTGAAAACTTTGGGGACTGCATAGAGCCCAGGGCTCTTGTTT